>NW_028093273.1:6390293-6775501 GCF_014824575.4 Sturnira hondurensis
GGATTGTATCCTAAGAACCCTAAAACACCAATCCCAAAGAACCTATGCACCCCAATGTTCATAGCAGCACAATTTACAATAGCCAAGAGTTGGAAGCAACCTAGGTGCCCGTCAGTAAATGAATGGATCAAAAAACTATGGTACATATACACAATGGAATTTTATGCTGCAGAAAGAAAGAAGGAGCTCCTACCTTTTGCAACAACATGGATGGAACTGGAAAGCATTATGCTGAGTGAAATAAGCCAGGTGTTGAAGGACAAATACCATATGATTTCACCTCTAACAGGAAGCTAAACAACAAAACAAACAAGCAAGCAAAATATAACCAAAGACACTGAAATGGAGAACAGGCTGACAGTGACCAGAGGGGAGAGGGGAGGGAATTTCAGGGGAAATAAGGGAGGGATTTAGAGGAACCTATATAAAGGATACATGGACAACAACTGAGAAGGGTGGAAATGGGAGGGAGGAGGGAGTACCGGGGGTGGGATGGGATGGGAGTAATAGACAGAAAACTGTACTTGAAAAATAATTAAATAAAAAAATTGAAAAAAAAAAGAAATTGATCCCTCCATCCAGAATTTTCTCTCTAATAGATATAGATGATCATTTCTTTATCTGCCACAGTCTCTCAGCATTATGTATATGTTTGCAGGTAATTTTTATTCAATAATTCTGTCTTTAGCATACAGGACTAAAAGATTCAAGATTTTCCAGGCTGCTGTAGCTCAGTGGATTGAGCACGGGCCTGTGAACCACACAACTGTGGTTCGATTCCCAGTCAGGGCACATGCCTGGATTGCGGGCCAGTTCCCAGCAGGGGACTTACCAGAGGCAACCATGCATTGATATTTCCCTCCCTCTCTCCTTCTCTTCCCTTCTAAAGATAACTAAATAAAAGTTTTTTTTTAAAGCCGGGAAGCTTTAAAAAAAGATTCAAGATTTTGATGGATAAAGACTAAAGATCAATGTTAACACAATTGATTTTTCCTTGTAATACGTGTCTATGGAAAAGAGTGAAACATTTTAATATGGAAGAAGCTAGACATTCTTCATTTGGGAAAATGCATTTCTACAAATAGCACTTTGTAGTTTGAAAGAGCTTGGGGAAGAGAGGCACACAGTTTACTTTTAAGCAACTATTTTACGGCAAATGAAAACTTGGATTCTGAGTCTGGGAGTGCCTGGGTTGGTACATAGAGAGTTTATGAATCTTTAAATTGGAGTTTAAAATTTTTTGTGGAAATAGCATTTTGCAAGTATTAGGTTGGAAGCTTCATTGGCTCTTTGAGGTGTCCTATTGACTACTAAAAAAGGAAATTAAGTTTTAGAGGAGCTGCGCTATTTGTAAGATCTATTAATGCAAGACTCACAAGAAAGAGGGGAACAGGGGTAAGATTCGGGATTCTGCCATGAGAGAGAACAGAAGAAGGATGATGAAATAAGGTCACAAGCAGGAGAGAGTCATGAGAAAAACAATGAGTCTTTGCGACGGCAAGCAAGCACAAAACTGAGAGGATTTGCTATGCTAAGGCTGTGCTGAAGGCTAGGTCCATCAGTAATTCCCCATCAGTTCTATAAAATATGCATGTCAGACTCATTTTAAAATTGAGTAAATCGATATTTAATAAGATTATATCATTTGCTCAGGATTATTCAACCAGATCTGAGTCAAAAAGCTTACACCTTACATTGTGCCCAGGAATTTTGTTATATTCAACAGTGGCACATCTGTTTTTGTTTTGTTTTTCTTGTTCTTAAGCCATATTGCAGAGGCTGTCTGATTCAGAGCTTCAGATGGTGGCCCTAGGAGCCTGGAAATTCTCCATGTTTTATCCCCCACTTTTCAGTATGGTGAATGCCACCGGTCACTGCCCAGGCAACTGTGAATCTGAGGTAGGCTGAGATGTGAGCCAGCCCTCACGTTGAACACTTTGAAATTGCCATTCAATTATTCTTCCGGTTGTACATTTACCATGTTTCTCAGGCTCATTGGATCCTGCCTCCTTGACATTTTTCTCTTCTTCTGTTCTGATGCCAATTTTCGAATTTTTCATTATAACAATGACAGTAATCAGCCTTTAGTGTGTATCCTGCTTGCAACATATTGAGCACTTTAATTTGGATGGCATTTCATCATGCATCAGAGCAGCATGATGGGTTTAAAATGGGTTTTAAACCCATTTTACAAAGGGAGAAAACGAAGCTCAGAGAGGTTAAGTGACTTGTACAAAGTCACTCAAATAGGAAGTGACAGACCAGACTGATCCCATTTTTCCTGATTTCCACTACACACCACTGCCTTTTCATTTACCTTGGGTTAAGGAAGGCCCTTCAGAGTTCCTCAATCCCAGTGAAGACATTCAAGACTGTGGAAGTGACTGAAACATCCCAAGCATCTGAGCCAACTTCATACACTCAGTGGAGTTAAAGGCAAAACAGACAAAATCAGACTTCTTTTTAGTTGTGTATAAAAGCCAGAGGGAAGTCTCAAATTTCTTAAAACAAATTTAGAGTACTCTTTGCAAAGGCCCGTTTTAATCTCTGTCAATTGATATCAAATGGTCATATCTAGTTACTGTGGTGGGCAGATATTTTCTGAAATTTTTTCTTACAAAATTTATTTGGAATAAATTTTAAATAGTTTGAGAAATTATTTAGTGTGTATTTTACATTACAGAAAATTTCTCATCATTTTTCATTTCTAACATATGATGAAAGGTAATTCCTGAGTGTCCTTTCAGGGTGAAAGGGACTTTTAACATTGAACATCAGTAATAAAGTCAGCAATTCACCATTACAGATCCTAACCAAAGCAACCACAGCAGTATGCCCTAAAAGCAATATAAACAATTATATAAATAGAAGTAACTTCACACTGTTTCATAGATTATTTTTTTTAAAGATTTTATTTATTCATTTTTAGAAGGGAAGGAGAAAGGAGAGAGAAACATCAATGTGTGGTTGACTCTCCCATGCCTCCTACTGGAGTCCTGGCCCAAAACCCAGGCATGTGGCCTGACTGGGAATCCAAGCAGCTACCCCTTGCTTTGCAAGGCAGAGCTCAATCCACTGAACTACACCAACCAAGGCTGTTTCACAGATTCTTAAAAAAATAGAGATGAATTACTTTGAATTAATCATTGCTTTCTTCAATGATCCTCATTGATCTTCTTTATAACTGATTTCCCCCCTGGAATTATAGTAAGGAAGAAATGAAGTTAAAAAATAATTAAATTATATAATTTAATTTTGGTGCTATAATCATTTTTATACTTAATTTAAATTTTTATTATATTTTGCATATCTTATCCCATACTGTAAATTTAAATCTGTGAACTATCCCTTTGCATCTTTCTAAACGCCTGAGTTATAACAAACATTTAAGCTGTTCATAGAAGGGAGTTTCTGGAACCAGCTCGACTCAACTGTCAGCTGCAGTCAGAAAACTTGCCTACCACCTCCCATCTTTCTCCCCCAAATGGTCCCTGATGAAGGTATGCACATGTTTAGTGTCTCACTCAAACTGTAATATATATAGAACTATAAATTAATTTTGCCATCACTTGTGTTTGCCTAGTTCTAAACCTAGAATTTAAAATCAGGTTACATTAATAGTAATCTTTGTTTTTTACCAAGGTAGCAGCCCTAATTATTGATAGGAGATCAGAGCATTCAAAACATCCTACAAGTCCTAACAAATAGGAATTCTCAGCTATTTATCCGGGACTGGTGGAGAAATATTTGCACCATGCCTGCAATAAGCCAGGCATTTAACCAAGTGCAGGAGATATAGACTGGGCCCATGCTGTTTTGGAAATACGAGTCTAGTTAGGAAATGGAAAAATAGACATACAATAAAATGGAGTGTTATAAGCAACATGGCAGGGAAGAACGGGGTGCCCTGAGAGCCTATAGGAGAAAGATCAGTCATCTTAGGCTAGAGTGTCATAGGAGTTACCCAAGGTGGCACAGAAATTGGGATCAGAAGGACGACCTGTGAAGAATGGTAGGAAGCATGGTTCAGGCAGAAGAAAAAAGGTATAGCATACTTAGAACTCTCAAAAACAAAAGAGCCTTCAACATATTCACTATTAAATGCTGTTCCCTTCGGTGTTACTTGCTTTGAAGGTCTGACTTGCTTGACAAACTGCAATGAAGGAAAATTGCTTTCCCTTTTCAAGATGTGCAGGTCATCACCACTATCACGCCGGTCTCTTAACAGTCAGTACAACTTCTATGCTGCTCTGATGCTCTGAACCCCCCAGGTGTCATACTGTGTCTGGGGCAGAAAATAAGAGCTCTAGCAAGAAAGTCCTCAGAGTGAAATCATGACGTTGTCAGGATCATCTGGTTTTACCCTGGTAAATACTACATTAAGCTCCTAATGGCAATGTAAAACTCAGCAATAGTCGAATGATCATCTACATTATGATTTTCCTCTCCCTTCTAAAAATAGCTTACCTGATACTTTTCACCCATGCCTCTTCTTCATATGTAGACAACAGGAAAGAAATATGATTTAATAAGTAAATATTAAAATATTTGGGATTTTCAGAATGTAAAGCTAGACAAGGTTACTCTTCAAAATAACAGGAACTTATATTGCTTTTATTCCTTTAAGTATATAATTGTGCTGAGTTTGGGTATTAATAATAATATAGCTGAAAATTTATACTGTACTGTATGAGTATATAATTGACTGTTTAAAAAGTTTGCTTTTGCATTTACTATATATTTTGTATACAATATGCTTGATTCTTGAAAAAGTCTATAAACAGCAGTCTCTTATTTTTTTAATAATAAAACATTTTTTTAATGTTACTTCCAGGCTAATAAATTTTATCAACACCAAAATGAAATCATGTGAAGCTCACAAAGAATCTGATCCTTGTGTTTCTAAAAGACATTGCTTGGTTTATGGCATGCTATGAATGAAGGCCAGCACATAGGCAGCCAACATTAACAAAAAAAAAAAAGAGAGTCTCTGAGATTTAAAACTCATACCATTTCTTATGGACCTGGTTTGCCTGCCATTTATAATTTCCATTTATTGCTCCCTTAATTGCCTGGTCATGACCTTATATTTTGTAACCTTTTCTTCTTTCTCTTTAGGGCTTTAAATGATTTGCACATATCATCTTTAATTGACACCTCAGTGTGACATCAGCAAAATAGAAAGGATGGATAGCACAATTCACAAAACATTATCCTTGCAACTACATTCCTAATACCTTGGAAAACAAATGAGCAGGACATCCTTGGTTTTAAGCTTTTCTTGGCAATCTTCTCCAGGAGTGTGATGCTAGTACTCAAATTGGCTAGTACCTGAACTCAATAAACATAGGTTTTAAACTTCCACCCCCAAATCAGCAAATGAGGTTCACACAGGGAACACTTTTCTTTATGTGTGTTTTGATTGTAAGAGGTGAGAGTGGATTTGAGAAAGCATCACCCATCTTATACCTTGGAGGTAATTGAGAGAGAGAGCAGGTACCATAATCACGTACTTTTAGATCTCCTAGCAAATTTAGAGATCACAAGATTAGTCCTTTGTTGGTATAGAAGGTTAGTTTCGTCTCAGCATCACAGAATTTCTAATAGTTGGGACAGCTCAGATATTCCAACTTCTGGTCCTCTGAGTTTTCCCTGCATCAAGATCTTTGTGAGAGACAGGTACTGAATAATTAAACTGCTTTATTATGTGAAGTCAGGAGAAGAGGAGGCAGTTCGAGTTATCAAACAGATAAGAGATATTAATGATAACTTAGGTCACTCACCTCTTTACCTCTTGTTTCCTCCTCCTCTGATGCTTGAATCTCCTCAGCTATAGAATTAATGTGTAGTCATCCAAGTTACACTTGAATGCCCCTCTGGTGATGGAGAATATACTATTTCCGAGGCATGCATTCATCTGACTTAACCCAAATCAATTTCTTTGAAAGTTATTTTTTTCCTTGCAGAAAAGGACTTGTAGATTACACAGTGAAATGAAGATAACCACTTGATGTTTAGGGTTTTTTCTTCCCATAATGTAAAACTCAACCAGAATTCAAATAAATACAATGAATTTACTATCCTTTTATGATGAAATGTAAAAACCCAAAAGTGAGTTAAAATTATAGTTTTAAACTTTTCAGTTGTTTAGTATGGCAATTGCATTAGGCACTTTAATGGTCTTATATAATAGCCTTGAAATGTACACATCATCAAATAATTTAAGCATTTATTATTATTAATAGAAATTTGGAGCTAGAGTTTTTTTCTAATAGTACAATGTCAGTTACCTTAATAGGTATACAATAGCTTTGAACTGTATAACAATTTTTTCAATATAAGAAAAATTCAAGAGTCTTATTTACTTTCTAGTAAAGCAGTCATTTGTCTTGAACTATTCAATAGTAAAGTAAGGTATTCTACAGAAAGTACAGAGGGATGAGTGATAAGTGGTAGCATGAATGAAAACATCTCAAGGCAAAAATGCTGAAGCCATATATAATAGAAAATGATGTTTATGAAACACAATCCATGACCTTGTCTTGCATTCTGTGTCTGAAAGAGAAATGTTCTTAGCAGAGGCTTCAGAGACCATCTTTTGTTTATTGTCACTGCTAAACTTTCCATGGATGAGGAGTCAGATTTAACTTAGAGTGAATTAGATCTTACCCTTTAGTTAATACTAATGCATACAGTATCTTAAATACAAAGCTTTCTAGCCCTTTCTAACAATTTTATAGAACTATTATTTTTATTTTAACTTGTTTCCCCAAGTTTATTGTTTTCTATGTCTAAATATGAATATGCACATGTAGGTAAAGAGAGGTGCCCTTTCCACATATGTGTGCACATGTGTATATGTGATGATACGTAACATTTCAATATCATTATCTCACTATACTGTGAGATGCACTACAATGGACTATGGTCTTCTTTTCAAGGAATTCGCAAAGCAACCCATCATACCTCAAGAAAAGAAAATTAAAAAGTCAACAGGAAACTCTCCCACACAAAAAGCAACAGATTATGCAATTATGTTGACAAGCAAAGGTAATTTACAGCTGAGTGTTTTTGCTCCCCCAAAATACAGGTAGAGCAAAAACACTCATGATGTACCTGCAGTACAGTGGACTTGACTTATACCAGCTTACAAGAGACTGTTAAATTCTTATAAGTTTTGAGACCTTGTTAAATATAGCAATTATTAAAAAGTAAACTATCTTGTTGACAATGACCGTTCTAATGAGTGAGGAGGTATCTAATTGTAGCTTTGATTTGCTAGCAAAGCTTAACATCTTTTCATATATCTGTTGGCCATTTGTATGTGTTCTTGAGAGAAGCATCAATTCAGGTCCTCTGCCTACTTTTTAATTAGATTGTTTTTTGTTGTTAAGTTATATGAGTTCTTTATATATATTGGATATTAATCCCTTGTCATAGCTTCATAGCTGTTGTTTTCAAATATCTTCCTCTTTTTGGTTTGTTGCCTTTTTGTTTTGTTGGCATTTTTTTTTTTCTTTCCGTGCAGACTTCTGGTTTCATATAATCCCATTCATTTATGCTTGCTTTTACTTCCCTCACCTTTGGGGTCAAATTTATACAATCCCCTCAGAGACCAAAGCCCATAAGTTTAATACCTACATTTTCTTCTATGTGATTCATGGTTTCAGGTCTTATATTTAGGTCTTTGATCCATTTTGAGTACAAATTTTAGAGAGGTAGAGAGTACAAGGTTGGAGAAGAAGGAACTCTCATTCACTGATGGTGAAATGTAAGCTGGTACAAGCACTATGAAAAATAGTATGAATGTTCTTCAAAAATTAAGAATATAGTTACCATATGACCCAGCAACCCCTCTTTTGTGCATCTAGCTGAAATAAATGAAAACATTTATTTCCAAAGATATATGCACCCCTATGTTCATTGCAATATTATCCATGGGCCAAGCCATGAAAACACTAAAGTGTCCTCCCCTAGATAAATGGATAACGAAAATGTGGTATACTGTCCAGAAAAAGTCCAGCCACTGTTAATATAACCAAAATGGTTTGCATGGCATTGATGTAAACTAGCAGCTAAGGAGAGTGGACTGGAATGCATGTGTGTGAACAATGGTGACTATACTGTACCAGTCAGCGGGAGCAGTAGACCCAGTTGAGTGAACATGTGTACCATGTGGCCTTTGCATTCAGAATGACTGAGTGAGTAGAACAACATATCTGTATCATATTTTGTGTTAAGCTTGAACATTCCTCTGCAGAATCTATTTGGATGTTTCAGAAGGCCACAGTGATGGGCAACCAGTGACTGGCAATTTCATCATGAAAATGCACCCAGTTGTGTATCATATCTCCTGCAGAGGTTTTTGGCAAAACATCAAATCACCTACGTGAGTTAGTGCCCCTACAGCCCAGATTTGGTGCCCTGTGATTTCTGGCTTTTCCAAAAACTAAAATCACCTTTCAAAGAGAAGAGATTTCAGACCGTTGATGAGATTTGGGAAAATATGATAGAGCAGCTGATGGCAATTGGGAGAACTGTGTGAGGTCCCAAGGTGCCTATTTCGAAGGGGACCAAGGTGTCATTGTACTTTGTACAATATTTCTTATATCCTGTATCTTATTCAATAAATGTCTCTTCATGTTACACAGCTGGATACCTTCTGGACAGACCTCATATACAATGGAATATTACTTAGCCATAGAAAAGATAAAATACTGCTATTTGCAACAACAAAGATGGATCTTGAGAATATTATGCTAAGTGAAGTAAGTCAGAAGAAGTCAAGAAACATATTATTTTATTCATATGTAGGATATAAAACTGGCAGCAATAAATGAACGAACGAGACAAACAAAAACTCAGAGACATGGACAACAGTATGGCGGTTCCTGGAGGAAAAGGGGATCGGGATATTTGTGAAGGGAAAAGGGGGTGCAGTCAGGGTAGCAGAAGGAAGTGTGACTTTGGGTGGCAAGCATACAATGCAATATACAGATGATGTATCATGGTATTGTAGACTTGAAACCTAGGTAAATAATTTCATTAACCAATGTCACCCCCATGAAGTTAATTTCAAAAGTAAATTGAAGAAACTGATCATTAAATAATTTATATTAAAAACAAAGGTAAAAAATACTTAAAACTCATTAATTTTCTAATTATAGTTGATACATTTTACTGTGACTGATGTGCTTGAGGTTATTTATATGTATGGCAGCTGCATGGTGGAAACACCGCAGGAGGATGTGCCACTGCAATTCTGTCACCGACCTCAGTTGGTAGCATAACATCAAGCGTGGAAGGGACATTTATAGTACAGACTGAACTCAAACTACAACACAGGGGACTTTTGTTTGGTTAGATTTTTTATCTCTGCCTTTCCAGAGATGTCTGTTAATAAACATTAATCAGCACTACTAACTCAACACAGAGGAAATGTCGTTTAGGGACCACAACACAGGCCTCTGAACCTGCCCTTGTCCATTGACATCTCCATCGTTTTGCACAAAATTTTAACATGTAGAGACCTCAGTCTCTTCATCTTTAAAATGGTTTGCAGATACCTCTCATGCACTAACACTGTTCTAGACCAGAACTTTAAGTGTCTAATAAAGGCTCATTGTAATCACTGTCAACCATGAGATTAGCAAGAAATTATAGAATGGGCTGAAGTAGATTTAATTTTATATTCAAGAGATTTGGCAAAATAGACAAGTCATGTTTTTCATAATTTAGTTATTCCTTTATATAGAATTCTATGCCTTAGCAACCAGAGTATAGAGAGAAGTCAGAAGCACTCTGAAAATAATTATAAATAGTAAAATTTTTATACTTGTAAAAAATTCATACATGCTTTCTTAATATTTGACACTTTATTTATAATTATATATTTAATACTGCAAACAATTTGTTAAAACCATTTAAATATATAGTATTAATTTGACCAAATATCCAGCATTATCCAGTGTCAAATTTGACACCAGAACTTTATAGGACTAAAGTTTTATATTGATTGTTTCAACCTACTGCATTTACCAGGGCAAACCATCTCTCTACCTTGGCTTTCAACTTTCTCAACTTTATTTATTTATCTTTTACTTTGTAAAATCAATTTTTAAATTTTTTTCAATTATAGTTTACATTCAGTATTATTTTATATTACTTTCAGATGTACAACATAGTAGTTAGATAATTATATACTATACAAAGTTTTCCTCTTGCTTTTTACAATACCCAACTGGCACTGTAAACAGTTATTATAATATTGTTAACTATATTCCTTATGCTGTACTGTACATCTGCATGACTATTTTTCTAACTACCAATCTGTACTTCTCAATCCCTTCGCCTTTTTCATCCAGATCCCTAAGCTCCTCCCCTCTGGCAACCATGAGCCTGTTTTCTGTATCTATGAGTCTATTTCTGTTTTGTTTGTTATATTGTTAATTACAATAGATTCCACATATAAGTGAAATCATATGGCATTTGTCTTTCTCTAATTTATTTCACTTAGCATAATATTCTGTAGGTTCACCTATGCTGTCGCAAATGGTAAGATTTCATTTTTTATGGCTGAGTAATATTCTATTGTACATATTTACCGTAGCTTTTTTATTCACTCATCAATTCATAGACATTTGGGTTGCTTCCACAGCTTGAGTGTTGTAAGTAGTGTTGCAATAAACATAGATGTGCATATTTTTTTTCTAATTTGTGTTTTGGGTTTCTTCACATATATATCCAGAAGTGGAATTGCTGGGTCATGAGGCTGTTCCACTTTTAATTTTTTGAGAAACCTCCATACTGTTTTTGACAGTGGCTGCACCAATCTGCAGTCCCATGAACACCGCACAAGTGTTCCCTTTTCTTCACAGCTTGGCTGCTCTTGTTATTTGTCAATATACTTATGATAGCCATTCTGAAAGGTGTGTGTAATATCCAATTGTGGTTTCAATTTGCATTTCTCTGATGCTTCGTGATGTTGAACATCTTTTCACACGTCCATTGGCCATCTGCATGTCCTCTTTGGAAAAGTGTCTGTTTAGGCCCTTTGCCCATTTTTAATTGGATTTTGGGGTATTTTTGGAATTGAGTTGTATAAGTTATTTTGTGTGTGTGTGTTTACCAACCCAAGTCAAGTCTCCTTCCACCACCACTTGTCCTCCCTTTACCCTCTTCTACCTCTCCACAACCAACCCCCTTTCACTGGTAATCACCCTATTGTTATCTGACTATGGGATGTTTATTTTGTTTTGCTTTGCTTAATCCCTTCACTTTTTTTCACCCAGCCCCCAACTTCCTCTCCTCTGATAGCTGTGAGGCTGTTCTCTGTATATATGAGTTTGTTTCTATTTTGTTAGTTTATTTTTTCACTAGATTCTACATGTAAGTGAATGGTATTGGTATTTCGAATACAAATACCACATGTATGGTATTTGTCTTTCTCTGACTGGCTAATTTCACTTAGCGTAATACTCTTCAGGTCTATTCATGTGTAAGTTCTTTTGGGGGTGATGACAAGACTCATATATAAATTTTTGATAAATTTTAGATAGCCACAGCAATATTGAGAAAGAACAAACTTGGAAGAATAATACTACCTTATATCAAAATATACTACAAGGCCATAGTTATTGAAACAACATGGTACTGACCTAAAAACAAACATATAGATCAATGGAACAGAATAGAAAGTAAAGAAATAAATCCATGTTTCCATGGTCAATTGTTTGACAAAGGAGGCAAGAACACACAATAGAGAAAGAGTCTATTCAATAAATGGTGTTGGGAAAATTGAACAAATACATGCAAAAAAAACCAAAACTAGACCACCTTCTTACACCATACATAAGAATAAACTCAAAATGGACTAAAGACTCAAATAAAAATCCTAGAATAAAATATTGGCAGTAAAATCTTGGACATTTCTTTCACTGTATTTTTTCTGATAGAACTCCCTTGGCAAGGGAAACATAAATAGATAGACAGATAAACAAATGGGACTGCATTGAACTAAAAAGTTTTACACAGCAAAGGATGCCATCAACAAAATGAGTCCAGCCAATAGGGAGGCTTAGGTAGACACACTGTGCCTCCTGGCACAACCCAAATTAAGGACAACAAAATTTAGAAACAGAAAACAACCAGAACTGAGAGAAAACTGGACTGTATGGAAGTCCGACAACCATTCACCCAGACCAGTAACAGGGGCAGAGAGGTGTCTCAGCAGGAAAAAGAGGTGGCTGGCAATCCCAGGAATGCAGGCCAAGCTTAGAAGAGCCCAGGCGCAAAGGTGTCAGCTGGCAGACCCTGGTTGTGGGGTAGCAATGAGCAGACCCAGTGAGGCATACAAGGTGGCTGGTTAACTATGGACACACATTCATGTGCAGATAAACCAAACAAAAACTGGGCAGCAAGACAGACCATGCAACCCAGGGCCCCAGTGCCAGGTGATAAAGCCTAAAAACACTGATTGAAAACACCTGTGGGGGTTGAGGTACAGGGAGAGACTACCAGCCTCACAGGAGAGTTCCTTGGAGAGACCCACAGGGGCCTAGAACATACACAAACCCACGCACCTGGAACCAGCACCAGAAGGGCCCAATTTGCTTGTGGGAAGCAGCAGAGGAGACCAAAATCCAAGAGAGAGTGAAAAAAAATGCCATTACTTCCTCTCTGACCCCACCCCCACATACAGCGGTCACAATCCAGCCACTGGGTTGCCCCATCCTGGTGAACACCTAAGGCTCTGTCTCTCATATGTAATAGGCATGACCAGGCCCAAAAAATGGTTCAAACGAAAGAACAGATCAAAGCCCCAGAGCTGACCCTCTTGGTCAGCTCTGCAATTAGGATAGCTAACCTACCAGATGCACAGTTCAAAGCACTGGTGATCAGGATGCTCACAGAATTGACTGACTTTGGTCACAAATTAGATGAAAAAATGAAGGGTGCACTAAGTGAAATGATGCAAAATGCATAGGGAACCAATAGTGATGGAAAGAAAATTGGGACTCAATGGAATGAACCAGAAGGAGGAAAGAAACAACCAAACAGAAGAGTGAAGAAACAAGAATTCAAAAAACTGAGAAGAGGCTTAGGAACCTCCAGGACATCTTTAAACATTCCAACATCCAAATTATAGGGATACCGGAAGGGGAAGAGAAAGAGCAACAAGTGACAAACTTATTTGAACAGATAATAAAGAACTTCCCCAATCTGGTAAAGGAAATAGACTTCCAGGAAATCCAGGAAGCTCAGAGAGTCCCAAAGAAGCTGGACCTAAGGAGAAACACACTAAGGCACCCCATAATTACAGTAGCCAAGATTAAAATGAAGAAGAGAATCCTAGAAGCAGCAAGAAAAAAGGAGGCAGTTACCTACAAAGGAGTGCCCATCAGACTGTCAGCTGTTTTCTCAAAAGAGACCTTGCAGGCAAGAGGGGGCTGGAAAGAAGTACTCCAAGTCATGAAATCCAGAGACCTACATCCAAGATTGCTCTATCCAGCAAAGCTTTCACTTAGGATGGAAGGGCAGATAAAGTGCTTCTCAGATAAGGCCAAGTTAAAGGAGTTTATCACCAACAAGCCCTTATATGGAATGTTAAAGGGACTTATCTAAGAAAAAGAAGATAAAAATTTAAACAGTAAAAAGATGGCAAACTCACAGTTATTAACAGCCACACCTGAAGCAAAAGCAAACTAAAGGGACAGCTAGATTGGGAGTGGAACCATAGAAATGGAGGCCACATGGAGGGTTAGCAATAGGGGAGTGTGAGGAGGAGAAGGGGGGAGAAGGTACAGAGAATAAGTAGCATAGATGGTAGGTCTACAGACAGGGGGAGGTGCAAGAATAGTATGGGAAGTGTAGAAGCTAAAGAACTTGTGACACGTGGACATGAACTAAAGGGGGAAATGTGGATGGGAGGGGGTGTGCATGGTGGAGGGAAATGAAGGGGAGGAAATGGGACAACTGTAATAGCATGATCAACAAAATACATTTTTAAAAAAGAAAGAAAAAAAACAAAAACAAAATGAAAAGACAACCCACTGCATGGGAGAACACATTCACCAATAATACATTTCATAAGAGGTTAATATCTAAACTTTTCTCAACTTTAAATTGAAGATATTGTATAAGGTTGGATTGGCTTTATTTATTCAAAAATAAGTTTTTGAATAAATTTCTTCACAGGATTCTACCATATGCAATTAGGATAGGGCATGTAATGATGGACTGACCATATATATCTATTTCCCATCCCAGCCAAAATCCAAGAAAAATATGAAAAAGTAAAAATACATTAAAAAGTAATAGGAAATACAAAAAGCAACATCAGCATATGAGAAATTTAGTGGAATTCTCACAACAGATGGGGACAATAATCAGATCAGAGACTATCACAGCCAAAACAGTCAGTAGTGAATTGCACAGAGGACACAAAACTTGTAATAAATAAATGCAATGAAAAAAAAAAACTCTCCAAAGCTAACATAGAAATGTACTACAAACTTCATTCCAAACAACTGAACCTTTGTAACCCCCTTCCTCTCAGAACTGTATGCAGCTAAATGATTGTGTAAGGCTGAAGCTGTAAGCATTATTTACTCATTCATTAATTCACTCCCTCATCATGTTTTTTTTTTTTTTTAAGTGAGGTGAGTTCAGTCATTGTTTCAGTGCCTTCCCTGATCCTGGTGGATAGTGAATATTTTGTGTTTTGCATGTCTGACACTATTTTATTTCTCACTCAAATTTGAATGACAACAGTGATATGTGCTGTATCCAGATTCAAAGTTATTTTTCCTCAGAACATTGAGAGAATTGGTTTATCATCTTTATGCTTTATCATCTTTATCATCTGAGTTGTCAGTAAGTGACAGATCAATCTGATTCTTGTCCATTTGTGGCTCTTTTCCCCTTTGGAAGCTTTTTGGATTCTCTACTTCTCTCATTCTCAGTTTTCACCACCATTATTTTTCTACCAGTGAAACTTTTAACCTATTTAACTCTTAGTGACTAGTTTCTGTATGACTGAAGTTTTTCTCCAATTCTGGTATACTATGGTAGTTTCTACCATTTGTTTGAATATTGTTCTCCTCCATTTGCTTAATTTCTCTTATTTTAAAATTTCTCAAGATTCAAGATAGCAATGTAGAAAGACCCTATGGAACAATTTTCTTTGAAAAAAACTGAAGGCTGGCTGAGGGACAAGTACAGATCCGGCAAGTTAGAAGTAAACCACATCAAATAGGAGAGGCTTGGCAGCATCTTTCCATGAACTTCACACCTGGCCTTGCATGTGACCCAGAATGAAAAAGGAACTCAAAATCCAGAGCTTTTGCCTGAGGAACAAAGGGTTTGAACTCCACGTTGGGCAGCCCAACTTTTAAGACCACCACCTGAAATAGGAGCCCTCAAAACATCTAGCTTTGTAAACCAACAAAGCTCAAGTCCTGAGACCCACAAGACTTCAGGGACCAGGAAAACTGCTCTCAGAGGTCTCACACACTTAACCACCCCAGGACCCTGCTCAGAGACAACTGATTACAGTCAGACCCTTAATCGAAAAAGGCTCATTTGTTTGTAGTAAAGCTTCAGACTGAGGCGGCAGGCATCTAATTTAACCCACATGACTAGGAGCCTGCTGGAACCCTCTGTGGAGATGGAGGTGGGTGGATGCCTTTTTTACATTCTCCCTCTGCCTTCTTTGCCTTGCCTTTTTTTCCCTGCAGGTGCCATCTTGGTGCACCCTCCCTGCCTCGCTACAGCCAGCCTGTGCCATCTCTCTTCTCCGTCTCCCTCAGTCATGCTCCAGAGCACTAGTGTCTCCCAGAGTGAGCTTTTGCACCCTCCTGGTGCCCAGATTTTTGTGACTGCCAAGTAGGAGATGCCTGTTGATTGTGTAGTTCCAACAGCCAGGGGAACTTTCATTCCTGGATCCCATGGGACAATAATAATCCAAGCGACAGTTCTTGGCAGACTGAAACACACCCCTAGTCTTTCTGTGAAAGAGTCCTGTTTGCTTGTCTCCAAACTCCTGCCTGAGGAGAAGGCTCAGATCTGGCACACACCTAGGGCACTCTTTCTGCTCATGGTCGCATCTTTGTGCTCCCCCCTGCCTGGATGCAGCTCACCTTAGTCTCCTAGAAATGACGTGATGCTCTCTTCTGGAGCCCTGATTTTCCCAAGTGCCACCCAGGGGACACATCCAGATCACCTGGCTGTGGTGGCCAGCAGGGATTAATGCTGGTGGCCCCACAGGACTGTATGTATTTGCATACTTAAAAAAAAAAAGCTAAGAGCCTGGCTTCTAATCAGCCTGCATCCAGGTGCTGACTGAAATCCCCTTTGGGACCCTGAGTGTTCCTGGCACACCCTCAACCACTAGGAGCTATTGAGAGTATGACAAGCTGCTTGGATATCACAAAGGTTGAGAGACAACCAAGAGCTAGGGGAAGATGAAATAGCAAGTTTTATCTCACACACAAAACCAGTCCTTCAAGATTAGGAGAGGTGGTTTGTCTCTTCTAATGTATAGAAACTAATGTAAAGAGAGGCTAGCAAAATGAAGAAACAAAGGAATATGTTACAAATGAGAGGACAAGATAAAACCTCAAAATATTTTGTAAGTAAGCATTAGAATTTTATTATCTACCTTCTATATTTTTAGTTTTAATTTTAGACATTTTTATTGTTAAAAATAACATAAAAAAAGGTTTGATTAAAAAACACATTTCTTTGCTTTTTTCCCCTATTGCCTGGGTGGGCATTTAAAATACATGTTTATGTGGGGATGGCTGGGGTGGTGGAGGGGGGTGGGGGAAAAAGGCAAAAAGCTGTACTTGAACAACAATAAAATTCAACAGTCTTTAATTTAAAAAAATAATGATAAAGTAAATATATATATATATATGGATTGATGCTGCATTTCATCAACTCCTCTTTTGCAGCTATTAAGATAATTATATAATTTTCAATCTTTAGTGTAAGGCAGTGAAATGCCCTATTGGTTTTTTAATGTCAAATTAAGCTGATAACCTAATTTATCTTTCTATTTTTCTATTTATAGATGCACGCCATTCAAAGTCAGTTGACTAATATATTACTTAATGACTACATTTCAGCCCATGAATGAGTGAGTTTAGCCAATAATTTTTATTTAAATATTTTTGACAGATTTTTGTATCAAGGATATGTAGATGTAAAATAACTTGGGAAAGGGGCTTTAGGTTTTTATCCAACAGAAACGTTAACATTGAAAATATGTTTTCTTTAATGCTTGATTGATTTCTGAAAAAAGGAGACTTGGATATATATGTGTTCGTGTTTACATTTATGTGTATATGAAGATTTTTATCCCAACATTTTATGATAAACTTCAAATATGGTGCAAAATAGAAAATTTTTACAGTGAGCACCTTCCTATTATAAAAATATCATTGCATTTTGAATAATACATATTTTTCATCTACCTATTGTGATGACAGGGTATTTGATACTGATTAAATTTTAAATGTCTGAACTATTCACATTTCCTACTGTTCTAGAATCAGATTTGGTAAATTACAGGTTTAGGGGAACTTATCTATTTTATTTAATATCTTTAAAATTTTGTAAAACTTGTTTATAATAGTGCCCTCATTATCTGTCCTCATTATCTATAGCACCTGTAGCATCTGTAGTAATGTTGTCTTTTTCATTATTTATGTGATTTTTTAATTATTCCTGCTTTTTCTGTCTTCCTGATTCTCTCTTGAGTTATTCCCAATTGTTTTTGTTTAAAACAACCATAATTTGGCATTCTGGAACTACTGAAATAAATTCTGGGAGATGGGGACCAGCAATTTGTTTTAACAAGCCAATATACCTGTGACCCTATGTAGTTGATGTTTTTTCTACTTTTTTTACTGCGTATTAGACAAAAAGTCCAGGAAACAAAAAATCCACTGCCAGGCCATTCTTCAGGTTAAAGTCCTTAACTACCATAGTTTACTGATTTTCTGCCTTTCATAGTCTTCTTATGTTTGTTTTGTATTTATAAAGTTCATAAATTTTAGTTGTACTTAGTAGGAGTAATAGGAAAAATTGTAGTCACTCTATTTTGTCTTAGAAATAGCAATTCAAATACATTGTTTTATAAAATATATTTCTTTCCTTAGTCAGGGAAATAAGCTCCAAAGAGAAATAAAAAGCATGTCAATTGGAAATGGTGTGAGAAGAAATAAAACTGCTCATATTCAAAACAACATGACCACATCTATGTAGAAAATCCCAAAGAATAAAAAAATAATGTTTAGAACTAATGAAGTTAGCAAGGTCCTAATTTACAAGGTCAACATATGAAAAACTAAAATCATTTCTATGTTCTAGTTATGTAAGCTTAGAATATAAAAAATTAAATACCATAAAAACCATAAAATGAAACATCCTCCAAAAATTGAAATACTTAAATCTTCATATGACACAGAAGGTATAGAATTTGTGTGTTGAAAATTAAAAAATGTAATGAAAGAAATAAAGCTCTACCATGTTCATTGACTGGAAGATTCAACTTACTAAAGATGTTAATTGTCTCCAAATTATTCTATAAATTTAAAGTGATTCTGATCAAAATCCAAGCAGGAATTTTTGGGGGGTATAAACCAGATAATTCTAAAATTTATAAGGAAAAGCAAAAGAACTGGAGTAGTTAAAAGAATCCTGAATGACCAGAACAAAATTTGAGGAATCACACTACCAAGTTTAAGACATAAATCTATCATAATCAAGTTGGTATGCTATTGGTAAAGATATGGACGCACAGATATAAGGGTTATAACATATTCTAGAACTAGATCCACCTAGATATACCCAATTTGTTTTTGATAAGAATAATTAAATTAATAAAGACTACTATTTTTAACAAACTGTATTGGAACTTTTAGAAGAGACATGGGAGAAACTATGTGACCTTGGATTTGATGACAAGTTTTTAGGTATAATACCAAAAGTTTAATATACAAAGGGCAAAAATGATAAATTGTACTCAAACAACAAAATGCACTGTGAACGACATTGCTAACATAATAAAATGGCAAACCACTGTGTGAGAGAAAATATTTTATGTTACATTTCCACAAAAAATCCAGTACCCAAAGAACACTCAGAACTCATAAATAAGAAAACAATCCAATTGAAAAATTAGTGAAAGACAGCAACAAAGATATGAAGATGACCAAGATGTTTCACATTAATAACCATTAGGAAATGAAAAATTAATTAATTAATTTATTTATTTATTAAACAAACCATGGTGAGATCCCACTACATAACTATTAAAATTGCTTCAATTAAAAAGTATATATCTGAATCTTTCAAAACATTACTGTATATAAAAGGGTACAGTCTTTTTGGAAAAGGTTTGGCGGTTTCTGAGAATGGTGAGCATACATGTACCACATGACTCAGCTCTCATTCTTGCATATCTGCTCTAGAGAAACCACAACTAATGTTTACGCAATAAAGAATCAACACAAAAAGGAATAAACTTGAAATATGCAAGACTTTGGATGTATCTCAAATCATTATGCTGAAAGAAGTTTTTTTCAAAAGGCATGGTGCTTGAAAAGTCAAATCTATAGGGATACAGAAACTATCAGTGATGATCATGGATCATGAGGAATAAGGGTTTGTGACCTTAGAGATACAGTTGTTCAAGGAAGATTCTGGGGGAAGATGGACCATTCTGTACCTAATTATGATGGTGCAAAATGAATTCATACATGCATTGAAATGCATTGAACTATAGACACTATAATGGAAGAAAAGTCAATTTTACTACCAGATAATTTTTTAAATATAATTAAAATACTTATTCCTTAGTTTTCAAATATATTAGGATGTTTTTACTTATCTATTTTTATTTACTGGCTTAATAGAACTGTGGACAGAAGACATATTTTATAATGAAATCAGTTCATTAGAATCGATGGTAACTTGCTTTATGTCCAGTATACGATATATTTACAAATAATCTGTGTATATTGAAGGAGTATGTATTATAAATGTTTAATATGGGAATATATGTTTTTTATTAGATCAGTTTTGTTAATTATGTGGATCAGTGTTCTTGTAAATTTTGTGCTGTTTCTTCTGTCAGATACTGAGAGAAGTAATATTATTTCTATATTTTAAATGTTACTAAATGACATACAAATTTAAAATTGTATGTCTACCTGGCAGTTGGAATTCTTTTTCTTTTTAATTTAATTCTTGTTCAAGTACAGTTTTCTGTCTTATATTCCCAGCCCTGCCCCTGCACCCAGTGGGATTCTTTATTATTAGAAAGTTATTCTTTTTTATGCATAGTAGTTATTTTTTTTACTTTAAAGCTTTTTTGGTTTGATATAAATATATTCTTGCTAGCATTATTTTGTGTTTACATATTCTTCTTTCTATCCTTTTACTTTCAACCATACTGTTTTAAATATCTTTCATTATAGTGTATATTTGGATTTCATTTCCAATCTTCTATTCTTGTTAATTTCACTGGAGAATTAACACCCTTAACTTTCCATGTTTAGTCTTTAATACTTAAACTCATATCTGCCTTCATATTTTTTCTTAGTACATCTTCTCTAGTTTGATTCTTCTCTTAATTCTTAAGTTTTTCTGTTGGTTATTTGTTATCATTCCAGTTTCCTTCTCTCATTTAGAATTTGTGTATTCCATATCTTTTTTGTGACTACCCTTGAAAAATTGCAGTATAACTTTCAGGGGTATGTGGATTATAAAATGTCATAATCTCTTCAGACTGCTGTAACAAAATGCTACAGGCTACTTAATTTATGAACAACAGGAGTTTATTTCTCACAGCTCTTGAGACTGGACTTCCAAGATCAGGGTATCAACATGGTCAGGTTCTGCAACTGGGGAGAGCCTGCTTCTTAATTGATAAATAGCCAATCATTTTTTTTCCCTAAACCACAAAGCAGAAGAAGCCAAGAACCTTTCTCTGGATCTCTTTGATAAGATTATTAACTCCATCCATGAGGATTCTGCCCCTATGACCTAATTAATCACCTGACAAAGGTCCCACCCCCTATTACCATATATTGGGCACAAGGTTATTAATTAGGGGGAGGGCACAAACATTCTGGCCCTAGCAAATGTATCTATGCTTTGACTCAGCATCTTGCTATCAAAAATTTATTTTCAGGAATAGGTATAGCTATATAATAAGTTTTTTTTAAATCACAATACTATTCAATAAGCTAAAAGTTAGGAAAAAAGTTTATCTAATATCAGGTAGTTACTTAAGTAAAACTTTGCAATTAAATAACATTCAGCCACATAATATATTTTAAAAGGACAAACAATATAAGCCATTATCATAGTACAACATTAGCAAAAAGGAAAGAAAAATCAGTACAGTTTTATTGCATGCAGGTGCATGCAAGTGCATATCTATGCATATGTGAACATATATGTATATATGTGCATTTGTAATATAAAAAGGATAGGGAAAATATTGCTAATAGAAATCATAGCACGGTGGTAAAATTAGGAGTGATGAAGTTTCTTCTATTCACCAGTATTTACACATTTTCTGTTAGAATATATTTGTATAATAATGAAATAATCATAAAGCACTATTAAGAAATACAGAGTACAGAATAAGAGCTTGAGTGAAAAAACTCTCTGCTATGATTATAGCAATCTAGAAATTACATATGCATATGAAAAAATCTAAAGTATACAGAGAAGTTAAGTTAATATAATTTTTGATATTACCATTTTTTCTTACAAAAATATTGCTTAAAAAAAGCAAAATAAAAGCACAAACTTCATTGCCAGAGACTGTGATGACAGCCCGAGCAATAGAAGAGGAAATTGTATAGATCCAGTATAATCCAACTTCAAATACAGACTTTCTGACTGCACATTCCAGTTGTGTCTGTCAGATACAAACTGTTATTGTTATCATTAGCCAACAAGTAAATCCCTGATAAATGAGCATGCCATAGGGCGCCCCTTCAGTCATCTTTGGCTCAGCCCTGTCATTAATCTTAGAAAAGACTTTTCTGTGATCTTACGGCCCTACTCATATGCCGTGACCTTGGGCTACAGGCTCTGACATTGGACTAAACAAGAAATTGAGGTTTCCTCATTGACTCTAACTTTGGGCTGATACAATTTCTGTGAATTATTTCACAGGATGTTATGTCACAAGTTTTTTCCTGTCATAAGTACTTGCACATACACACATAGACACAAGCAGATCCAAATCATTCTTGGTACAGAATGAGTAAAAGACTTGGGAAATGGACACGGAATAAAACGATCTTCTTTGGTTACTTCTATACTTTTGACTGGCGGTTTTCAACAGTATGCCACAAGAATTTTAAAACGTGTAATATCTGACCATTTAGTCGGGGTCACTGAGCTCTTTTATATTATCAAATTAAAAAATGACAACAGCCAACACAACAATAGCTGTTCAGTGTGAATGCCTTGTCGTCAACCATAAATATATAGGTCATATAATAAAGTCGCATCTTATAATAAAGTCGCATCTTACTGGTCACATTACATAACAAGGCGTGTCTGATTGATTAATTCTTTGTAGCAGAAATCCTTACATATAAGTATAGGCACATGCTTTTCTTGAGAGTTATTTTGGAGCAAAAAGAGTAGGTAGTTACTGTTATTATTTTTTGGTAAACCAAAATTATACTTAATTTTTGTATATTAGATATATTTATGTATATGTATGTATATATGTATATATATGTATATATGTATATATGTGTGTATGTGTATCTGTGTGTGTATTCAGTGTCCTGCAGAATTTTAGTAATTAGTTTCTATGTGTGCCATGAGGTGAAAAGGTTGAAAATCGCTGCTTTTGACCTTTGTTCTGAGAGATGGAGGTATGAAAGTAGACTACTTCTAATTCAATTCAAAACCTTCATGTTAAAATGAAAAAAGAACTTATTTATAGATTTTTAGTTTATCTTCAGAAGTATCAGTTTATTATCTAGGAGCAATACATCATAATATTTTAGTAGAAATTATCAGAGAAGTAATGTTGTCCATCAGTGCATTGTACACATTTCTTAATCCAGTTTAAAACAATTTTAAAACAAAACACCTTCTGTGATGGACAGACCCCAAAGAGACTCCATTGACTTTCTAGCTCCTGGTATTCACTCATTCGTGTAATTCCCTCTCTGTGATTCCCTCTCTGTGATTTATTTGTCAAGTTGTCTAAACTGCAGCACTTCATTATTTAGTCAAACATTGATCTACGTGTTGCTGTTAGGTAGTTTACAGATGTGGTTAACATCTACAGTCAGTGGACTTTGAGTAAAAGAGATTACCTTCAAAAAAGTGGGTGGGCCTCATCTAATCAGTTGATGGCTTTGAGACCAAAAACTGAGATTTTCCAGAGAAGAAATTCTGCCCAAAGACTAAAGCCTCAGCTCCTAATGAGATTCCAACTCACTAGCCTGTCTTACAGATTTCATACTTGCCACTTTCTACAATCACATGAGCCAATTTCTTAAGGTAAATCTGTTTGTCTATATTGCCTATTGTTTTTTCCTTTCTGGAATATTCTGACTGGAGGTTATATATATGTACCTATATCTATCTATGCATTATAGCACATAAACATAGTTTACTAGGTTTTCCCGCTTCTAATTTTCAATTTTATATCCTAGTCATGATTTAATTAATCCAATGTACAGTTGAAAGTTTGGGGATGTTATGTTTAAAGTCATAACACAGACAATGGAATAATTCAGCTTCAGTGATGTTCTCTGGACTTCAGATCCCCAAAACAAAGTAAAAGCCAAGGGTTTTTTTTTTCAGTCAAAATCTCATTTTCCCTCTCTTGTGACCTAGCTTTGAACTATATCCCAGGAATTGTCTGGACCAGAGAGTATTGTTCTTTGCAAACATTGGCTTTGGCTTGCAGAAGTTTCCCTTTTATTCTATACAAGATCTATACTCATGCTGTTGCTACCCAGCATAAGGCTATGTGAATATCATTTATATCATTTTCTCCCAGTGTTGTTATTCAAGAGATAAAAATCATTTTCATAAACTATTATTTTAAAGTGAGAGAATTATATTACAATTGGGATAAAAAACAAAACTGAAATGATCTTGGATAATTAGGAAGTTCATAGTTTAAGGAATGGAGCATAAGAAGGTAACACTTAAGGCTTGCAGAAATAACTTAAAAATTAACACAATAAAATGAAATAAATTTTAAATTTTTAAATAGACATCTTTGAAGAAATAAATTTATTACAACCTGAGACTAGAGCGATCATGTATGCAGTGCTCTGATCACACTTTCTCTTTTTTATCAAGAGATCTCATTTTATATTTTAATTTCAGAATCAGAATGACTGCCATATGTACAATATAATTTCTTGAGTGTTTTGAATTCCCTTTGTTGTTTAAAAAATAATACAAAATGAACAACAAACTGTACATGCTACAGGTTGTCCTCCCTGGGCGTAAGATGGGCCCTTGTGTTCTCACTGATATGGCTTTTTTTTAAAGATTTATTTATTTATTTATCTTTAGAGGGGAAGGGAAGGAGAGAAGGAGAGAAATATCAACGTATGGTTGCTTCTGCCAAGGACACACAGTGTATCGTGTGTCCCCTGCCAGGAACTGGCCTGCAACCCAGGCATGTGCCCTGACTGGGAATCGAACCTTGATCCTCTGGTTCGCAGGCCTGCGCTCAATCCACATCACTGATGCGGCTTTCGATGATGGCAAGGTAAGGCAGACTAACTATCCGTGTTTGAAAATCTGAACCCTGGTTGCCCCAGACTCTCTGTTCCATAGCTTTTCCTTGGCAGTGTAAATTCTACTTGTGTATCAAATGTGGACAAGTGGATTAGTAAGTAGATAAATAAATTTCCAAATGTAAAGTTAGAACTAGCAGGGGTTTTCTGCAAGGGACAGAGGTTGGCACTGCTATAAGGAGGCAAGATCAGTCAAGAAGTGAAAGTTCATAAATTCACCTATTTAGCCAAGAGATAAGTGATAACCCCTGCACCCCAACTCCATCAAGCCAGTAACACTATCTGGAAAANGACACACATCGTGTGTCCCCTGCCAGGAACTGGCCTGCAACCCAGGCATGTGCCCTGACTGGGAATCGAACCGCGATCCTCTGGTTCGCAGGCCTGCGCTCAATCCACATCACTGATGCGGCTTTCGATGATGGCAAGGTAAGGCAGACTAACTATCCCTGTTTGAAAATCTGAACCCTGGTTGCCCCAGACTCTCTGTTCCATAGCTTTTCCTTGGCAGTGTAAATTCTACTTGTGTATCAAATGTGGACAAGTGGATTAGTAAGTAGATAAATAAATTTCCAAATGTAAAGTTAGAACTAGCAGGGGTTTTCTGCAAGGGACAGAGGTTGGCACTGCTATAAGGAGGCAAGATCAGTCAAGAAGTGAAAGTTCATAAATTCACCTATTTAGCCAAGAGATAAGTGATAACCCCTGCACCCGAACTCCATCAAGCCAGTAACACTATCTGGAAAATAAAAATTCTGGATTAATCTGACTGATTGTCATCTCTAGATAAGCATTAATATCTCTATTTATGAATATAAATAATGAGATAGTGACCTGGTATTCAAATTTATAATATATATTCATGCCCCTTCCATTATACCATGTTACTCTTATATTTTCAAAGAACAAAATGGAAAAATGTGTGGAATGTTTTTGCCATAAGTCATGGAGTTTCTCCTTAACATTCTGAGTCTTTATGGTGGACACCATTTACATACACTTGAGAGCCCAGTAAAGTGCCTTCAAACACATGACTCAGAGGAAGAGAAATGCATGTTTAGCTACTCATGCCAAATAGTAATAGAGGATTAGCAGACAAAAAACTCACCTAAATGAAAGAGAGATGATGAGAGAAAGGTATTGGGCTTTATGTTATTGAATATGAATGATCAGTGTAGTTTTACGAATACATTTCAACAAGACAAGTTTAAATTTTTTCCAAACACATATGTATGTATGCATATGAATATTTATCTATGGACATGTATGCATATAATTTGCCCCTATACATCTACCTATATAGTACAGTATGCCAATACATGTTTGTACATCTGATGTATTAATCAATGTTGTTTAAAATAGCATTCTGAGTCTTAGAACAGTGAATCTTAAATATTGAGGTGCAATGATTTAAGCAAAATGCATTTTCAAAAAGTAGATATTGCTTTGTACGTGGATTATATTCCATCCAGAAAACTCATCTTTATTTTCTAAACTGTTCCTAAAGCTGAAAAAGGGGCATTTCCTAAATTACAAATGAACAGGTAGTCACAGACAGGAAAGACACTTCCCCAAACTAAGGAAACACCAAGAAAAATCCAAGTGAACCATGATGTGTAGGATCTGGCTTGCTTTAACACCTTGGAGTGAAGTGGGACCTCTAGGGCAGGCTGCACCCCAGCCACTTCTTTCTCAGCTGCCCTGTGCAAACTCAGCAGGTTACCCACTGCGCTCAGTCTCCACGTGAGAATTGCCGGGACTTGGAAAATTAAGCACTTGGTTTAATTACTTAAACTCTTGGATGACTATTAGAGTACACTTTAGCATGAAAGTTCTTAATTTTAAAACTCCTAATATTTTTCAAATTGCTTTTATGCCTGCCTCGTCTTTGTGAAGATAGGAATCGGCATCAGTATTTTGAAAAGGAAACTAAAATTGAAGGCACACATCTGTGAAGATACTAGAAAACATGAGGTTTATCATTTGCTTCATGTGTTAGTAGATTCATTTGTTTCAATGGACTGAGCAGAAGTGCTTTTCTTTAGGTCTCTGACATTTATAATTGTCAAAATAATACTTCAAAGAATAAAAACAACCTTCAAGCACAGACAATGAATCCTGACCAGCCTTCAAATGAATATAAAGGGATATTAACCTCGTAAGTGTATTTTTAGGGACAAAATTACATCTTTCTCACACTTTCATAAACAAACGTAACAACACATGATTTTTCAACTAACATATTTGATGTTCTATACAGAAAGCCTGTGTTTAGGATAGTCCTTTAGCCTAACCTGGTAAATATCCACAAATAATGTCGATTCCTTCTAAAAGTAATGACAAAACAAACAGCCTAGCTTGCTGCATGTACTTGATTCTATAACCATTGCTCATACCCAAACATTTATTTATTTTCTCTTCTTCTTGATTATCCACAAGGAAACAGTGGACAACTTATTTATACATTTTTAGTTAATTTGAGGCTTTATTTTTTATTCCCATTTGGGATTCTAGATAAGGGCGAGCACTTTATACTTGTCAATTTCTATTTCAGATCTATCCCTGATAATATACACTAACTAGAGATCTACCTAAATTAAACACATGTATGAGTCCAGTTGAAAATAATGTTGATATCTTCACTCTATTTAAATTGCAAACATAGAACGTGGTAATATCTGTGATTAAAAGGGCTTAGATAATAGTAATAAACCAAGTAATTAAAAACCACTATTTGAGTGAGTGAGGGGTGTGATGGAGCTTAGCTTCAGTAACAGCCCGTGAAGCCAAGTGGACTGCTTTATCCCATGGAAGGATCTCTAAATAAAATATATACACCTTAAAACTAACACCTCCCCATCCACATATGCATATTAATAACTAGTCAAAATATTTTTTTTTAATTTCATTAAAACAGTAGGCCCTATGTGCAGCAGAAAAATAATAGGAGAGCAACAGAAAAATATTTATAATCCTCAAAAAAGAGGACTCCCAGTGTCTAAACAAAAGACCCAGTTAATATGAATTGAGGTACATGTTCAATGATTCATGGTTTTGTGAGTAGTATATATCATCCACTATATGTCATGCAGTCTACTAAGCTGATAATTGGATATTAAAATGAATTGTCATTATGGATCGTGCAGCCTGCCTACCTGGTGGTGGGATGTTAAAATGAGTTAGTATGGTCCTGAACTTAAAGTTGTCAGATGCAAGTCAGGGCACAGCTTTAAAAAACAAACAACAAACTAAACAAAATAAGACACCTATCCACAATAAAAAGAGGAGAAATATGTGAGATAACCACAGAAAAATGTATACTGAGGAACAGTTGGGACTAGAAAGTTCCTGCAAGAACTACAGCAAGGGGTGGGAAAACAAGAAACTTAGACAATTAGGTGGGACTTGATCAGAAGAGCAATGAAATATCAGAAACATAGGCAAAGATTTTGTCATTAGGATATTCATGTTTGAAATGAATTATTATTAAGGAAGGATGACAGACAAGTTCATGACTGTGGATTAAGAATCAAAGACATTAAGTAAAGAAGACATTATGTCAAAATCAGAAGTAGGAGAGATAGAATGGTATAATCCAGTGTAGCTCCATAGCTTATGAAGGCATCCTTTAATTCTCCATTGGAGTCATGTCCATCAACTACACATACCTCACACAGAATTCCTCTTCTAAACATAAAAGTGTTCATGTGCCCATGTGTATATTACTGTTTATATCAATACTCTTTGTAAAATCTGGAAACAATTCATGTCCATTAACATGGAACAAATAAATAAGTTGCATTATACTCATTCAGCCAGATATCATAGTATTTTCCTTAGAATTGATGTTGTTGCTTTTGTAGTAATTTCCACAGTAAGATTCAAACTGAGTCAGTCTTGCTCCCATCCTGAGCTCTTATTCATCACTACACCAGATTTCTGAAAGCATCCTCAATCCATATCCTGATTCTGAAGAACATTATACAAAATCTTTCTTGTGTCTCCCGCCAGCCTCTGTTCATCACCTGCACAATGACAACCAGACTGAATCAATGAAATCAATCCTGCAAGACTACATCCCTTGCTATCCTTCTGTGTCTTTCACAAAATTCCTGGTATATATATATATGGACAACAGTATTTGTTAACTACCCCCTCCCACCATAATCTACTTACTACTCTTTAGCAAAGCATTTGTTTCAATTGCTTTCTTATTTACCCACAGTGGCTGGTATAACAAGAAAATCTACATACAATATAAAATCTTAATGCAGCCAAATGTCTGCCTTTTCTCTGATTTTTAAGTAAACCCAAAATGTGCAGTAGGCAGACAATGAATCAGAAAAGTAAAAGGTGGCTGGATATCCCTAGTTGATGAGAACAATTCCTTGACTTGCCTCACTTTCTCTGTATCTCCTCCACTTGCTCTTACTCCTGAAGAATCTGGACCCAATACCAGAATCTGTTGTCTGCCATTCAACCTCATGTCAGCTCTGGTCCTATAGCTTTACTGTTACTACAGTTCTTTGATTGCTCACAGTGCCTTGTGTTATTATATAAGAAACTCTAGAAATAAAAAAATAGATCACTGACCTTCATTATACTGTTTCCACATTTATTTTTGATATTTCAAACTAGTTCATAAATGTTCTCTCCTTGGATGAATATTTAACCAGAATACGAGCCATGAGATTTTTTTTTAACATTGGGTACTGTGTCTCTGAGGAAACTCTCAGAGGGTCTTACAAAGTTGTACATCAACCTTAGAGTGGGTCTGTGGAGCATCTTGGGCAATTTACGGACTCTTCAGGTTTGAAAAATCACAACATTTTAAAAAATATATTTGAATATGATCAGGAGTCATAGATGCTTTTCCCAAGTTCTTTTACATACCAGGGTTTTCTGACTGGTGTTGCCTGCCAAAAAGATACATCTAGTGCCCTAAGCTTTGATAACAGTTTATACTTTCTCTCAGTGCTACTCTTGTTAATGATGTTTATAATACAGATGGGATGTTTTTCTTTAGCTATAGGCTTGGATGTAGATTGCTCTTAAACTGGTAGCCCAATCTTAAGACTCTTAACTCTCATTTTGATGTTCTTTGCAACACACTCAATATTATCTGTGTAATTCTCAAGTGTTTAGTTGAGGAGAGGATGTCTAGCATTTCATATGATTTTCAAATGTTATCCTGGCACAAACGATGCATTTGGCAATCACACTTCACCCAGGGAGACAAGATGGATTGGACACTGTGCTCTAGAGCCATTCCCTACTGCCACCCAACCCCTGTCCCCACCGTCACAAACTCAGAGACCTGCCTTGATTCAGGGGAGCCAATACTCAGAAGAAATGCCCAATTTTAGTATTGACAATAAAGACATTTAAATTGTTAAGATTTTGCTTACCGTAGTTCAGACATCAATTCAAGTAGAGACTGTAGCCAGAAAATCAAGAGAAGGGGAAGACTTGGAAGGACAGCAAGGAGGAATTAGAAGGGATCACCAAGAGCAAAGATGTGTCATCAGAGACCAAAGCTAAGATCATCCACAACCTGGCAGTCCCAATTACCGTGTACAAAGGTGAGAGGTGGACAGTGAAGAAGGCCAATAGGAAGAGATACTGATTTATCTGATATATGGTGTTGGTGGAGAGCTCTATGAATACCATGGATCACCAGGAAGATGAACAAGTGGGTACTTGAGTAAATTAAACCAGAAACATAGCTGGAGGCAGAGATGCAAACTGAAGCTGCTTCAGGTCCTTCATGAGAAGGCACGGATCTTTAGAAAAGACAATAATAGTTGGGAAAATAGAAGGCAGCCGAAAAGGAGAAAGAAAATATGAGATAGACTGAATCCATAAAAGAAGCCACAGGCAGGAGTCTATGTGAGTTGAGTGGGTCTGCTGAGGACTCGACATTGTGGGTGCCACCCATTCATCACAATGCCAGGAGTCAGCGCCAATACAGTGCCATGCCCCGCCCACACACACACTCACCTTAAAATACTGAACCACAATCAGAATGTGATACTAAATAATTGAAAAATTTTAAAGTCTGTAGTATGTAGAGATACATATGGCAACAGAAATGTGTATTAAACTATATTATTAGCAAAAATAAATCAAGTACAGTATAATTTAAGTAAAATTTAAAATATACATGCATGTAGAAGTAACTTTCAATTTATTCCAATAAAATTCATATCAAAATAAACCTAACAGAGTAGGTGCCTATGTTGATGTGATGTTAATAGGACAAGAAATCAAAGATAAAGGGGAGATGTGACATAAAATCAAATAATAGAGAGATCTTGCATGAATCATCATTTTCAGTAAAGACTCATTATTCACACACACACAAAAAATCCCTCCTACTGAACATGAAGGAAAACTGTATCTTTCAGACTCCATGCAAGTACACGGAAACCATGTGATTGTGCTCTGGACAATGGGATGTGGGCGATATGAAACAGCACTTTTAGGCCTGATCATTACACCTTATGTGTGATCACCCTCCTGTTCTCTTTTTCTCCTCTTGTGAATTCAGCAGCATCACAAGATGAAAAGATCCCTAACACCTGAGTCATCAGCCAGAGAAAAGGCCCCATGTAGAGTCTGCCTGGCTTACATTGGACTGTGACATGGTGAAAAGTAAGTACTTAGGATGCTGAGGTAATGAAATGTTGTGTTCTTAGCACTAATTACTCTAGCAGAATGATGATGGGGTGCCATGAAGTAAAGAATATGATTAAGTAAAATTTCTGCTTCTGAGGAGGAAAACTGAAAAAAAAAGAACAGAGGAGAAAAATGTCTCACCTGTGAGTCTTTTACAAAGCCACCATGGAAACCAGTAGTCATACATATTATTGTTTAAGCAAAAAGCAGAGAAGAAAATTTCATTAAAGGTTTCCAAGTTCAAATTTTGACCATGTTGGAGTAACTAGAACTACATGTTCTCTTCTACTCTTGAAAACTGAATAACATTCATGAAAGAGTTGTTTTCAGAAACTGGAAACTTAGCACACGAGTGAGACACCTAAGGCAAGAAAACAAAGAGGTTAGAGCTACAGTGACCCCATTTTCTGTCTAAAAGCATATTTTGGATCATGGCACCAGCAAGGCATAGGCAATGAGAACAGTGTTGTCTTGGGGGACTGAGAAAACAGAAATTGCTGGGAAGGCCCGAGCCAGCTGGTATACGGCAGTCAGAGTCGTGGAGGACGGTATTAGGCAGAGGAGTTCTTTGAACCTTTGGCCGCCTGTTAAACTGTGTATGCATAGATTGAACTCCATCAGGCCAGATAGGTGAAAACTTCTGGGGAACTCTAAGCTGGATAACTTTTGAGGTCACACACCTGGAAGTCCATTGGGTACCTGGAGGATATGGGAGACAAACACAAAATGCTTAGTAGCAGGACTAAGGCTCTTCTGGGCCTGCTCTAACAAAGCTGCAAAAGAAATGTCAAATGGACCAAAATAATCAAAGTTAAAACATACTTTATCCCCAAATTTATGTATAGATTAAATTGATCTCAATCAAAGTCTCAGCAGCCTCTTACACTGAAAAGTACATTCTAATTACATGTGAATATGCAAAGAATTTAGAATAGCCAAAATAATCTTGAAAAATAAGAGCAAATTTGGAAGATTTTATATCATTTGAATTCAAGATTCAAGATCAAGAGTCATGATAATGTAACATTGGCATAAAGATTAGATATAAGTAAATAAAACAAATTAGAGAAACCAGAAATGAAACTACATACATGTAGCCAATTGGCTTTTTGCATAGTTACCAAAGCAATTAAATGGGGTAAAAATAATCTTTTCAATAATTGTACTAAACACATGGGATAGCCACAAATAATATAAGAAGAAATTACATTATGTGATATAATTAATAATACAATTAATAAGCACAAATGACAGATACAAATAATAAAATAAACTTCAGTTTTTACCTCACAAAAACACACTCAAAATAGATCATTGACCTAAATGCAAACATCAAACTATAAACTTTTTAGAAAGAAACATAGGCAAGAATCTGACTGATTTTCTGTCAAGCAGAAATTTCTTAAATGGGATGAAGAATTGACTTCCAGTTCAACATCTGAGAAGCTTGGAAGTCACCACAGCATCCTAAGGAATTAAAATGTGAGCAAACTGAAAAATCAGCTCTTTTTAGATCTGTAGCAGATGTGAGGTCACCGGGAAAACCGTTGTCCCCCAAACTAGAGAGATGGAGGAATACTCAAATTACCAAAGCAGAAATCTACCAGAACAAAATAAGTACTGAGTTAGGGGAACCTGAACTATAATTGATGACTTTCTGGAAGCTCAGTGTGGCTGAGTCTGAGAGACAAAACCATAGGTGAGATATTATGCTTTTTGAGTTTTATCTCTTGAAAATCTACCAGGGTATCACAGTGACTATTGGAGAAAAATCCCCTCATGCTTCTGGCAGGGCTGAGGAAAAAGAATCATTTTGAACTATGAGTGTTTTTTTTGTCTTAACAAAGTCTGCCCTCGGGAGAAACTGTTTCAGCAAAGTCTAAACACCTTGGAGTTCTAACAGAGCCTAAGTGACCTGGAAGAAGTGAAACATTCAACTGTAGCCCACTCTGGTCATCCTGTCCCACCTGGTGATATAAATTTCTGCCCTTCCATAAGACTGAGCAAGTGCAAAAAGGCATTCATTTTGTTTTTGTTAATGTGATCATTTATTCAACAAATATTTATTGTACATCTAATATGTGTACAGCTACTGTTTTGAGTGAGGATATAGCAGCAAAGACACAATTCCTGGCTTTGTAAATCTTATATTCTAGTGTAGAAGAGAGACAGCAGGTAAGTAAACAAGCAAATGCATTATATAATTTTAGGTGTTAAATTTTTTGTGAAGAAAAATAGTGCATAAATAATACACCAATGCATGAAATAAATGATGCAGGGGGTTTTTTGGTTAGTAAACTCTTCTCACGATGCTTGATATGCTTACTGTGGAAATGAAGCTGCATGTAGGCAAAATTCCATCCATGTAGAGAATTAAAATATAAATGCTTAAGTGAAAACAAAACCCTGAAATGAATAAGCTATTGACATGGGTTGGGTTAACTATGTGATTTTCTCTTTACATATCTTGTTATGGTATATTGAAGTGAAATTACTCAATGTTTGCATTGAAATCCTCGAGAGTTCTGCAGCACCTTGAAAGGTGAGGCCATCACACTCAGATAGACAACAACATCGACACATAAGAAGGGACAATGCATAAGTTAAGTATGTTGGTGTGGGGGTGACAAAAGTTTAAGTTCTCCTGTCCTTTAACACGTACATACCCACACACTTGTGCAGAATTTTGGTGAGTCACATGTATGAAATTATCAGTAAAAATGGTTCAGTGATAAGATCCACGGAAAAGATTGTTTTTGTTCCAGAGATTCAGGAAGTTCTGTGAATTATACACCTAGGTCTATCCTGATTAAATTTATAATTCACATCTTTTCAGAGTATAAAGGGAAATGAACAAGTTACGAAACAAATGAACCAATAAAAAAAACAAATAAACACATATTGGACAACTAATTGATGTAAGGCACTGGGTAAAGTACATTTGCATCTATTGTATCAGTTGATATAAAGGAGATAAAGGAGAAAAATGAAAATAATGGCAGATATGGTAATATAATATGTGAATTTTTTGGTGAATCTAAATATTTCTTCCATTTTTTGTTTTTCAGGGATAAAATGAAGACAAACTCTGGATATTTGTAAGTGATTTTTTTTTTTCTACAAATGTGTCCTACATTATTGGAAGAATGGGCGCATGGGATCCAATCCTCCGTCCCACAGGTTTTGGTTGCTTTTGAGTTCTCACAAACTTTTCCTTTTTACTGAGTATTCTATTTCACTGAATAGAAACAGATTTTATCTCAAAAAGTATAAAGTTAAACAAAAAGAGAACATACATATCAATTGGAAGGGGGAATGAAAACACTGATTGTGAATCTTTACTGTCGACGCAGATGTATCTTCATAATTATATAACTCCCCAGAAAAACCATAGAGACTGGATCAAATGTGGCTATAATGAGCAGAATTTTGGCTGCAGGTGTGAAGGGTACAATATTTGTCTCCATGGGGACAGATCCATTACTGCACTTTTCAAAATGTCAAGATTACATTTGAAAAGTAGTCATAATTTGCTCCCATTTTATAAAGATAATTCCCTGTTTGTGCTCCACACATAAAAATCTGTGACAATGAAAATTTGTCTTCACAGTATTAGGATAATAATTCCAACCTAACATGGTTTAGAGTACAGTGTATTTTTTTTTAATCTCCAGAGTTCAGGGAAGTAAAAACATAGTGGTCTTGATGATTTCATCACATGGTGGCATTTCGACCACCTCCTTAATTTGGTAGGAGGTCACAGTTTGTTTCAAAAACATTGTCACTGGAAATGTTAATATAAAGAAAAAGGAAAGCACATTCCTATATGTTTGCCTTTGATATCACAGAAAACATGTATCAAAATATCAGCCTAGTTTGACTAGGCAAAAAATGTACATTTGTGTGTATTTGACATGCTTTAAGTAAATCCTGACTATGCATGTGATGGGAGAAGAGCTAAGCATTGCTATGTTGTGATTTTAAACTATAAAATGATTAAACCCCTGAACTTCATTATGGTACAAATGCTAAAAATATTAGTAGCTATTTGGAAGTAGGTATTAGATAGTAATGGTTTGTTAAAAAGAATGATAAAAACAAAAACTGATAATTACAGATCACCACCAGTTGATCACCAACAAAATCACCAACAAATACAATAAAAATGAAAAAAGTTTGAAATACTGTCAAAATTAACAAAATGTGACATTGAGAGACACAAAGTGAGCAAATGCTGCTAGAAAGGCTGCCAATAAACTGGTTCAACACAAGGCTGCCACAAACCTTCAGTTTGTTAAAAAAATCTGCAAAGTGCAATGAAGCAAAGTGCAATGAGATGTGATACATCTGTATTTCACTCCTTTCTCTTGTTCACATAGTTTCTGAGCACTTGGATGTAATTCTAATCTTTGCTCCTCTGTAGTAAGGTTCCGCCTACCCCCACTGGCTTTTTTTCAGGGTTTTTTTATATCTAACTTTCTGTAGTTTGAATGTGACATACCCAGGTGTGGTTCTTTGGCATTTATTCTGCTTCATGTTCTTCATGCTTTGTAGATCTGAGACTCAGTGGCTGACATTAACTAGGGGAAATTCTAAGTCATTATTGCTTCAAGTGTAGCTTCTGCCCCTCTCTCTTTCTTCTCCTGGTAATCACATTACTTGTATGTTATACCTCTTGTAGTTGTTCCACAGTCCTTGGATACTGTTTGCTTGTTTGTTTGTTTTCAGTCTTTTTTTCTTTTTGCTTTTCAGTTTGTGAGGCTTCTATTGAGATATCCTCAAGCTCAGAGACCCTTTCTTCAGAGGTGTTCAGTACACTAAAAACTTATCACACAAAGGCGTTATTTTTATCTCCAGCAGTTGTTTTGGTTTTTCCTAGAATTTCCATCTCCCTGTTTACGTTGCCCATCTGTTCTTGCATGCTGTTTACCTTATCCATACAACCCTTAGCACATTAATTATGCTTGTTATATATTCCAACATTCCAGCCATGTCTGGTTCTAATGTTTGTTCTGCGTCTTCAAATTGTGACTTTTTGTGTCTGTTTGTTTGTTTGTTGCCTCTTGGTGTGCCTCGTAATGTTTTTTTCTTAATAGCTGTACACGATGTAGCATGTAAAAGGAACTGCTATAAATAGGCCTTTAATAAGGTGGTGGTAAGAAATGGGGGGAGAGAAGATGCTCTGAAATCCTGACTGGATAGCAGTCTTTCACTGAGCCTGTACCTCTGGACTGTGAACTTAACAAGGGTTTCTCAGGTTTCCCTCACTCTTTAGGAGGAGTGGATGGCTAGAGTGGGCTCGATGTGGCAATTTCCCATCTTCAGGTCTGTTAGGCTCTGATAATACCCCAGAGTTTAGGCTATAGTTAACTAGAGTCCCCTGAGGTCAGGCCTTGTTAAGAGCAGAATATTCTGCATATTTCAGCGTGATTCCTCCTCCCAACTTTTCCCATCAACATGAGGGGAATTCTCTCTAATATTTACTGTGGGATTCTGGTCAATCTCACAAAACTGTGAGGGACCTCTAAGACTATTTTTCCCTGGTCTGTTGGTGATACAGTCATTCCTGTAAATCAGCTGGGCAACTGCTCAGCTAGCTGCCTACTGAGCACCTGGCACCAAAGAATAGGCAAGAATCACACAAAATAACTAAGCTATTCCCTCAGCTTTTAGTGAATGCAAGTTCACTCGAAGTAGAACATCAATGTACATTAATATCCTACTCACACTCTAACAATCTAAGAGGAATATAACATACATACACATAGCAATCAATGTGGAATAATGAACCCCAGTCCCAGAGTCTCAGTCCACAAATCTGGTAGACAGCACAGTGATCAAGGGAGTTGTCATCATCTTGCAAGGAAGGATCTCCAGAGCCAGGTGAGCAGCAGGGCAGAGCCTCCGGCAGCTGAAGCCAAGAGAGATCAGCATGGCCTGGAATAGCACTCTGGTGTGTGGAGCTCAGCTGTCTCAGCAGTGGCCTGGAACCTGCCTCAGTTGTACCTTGAAAAGTGGTTTACTCCACCCTTTGGGGTGTTTTCAGTAAATGTTTTAGCAACCCCAATGCCAAGTGGGGAATTTGCCCAGGAGCCTACCTGTGGGTGGTCCCACTCTGCAGACTCTGCTGCTCTGACCATGTGGGCAGGTATTTTAAGTGTGTCTCCTTGCCAGATGTGTCTGCTTGACCGTGTGGTCAGATATGTCTCCTTGCTAGATGTGTTTACTCTTAGTTAGGTAATTTTCTTCTTGAACCAAAGTGTCATGGCTGACTCACAGCCATTTTAGTTGACATAAGTGACTCCACTTTGTTTTATATACTTTATGCTATCTTAATCAAACCAATGCCATTTTATTGGTCCTGCTCTCCACACTATTACCCTAGATATTTTAACTTTGTATTTGTCCACACTGAGCCTCTAGCAATTCCTCAATTAGAGTTTGGATTTTCCTACCACGGCACTGGTACCCATGGCCATTCTGCTCCTGTGTCTCTGCTCTGGTTGTTGTGACTCCAAGTAGTCACTTGTCTGCGTCTCCACTTTTGACAACCCTGGTTTTCCCTGTGTTCTCCCCCTTTTATTGGCCTAAGAAACTTTGTTGATTTTCAGTGTGTTCAGTTTTTATTCTTTGTTAAAATGTAGTGGCAACTTCCAAACTCCTGACTGGAGGAACTGGAAACCAGAAGTCCATTTAGTTTCTTTTGTAGAATAACTTTTGAAAGCACAGAAATTATCTGTAAGTTTCTCAAAATTATATAGAGCAGCTAATAGGCACTTGACTGTTTCATGGATCACGTATAGGACAAATTAACCAAAATGCTGAATTTCCATCAAACTTTCTTGTTCTTTAACCAGGGAAATTACATTGCTATTTAATATATTGAATTAAAAATTACATAGACACATTCTCTGTGAGACCTGAAATAAGACATATATGCTGCTGTCACAATTGATTAATAACCTTTCACTGAAGGTCTTGGCCAGCATTATAAAATATTTTTTTTTATTTATCTTTAGATGGAGGGAAGGAGAGAGGGAGAGAAATATCAATGTATGGTTGCCTCTCGTGAGTCCCCTGCTGGGAACTGGCCTGCAACCCAGGCATGTGCCCTGACTGGGAATCGAACTGCGATCATCTGGTTCGCAGGCGTGTGCTCAATCCACTGAGCTACATCAGCCAGGGCTTGGCTAGCATTATAAGATAAGGAAACAACACTCACCAAAACAAGGGTCTCTGTGTCATTGTGACTGCTCAAATTGCTTGCAGCTGTTTAAGCAAGACGTTACTCTGCGGGCTTGTCTGTGCTTGATGTTGGAGAGCCAGGATGAGGCTGGCTTTCTTCATAAGGACAACAATGCTAATTTCAACAACTCTTAACCTGCCTAAAAGTAGAGCATCTTCAGCCCATTGAAAGTAATATACTCCACTTGAGGCAATCTAAAAGTCAGAAAAATTATAAGGAATCACAAAAGGGGCTAACGCACAGGATATTGCTAGTATAAGTTTTACCCACTTGATTGTAAGCTCTTAGCAGGCAGGGACTGCTTATTATTCTATCCTGGGCATTTCTTCCTTCCTTTCAAGAACTAAGTAGTATCCTGAATGTCACAATGCTAACAAAATTACACTCAGTCTGGAATAAATCCATTCATATCGGACAAAAGATGAGTGTTAGATCCGAGGACAGGGTGCTTTTCAGAAAACATATCACTTGGTTTTCTGACAAGAGGAAAACTATAGAAATGTTTATTCACCAAATGTTTGTGTTCTAATTTTAGCTCTCAAGCAAATCAATCAATAAATGTGGAACAGAGAACTTTCTTTACATATCATAAGTAAGAAAGTATATAATATGTTATACATATATAAATATTATATATACATACATATGAACTGGTTTCAATAAAAGTATCCACATGTTTGTGAATGTATATAAAAAAGAATAAACTCCTAGAAGGAAACCAAATTTTTATAAATAAAATAATTACAAAGTTCAATGAAAGAATCTTTAAAGTAATAAAATGAAAAAAATGAACAACAATTTATATAGCCAGTTGAATAAGATTACCACTGAAGGTAGGAAGCCTATTAGTACATAAGTAAGTCATAAATAAAAATGAAATTTCAGTACAGAAATGCAGCTTATTCAAACTTAAAAAGCAAAGGGAATAATAAAATTTGATTAGCACTTGTGGACAATTGTATCACTATATTCTTTTTAATCTGAATATGTGCTCTAGTGATTTTTTTTTTTTTTTTTACTTTAAAAATGAGACTTTTAGAGTTTAAGCTCAGACATGGGGAATTCTAGTATTGGCTTTTCCTGTACAGTTAAGCATAAAATTAAATACATTAATAATATATGAAGACCTACTACTATACCTTTTTGAACAGATTATTACTCATACGTAAGAGTTTTGAGAAGGTGCCACTTTGCCTTGCAATTCTTTCTTTTTAAAATTTGTGGATATATAATACATTTGCATGATTCAAAATGCATCATAATATAAAAGGGGACACACACAACAGCAAGTTCACAACTTTCCTTGAACCCATTGGAATGCTGAGGTAGGTTGCAGGGCAGCCAACTAGTCTAAAAATCTAAGAAAAGACTGGAGTCTGCAAGGAACATGATATGAGCCGTGGCTTATCAGAGCAGGAGGGAGCTGGACAACAAGAAGGGTTCAGCTGGGGTTGTTGGCAAATTGGTGGAGGTTGAATGTGCACTGGTAAAAGGATGAAGGCCCCGAAACCGCTCTTTGAAAGTGAGCTCCCGACTTGAGCTTTTGCAAAGAACTATTTCCCCAGACTGAGAACCTCGGTTCCAGACTCCCTCAGTGCACCATCTAGCCAATAGTGTCTGAGTGTGGAAGTTCCCTTGGTCTGTTGCCCAGTCACAGTTCTTCAGAAAAACAGAAATAGTAGGATGGATGGATGGATAGATAGACAGATAGATAGATAGATAGATAGATAGATAGATAGATAGATAGATAGATAGATAGATAAATGTGTTTATTATAAGAATTTGCTGACACAATCATGGATACTGAGAAATTTTCTGACTTTCTATCTGAAAGTTGGAAAACCAGCACAGCCAGTGGTATAATTTATCCCAAGTTCAAAATCCTGAGAGCCAACAGGAACAGAGCTAGTAGTGCTAATGTCCAAGAGCAGAAGAAGGTAAATATTACAGGTCAAACAAAGAGAGCAAATTTGCCTTTCTTCTACCTTTTTACTGTGTTCAGGCCCTAAGACATTGGATGAGGCCTGTCTGCTTTGGTGAGGGCAATCTTTTTCGCTCAGCCCACCAGTTCAAGTGCTAATCTGTTCCAGAAACACCTTCACAGACACCCTCAAAAATAATGTTTTACTATTTTTCTGGGCATCCATTGGCCAGTCAGGCTGACAGATAAAATGAACCATCACACCCAGGATAGTGGTCTGGGCCCCTTTTTTCCCCCCAAGACTGAAGGACTTCTTCATCCTTCGCAGTCTTGGAAAATAATACCAGCTCTCTTGCTGAGTTTGTCCCACAGCCTACCCTCACTCCAAAGCCTCATAATTCTTTCATCATGCTTTTCACTCTGAAGACTCCACTGATTTTCAAAAACAAGATTTAAATACCAGGAAGCTAACATGCCTTAAAAGGATACTATAAAACTATCCAAATCTCCATACAAATACATCATTTAAAGTCTTTTTAGAGTAAGTGAAAAGGAAAACATACAATTAGTGAATTAAAAACTCCAAATAAATATTTCAATAAAGTACCCTGCCATATTTTATCCAAAGACTCAAACTCTTGTTTTGAGTAGTACACAAGATCCCCCAAAAGGCATAAACTTAGATATTTTTGTGGTTCTTAAATTATCAAGATGGATAATATTTTATTTATCCGAAACCGCTGAGTGATTGTTCTTTTTGTAATTGGAAAGAATACATTGATATGCTACCTTTTTTGAGAGAAGGTGGAGAGCAATGATTAAAACCTCAGAAGCCATGGTATAATAACAAGAATCTACCTTCAAGGAAAATTAAATTCAGTTACCTGTAGGAAATCTGTTTTGTTAAGAGCCAAAGTAGTGGTTGCCCTAGCTTGATTAAACATTAATCAATGATGCTTCAGAACACAAGGTAAAAAGCAGTCATACTCATATGTAAGAAATTATTTACATATCCTTTTCTAGAGACTAAAGATAAATTTAAAGTCTCCCTTCTCAGAGACCTTACTAAACTGTCATTTTGAGCCCTGGCTGGTGTGGATCAGTGGATTGAGTGCCAGCCAGTGAACCAAAGGGTTCCTGGTTTGATCCCAAGTCAGGGCACGTGCCCAAGTTGTGCTTAAGGCCCCCAGTGGGGGGCACTCCAGAGGCTACCACACATTGTTTCCCTTTCTCCCATCCTCCCCCTCCATCAATAAATAAATAAATAAATAAATAAAATTTTAAAAAATAGTCATTTTAACATTTTAGACATATGGTTATTTAAACTTTTAAAAATACATTTTAAATCATTACAGTAACCTAAGTTGTATCTGTAAATACTTCAATCCTGTCAGTGTAATTATTTAACAGCATTTAAATGTATGATTTAAGCATAGTTTTCTACAAATGTACTTCTTTAAGTACTGAAAACACAATAAAATTCATAATTAGTTTCATAAGTGCTGAAATAGAATTATTAGATATTCTGATAGGGAAATCAGATACTCAAGGTTCTCCTTTATTCTTCCTTACTCTCCAGGTTGTTTTTTTTGTTTTTATTTTTATTTTTTTAATGGTTGGAGGAGTGGGAAGAGCAGGCGTGGTGGAGAGGGAGTAAAGTGTGTGCGAAGGGGGAGACTTCATTGTACAGAAAGGTCATTAACTGTGATGCAAACGCCAATGTTTCCATGGAAACCTCTGTCCACTACAGAATATACTAGAGCAATTTTTGAACCATTTGTCCATTTGATTAATTATGTCTTTGTGCCGAAGGCAGCTTGGCTTGATTGTCTCATCATGTATTAGAGAAGCTACTGCTGTAACAAATGGGCCTATTGTTTTGGGCCTATTCATCTTGGTGCATCCCAGCGAGCTGACAGACATTTCAACAAAATGACTGTCCCTTAATGAGCTGCAGCCTGTCAGAATTGTTTAGGGCTTCATGCGAGGCACAGACCATGGTCATGACAGCCTCAGTTATTATGACAATGAGTAGGATGTCTCTGAAAGAGTCTATGTAAATACAATGACCCTCATTTTGATATGACATAGTTGCTTTTCAATTATCAAACTTATATATGGTATAGTCATAAAACAGTCCTGAATTTTGTTTCAACAAGAACAAGAGAGTTTTCTGACAACTAAACATGACCACCAAATCAAAAAGAGTGAACTATTTTTCATTATTTGATAGGCTTGTTCTTGATTTCTAATTGTTTGAAAAAATACTATCATTACAATTATGAAAACTGGCTAATGGAAGCAAAACCAACATTCTTGTTACATTCTGTTAATATTCATGTTGAGTCTTTAGGGCTCCAAATGAATATAAGCTAATTTTACTTGAACAAATGTTTCTAAAAAACAAACAGTCAAACAACAAACAAAACAAATAAACCAGAAAGGCAATTTGAGGAAGTCCCATAATATTTACAGACAAATGTATTTTTAGTAAGTGGTACATATACACCATTGTTTGGCATTCCCAGTACATATAATACAGTGGAATAATAACTTACTCTGGTGTGAGAATATGTACCTGTTGATTTTCTCTAAAGACTTGGGAGCATTGCTACCTCAAAGCCCAAGCATCCTTCACAGAGATCAGTACTTAATAATGTATATTTTCCTGTCTGAATTGTAACAGTTCTCTTAAAAAAGAAAAAACATGTTGACAATTTTGATTTCATGTTTGCTCAAAGCAAGAGCAATTTCTTCCTCCAAACAGATGAATGCACTTTCCGAGAGGGATAGTGTGCCAGTCACAGCCAGTCAGTATGCCTGGAACGTCCCCTTTGCCAGAAATTAATTATGACACTTAAGAAAAGCCTCCTACACATTTTTAAATTGTGTATTTCAGTTCTGTTTCTATAACTCTTCTCTGCAGGGAAGAGTCATCAGGTATCACTGTGTGTGGTTTATGCTTTAACTATTTCTCTCTACAGAATCAGTGATGAAGTTGTGCCAGACAGGAATCTCCACTCTCTAGCTACCAGCAGCCACACTTAATCAGTTAATAACTGGGGATTAAACTTAATTCAGATTAATTTGTATTAGTATAGAGTTCGTAAATCAATTGCTTTCATATTAATTTACATGTTGTCTAGACATGACATCATGTTGATTCTTTGTATGGTTCAACTACTAATTACAGGCTTTAAGGGTAACAGATGCAAAGTTTTTGTTTAGAGCTCTAAACATAAATCAAGGCTGGAGTGTTGATCCAGTTTGTCTCAGCATAGTACTTTTATAAGTTTCATTTAATACTTCATATTAGAGTTAAAGTCTGCAATGGAAGAAATTTAGCCTGTTTAACATGGAAATGTCTTCTGATAAACAGATAAATTTAATTGATGTGATACATTCTAGGGAAAAAAAGAAAATTGTTAAAAATTAAACTCAAATCTACCAGACTCAATCACTATGTAAGAGACTAAAACACTATTAAAATTATTTCTACAGATTTCAGTTTGCATTTCTATCTGTTCCTTTCAGAATCTATACCTTACGTAATAGAGTTAACTGATCTGTAGAGAGTGTTTATTTACAGATAATTCTGATTATTTATTTAATTTGAATGCCTCTTAACTTCTCAAAGTTTAATGATCTTAATTTCTGGAATACAGTGGAGAATTGTAGTAAAGAGGAAGCCAACTAAAATAAATAGGAAACATTTAATTCATTTCTTATTACTCACGACTATCTAAAAATAAAATTGGTGACTATGTTCAGGTTGGAGAAGCATCATCAAAACCTATTAATTTGATAGATAATAAACTTTCCAGAAAAACCAGAATCTACTAAAGAAACCCAACTCTTAAATCTGTTTTTCTTATTTGGCTTATATGTGGATTTTAAGACGACATAGCCAATAAAATGAATCCTTACTTTTATTTTTAATTCTCCTGAATTGGTTTAGAAAATGAGCTTCACCATTTTTTAGAATGTATGTTACAGGTACCTGGTTTAATTAAATCAATGTCAGTTATATATAATGCATTTTATAACCCCATTTTTATTTACTAGGATATCCATTTTTCTCCCTACAGAAATAGTATTACTTATGTGCACACAAGAAAGCCGTTGCAGCAAAGAAAAAGATTCCATGTTACGTCAAAGTGATTCATGTATTCTCTATTCCTGGGTGGTTAAGAAAGGGTAAAATGCCAATACAGTGCTACCTTTGTTACATTATTTTATATTACCCTTAAAGAATGACATTATTTCAACTCTGCTAAGTAATCCTTTTATTTCCTGTAATCTATATGGAAAGCTGCCCTTACCACTAAAATGATGGTTATTTTAACCTTCATGAAACTATCTTTACACGTTAATGAGCATGAGTAACAAAAGCATTATTCTACTTACATATCTATACACCACTGGTGATACCTACTAGTATCTTAATTATGGTGAGCATTCAAGAAATTTTAATTTAAATATATCACTAAAATCTATAAATAATTTTAAAATTCAAATTTAAACTTAAAGTTACAAATACAGTATAAGGTAGTTTTTGTATATCCTTCCCAGGATTTTACCAAGATTCTTTAAATGTTATCATATTACAATTAAAATGTTAGTTTGCTCTCATATGTGTGCTTTCTTTCTTTATATAAATGTACATATATATATGTGTGTGTAATCCAAAATGGCTCCTCAATGAAGAAAAATTTTATAAGACTTCAAGAGGGCTTCAGTTAACAACTTATCCTTTTTCTATTTCTTTGAATATTATCTAAAACAAGCATTTTTTATTTGTCTTGGATAAATAATGTAGCATACTAAATAATTTTTCCCTCTTGGAATTACTCAGTAAATAGGTATCCAAATTACAGTGAGGATTTATAAATTTGATTTCTAAATTTCTAAACTTGTATAAATCCCCTTTCACATGTTATAAGCAGAGCCTTGATTTAATTTATACAGTATACCTTTAGCTCATCATAATGCATAATGGAAAGAATAATGCCAGTCCCACCTTCTAGCATAAAACTGAAGAGAACATCATGACTTCAGTCAAGGAAGGAAAGCTAAGTCAGATGGTCAGAACTTGAATCTATGGGATTAAACGCTTCTTTGGAATAAAAAGATGGGAAACGGCCAAAATTAACTCTCATTTCAGTCTTACTTAAAATTTCATTTTTATAACCTTGCATTGTTATCACTAGCATCTAGAAGGGTATGCAGGGATAATCCATAATCAGGTACAATTTATAGCTGATCATAAACAGGCTTGGGTTCTGAAAGGGGTTCAAATTTGAATAAAATACAACCTTTCCTTCCACTTCTCATTGGTGGCCTTTACGTTTTTAGGATGTTGGCTATAGTTCTCTTTCTTCCCCTCTCTACAGTTGGCTACCTTTTGTTTTCTTAGGCCAGAGAATACACCTTGAGTTTGACCCTGGTATTACCCTAAACAATAGCAGGGGAGAATCTAAATAATCTCTTTATAACTTCGAAGCATTTTAACATTAAATATTCTATCCAAACAGGGGTAAATATAAGCTAAGGACGATACAGCTGAAAACAACTGGAAATTTTGAAGTACTAAGTCTTTTGTTAGTATTTTTTCATGCCATGTTCTCATGAAACCCATTGGAATAAAACCAATGATAATAGTCTTCAATATAGAGTTAGTTTTAGATTCTTTAAGACTTTTATGTGGACAATCATGTCATCTGCAAGGAGGGTCAGTTTTATTTCTTCCTTTTCTGTGTTTATGACTTTTATTTCTTTTTCTTGCCTTTTCACTCTTGTTAGAATGTTCAGCACTATGTTGAATGACGGTGATGAAAGCAGACATCCTTGCCTTTTCCCCAATCTTAGGAGGAAAGCTTTCATTCTTTTAACTTTAAGTATAATGATAACTGTACTTTCTTAAGATCAATAGAGAGATTTCCCCTCTCTTCCTAGTTTTCTAAGACATTTTATCATCAATGAGTGTTGAGTTTGTTCAGTTTTTTTCCACATTGAGTGATACAGTCATGTGATTTTTTTTCTTATTTAGCTTCTTAATGTAGTGGACTACATTAATTGATTTTCAAATACTGAACTAGACTGGTATTCCAGAATAATTGTTCATGCTGTATAATATGTTTATATTTTGCTTAATTCTACTTGATAATATTTTAAGAATTTCTGTTCTGTATTTATGAGAGCTTTTGATATTGGAATTTTTTTATTTTGGTGCTATGTCTAGTTTTAATATCAAGACAACACTAATATTATAAAATGAATAAGGAAGTGGTTCCTCCTCTTATATTTTCTACAAGAATAGATAGTAATTTTTCCTCAAATGTTTATATGATTTTCTAGTGAATCCTCAAGGTCTTGAAATTTCTGTGAGTTTTTCAATTATAAATTTCATTTCCTTAATAGTTATAGAACTATTTGCTTTACCTATTTCATATCAAGTGGGTTAGGGTTATTCATGTCTTTTGAGGAATTGATTCATTTTATGTAAATTGTGTAAGTAGATTTTCTTAGAGTATGTCCTCATTCTCCTTTGAAGTCTACAGTGTTTATAATAATATCCCACATCATTTCTGTATTGTAATTTCTGTTGTCTATACTTTTTTCCTGTCAGTGTTGCTAGAGATTTGTCAACTATATTGGACTTTTCAAACAACTAGTTCATAGTTTCAATTAATTTTTAAATCGTCTTTCTGTTTTTAATTTAATAGATTTCTTCTTTTTACTGTTTCTTTTTAAATTGGGTATGCTTACATTTTTTTCTATGTTCTTGAGTGGATGTTTAAATTATTATATTGAGACTTTTGATTCCCCCAATGTATGCATGTAATGCTATAAATTTCCTTTTCAGCCCTGTTAGTTCTGACCCACAACATTTACCATGTTGAATATTCATTCAGTTTAATGCATTTTTATGTTTTTTAAAACTTCTCATTTAACTCATGCATTATTTAAAAATATGCAATTTAATTTGTGAAATTTTGCAAATTTTCTTATTATTTTTCTGTTACTGATTTTTAATCTGAATTTATTGTGATCCGAGAGCAAATTGCGTATGACTGCAAGTTTAAAAATTTTTTCAGGTTTATTTATGGCCTAAGATGGTATACTGATACCTATCATGGCATATATTCCATGAGCATTTGAAAAGAATACACAGGGTCCAGCACAAATAATGCCCCTTTTTACTACAAAATATTTTGTTACAAAATCATAAGCATATCATTCTGTAACATGACAATATCACACTCAAGCACACCATATGACATTTTAGGTGAAATGTTCAAATTAAAACTAAAAATTATTACACCCATATTATTACCTTACCAACCACACTCAAGCTGGCACTATTTCTGCCAGACCCTGTATTTTCTATTGTTGTTGTGTAGAATGTTCTATAAATGTTCATTAGATCCTGTTGATTAATGGTACTGGTAAGCTCTTTAAAGAATTGCTGCTCACTCTGGCTGGTGTAGCTCAGTGGATTGAACACAGGCCTGCGAACCAGAGGATCACAGTTCGATTCCCAGTCAGGGCACATGCTTGGGTTGCAGGCCAGTTCCTGGCAGAGGACACATGATACATTGTGTGTCCCCGGCAGAGGCAACCATACATTGATATTTCTCTCCCTCTTTCCTTCCCTTCCCCTCTAAAGATAAATAAATAAAATCTAAAAAATAAATAAATAAAAGAATGGCTGCTTTTCTAGGTGTAGTTGATGAAAGGGTATTGAGGACTCCAATTTGAATTGTAAATTTGTTTATTTTTTCTTTTAGTTCTCTCATGTTTTGTTTCACACATTTTGCAGCTTAACAGCAGTTTGGTCCGTATACAGTTATGATGGTTGTATCTTCTTGGTGGGGTAAATTAACCCTTTTATTGTTATATAATGACCATCTTTGTCTCTTGTAATTTTCTTTGCTCTAAGGTAAGATGACCAATTTTGCTTTCCTTTGACAGGTGTTTTCACCAAATATTTTTATTCCATCTTTTTACTTTCAACCAGCCTATACTGTTAATCAGAACGAACACTCAAGGGCAGGAAGGGTTCTTTGTTATTGTTGGGCTGGTCAGGAGTTCCAGGTCCTCACGTGGGTCCACTGGCTTTGTGGTGAGAATGGCCTCCGTACAACTGGGCACTGGTAAACATTCTACTCTCCATTGGGCCTCCTTTGTCACTATTCTAGAGGACAGAGCAAGGCAGCTTTTTTGTTACTGTCCCAAAGGGGTGAAAACCCCAACTTCTTATTTGGCATTCTCTGACATCATCCCCACGGAGATGTTGAGGTGCCTCATCACAGCCTTGCAAGTGTCGAAGTCCTGGTTCCCCACTCAGCCTGTGTGGTGTGGTTGGAACAGGGCTACAGTTTTTTCGGTGATGTTGGCTGGAATAAAGTGGTTATCATCTAAAAGTTTGGTGTTACTAGGCTACCCTTTGACTGGAGACAGTAAATTTTTGTTGTCAATTTTTGCCTGTGCTCGTTGGTATTTCCTTGTTGCCAGTTCTTCAACTTCAAGTCTGAGAGATATTAGGCAAAAAGAAAATACAGGGCCTTAATCACTGTTGTTCTTCAGTTTCTGACATCCCTGAACAGTGTTATCTTCTCCTTTCCATCTTTCAGTCTACCTAAGTTTGTTTTACATTTCATATCCAAGCATTTAGTTTTATATTTCAGGAAGAATAGAGAAAAGTGTGTCTACTTCATCTACCAGGCGGAGGTGTCTGGGGCACATATCAAAGAATATAAGCAAAAATATAATTTGTTGAATTTTTAAATATTCTAATCATAGATAAATTTGTCAGTATAAGCCAGGTTTGAATGGCTCTGGAATCCCAATCAATTATTTATTAGGTCTCAAAAGGAAATATTTTGGCAGATATTTAATAATCAACCATTATAATACCTAAATTCCTTGTATTAGTAAAGGAATCCCAAATCTCAGTGGTTTACAATAGCAAACATGTGTGTCTCGGACAAAATGGCCTTTAGGTGAGCTATGGTTCTGTTTCAGGCTGTGTGTTAGACTCAGGTTTTCTGATCTGGGACTGTGGGTCTGCCCCTCATGTTTCCTCATTTTGGAACCATGGCCCAAGGAGCAACCTCTCTCAGTATGTGCTATTATTTCATGACAAGGACAGGAATAAGAAACTGGTAGGCATATGCAATGAGTATTAAAGCTTCTATACAAAACAGGTACACTGCCTCTTTTGTTAATATTTTATTAGCCAGAGCAAGTTACACCACCAAAACTAAAGCCAACTGAGTGGAGAAATATACTTCCTTCTTAGGAAACAGACACGTTACATGACAAAGGGCACTGGTAATCTTTCAAAAAAGGGAGGGAATGAAGTTGGAATAAAAAAATTGATCTTTTAATAGTTTTATTAATTAATTTTTTAGAGAGGGGAAGGGAGGTAGAAAGAGGGGGGGAGAAACATCAGTGTGTGATTGCCTCTCCCGATCCCCCTACACCCTGAGGACCTGGCCCATAACCCAGGCATGTGCCCTGGACTGGGAATCGAACCTTCAACACTTTGATTTACAGGCCCGAGCTCAATCCACTGAGCCACTCCAGCCAGGGCTAAATGTGAAATTTTTACATTGTACAATAATCAGAACATTTTTAGGCTCTATGTTAATTAGGAGGAAACTCAATCTGGTTTGGTATATGAGTACAATATAAAATGTAGACTGTGTCAAAACATATTTTCTGTTAAAGAAACAAACTTTAGGCAAAAAAAGCTCTTTTAATACAAGGTGAAGTTTTTCACATATAGTTTAAAATATAAGAATAATGGATAATTAACTTAAAATGATGTGTCAAGTAGGTTATCTGAAATCTATATTAATCAACTAATTTTTAAAGTAAATATCATAAAAGTTATCTTCAGGATGGTATTTTTCAGCCTACTGATGTTTTACTTTGTATTCCTAAATCTCCATTAGAATATAGGTATATCTATAGAGACATAGATATATCTCTATCTCTCTCTATATAGATATATATCTATATAGAGAGAGATATATCTTTATATCTTGTAGTTTCATGAAATCATATATTAAGGCCAGACACAGAATAATTCATGAATGATAACAAGAAAGAATAATTTTTAGGCAACTCTAAAGAGAAACAAATTAGAAAGAAAATTTTCTCTACTGCAAACTACTTTAAGTAAAGAATCTGGGGCAAAATTTTACATGACTTCTCCTTTATAAATGGGAGGATTGATCCTTAGCCCCACAAGTTCAATAGTAAACTCCTGTGAGTTCCACATAAAGGATTCCAGCATAAAGGAAGCCATACAGTATAGTGAATGTAAATTAGTTTGTGCTGCTTACCTTTGTTTAGTTAGATATCTTGCTATTTTCTGATAATTGCATATAGATTATACTAGTTATCTAGACTAACACACAACCAACTCAAATAAATAGAACTAAATATTACTTAATACTTTCTGTATTGAAGGCCGTGTATACAGTAATTGAAGAGAAATACAGAGGTAATTGGATTCCATTGTTACTTCTATCTTCAACATCTTGTTTTTAAAAATTACTGAGATGGTGAGATACTTTTCAGCATCCATGACTATGAGAAAGAACTTACACTGAATTGAGATGTGACTTTCTCTAATTTCTATGTAATAGTAATTTTTAAAAATATATTATATTGATTATGCTATTACAGTTGTGCCATTTTTTCTCCCCTCTACCCACCTCTGCCCTGTACACCCCCTCACACCATTATCCCCCACCTTAGTTCATGTCCATGGGTCATACATATAAGTTCTTTGGCTTCTTTATTTCCTATACTATTTTTAACCTTCCCCTGTCTATTTTTGACCTTATTATTAAAATAAAATTTTTAACTTCCAGCAGGAACTCATAAATTGGCACATAGTAGATCTTGAAAAGAATTAACTAATGTACACATTATTTAATTATCTAATAGAAAAAAATGAGACAAATGTCCAAATTGAGAAAATGTGAGTCAATATGCCGTGTCTACCCTGGAGATATAGGAAGTGTCAATGGGGCTCCGAGCAGGAGAGATTATATACTTTGGGGGGAAGCGAATATATATAAAAGAGGAAACAAAATGCAGGGGTGGACAAAAGTAGGTTTAGAGTTGTAATACAAATAGTACAATTAATAATTAGATAAGAATAAACTGTTTCATGTACTCATAACTGTAAAGCTGCTTTTGCCTATGCCTGTATTTTCAGAGTGGATTTGACACAGGCTATAAATTTTAGGTGCAATTCTCACAGTAAAATGTAGCAGATAAGTAAGAAGAAGCAAAACTGTAAGTGAAAGCTACTAAAATGGATGTACTAACAGTAGGAGATGGAGGAGCTAAGACTCACTAGGGAAACTAGGTGCCTGTGTTAGTCTGCTCAGGCTGCCTAACAAACTACCACAACAAATATTTATTTTCTCACAGTTTTGAAAGCTAGAAATGCAAACTCAAGGTGCTGTCAGAGTTGGTTTCTGGTGAGGCCTCTCTTTCCGGCTTGTGGATGTGCCTCTTCCCTGTGTGCACACGTGAACTTTTCTGTGTGTGCACCTGGAGGGAGAAAGAGCTCTGGTTCTACCCCTCACCCCTGCACAGAGTCCTGTAAGATTGGGCCCCAACATGATGATATCATTGAACTTACTTACCTCGTTAAAGATCACTCTAAACACAGTCACAATGAGCTTAGGGCTTCACCATATGAATTTTGAAGGATTACCATTCAGTCTATAGCAGTCTCCAAAGTGGAAAACTTTCAAAGTAGGATGAAAATTCAGGCTGAGTTCAGTTAGAATTAGGAAGCCATTGACCCAAGTGTAGGAGAGTGACATCTAAAAGCTTTCACACGTGCAGTTTTCCTGAAAATGAGTTTCCTTAGAACTCCCTGAGGGCCTCCTCTTAGGTCTANTTTCTGGCTTGTGGATGTGCCTCTTCCCTGTGTGCACACGTGAACTTTTCTGTGTGTGTACCTGGAGGGAGAAAGAGCTCTGGTTCTACCCCTCACCCCTGCACAGAGTCCTGTAAGATTGGGCCCCAACATGATGATATCATTGAACCTAATTACCTCGTTAAAGATCACTCTAAACACAGTCACAATGAGCTTAGGGCTTCACCGTATGAATTTTGAAGGATTACCATTCAGTCTATAGCAGTCTCCAAAGTGGAAAACTTTCAAAGTAGGATGAAAATTCAGGCTGAGTTCAGTTAGAATTAGGAAGCCATTGACCCAAGTGTGGGAGAGTGACATCTAAAAGCTTTCACACGTGCAGTTTTCCTGAAAATGAGTTTCCTTAGAACTCCCTGAGGGCCTCCTCGTAGGTCTAGAGCCACATATGACATAATCTATTGCTAGTATTCAAAAGTAATGATAGTACAAATATCTATGGAGTTTCACTTCTGTGACCAAGAAGTAAATAATTGTCAAAGAAATCTTTATTCATGACAGAATGTAAATATATAAAAACTGCATTTATTTAAATTCATCCACTATTCCAATCAAAACGTTTCATATAATATTTATCCCTATATAAATCTAAATGATTGTTCTACCTGTTTACATAAAACCAGTCTCTCAAAAATATTGAAGCTACACAATCCATGTGAACTACACATATGTTTTATTTTATCATGAATATGTAAGTATAGCTATCAATCAGGAAGAGAAAATGAGAGCTTTTCCCTTCAATGGATGAATACTGTTTCAGATTGTTTTCTTTTACTGCTTTATAAATCATTAAAAGCTTTTGTCGTTTTATTTATTTTTAGCTAGAAAAATTTAGACATGATTTATGGAGATTTAAAATAAGGCAATATGAAGTAGAATGCTAAAAACACAATGTCATTAATTCCAAACTTAAAAATTGTGCCACCAAAAGAAAAAAAACATTTTGGTACTTTTCTCTCCTCATTTCCAATATTGCCTATATAATCTGAATTCATCACATAATTAAATATTGTCTGCATTTATTTTTATCAACTCAGTGTTATGATTTTTTTAGTGTTGATTTTAAAGATAGAAGAAGGGAGAGAGAGAGAGAGAGAGAAAGACACTGATGTGAGAGAGAAACATTGATCGGTTGCCCCCTGTATCCATCCCTCCTACGAGTACCCTGAACAGGGATCAAAAGCACAACCCAGGCATGTGCCCTGACTGGAATCAAGCCTTCAACTCTTTGGTGTACTGGATGACACTCCACCCAACTGAGCCATCCAGCCAGGGCTGCATTTCTTGACTCTTGTTTAATTGGGTATGTTTTCCTATCTATTGCCATAGACAAACTATTAAGATTTTCCCCCCTCTTTCCTATTACAGTTTATTAAAGAGAATGCAAAAGTAATTCAAACTAGCCACAATTTTCAAAAACTCTGAAAAGAATATTCCTATACTTTGAAATTTCATACTGAATGTTGAGATTTAGGAAAAGATATTTTGTCCTGGGTGGGAATAATTCATGTGATTTCTGAATAAAACATAGTACTGCAAGGAACATTCGTCATATCAACAGAGACGCAGCAGATTCATTGGACTCTCAGGTAAGGGGACGACATAATAGGTGCTAACTCCAGTTTATCACTTGTGGTTGGCTTCCAAAAGTCAGTATTACATTCCATAGTAAGAAAATCTCATTTGAATGAAAATGGGTGACAAGTTTATTGTGACAACAAGTTGTATAGTTGTAGTATCTTATAATCTTATAAATAATAAATAAGAACATTTGGTGAGAGGACATGTATCTAGGGAAGATTATATTTTTTAAGTTAAACCATCTCTTTATGTTCTCTGTTTTTATACATAGCAGTTTGTTTGCATAGCAAGGAAAGGCTGATCATAATTCTTTATCAGGTGGAAGAAACCCTGTCACAGAGAACATAAGTATGCCCAGGCTGAATTATATCGAAGCAGTGTTGAGAATTTGCCTACAGACCTAAGAAGTAACTTATTTTTTGGCTATCTTTGGAGGGATAATTCATAGGGGAAAGGGGGGAGGTGCCTAAATAGAAGGAAAACATTGATGTACAAGACAATTCAAGAAAGAATGGAAGAGATCAGGGCTGTTAGCAACCCCCTCAGTCACTGTGGCTGGTAGCATAAACTTATTGTAGTTTTCTGCTTTTTCCTTCCCCATCCCAAGCATACAAATGAGAAAAACAAGGCTAGTATAAAGGCCATAGTAGAAAGATAGGACTTATTTTAACTGGAAATCAGAGTTGAAAAAGTTAGCAGACTTTTGATGGGATAAAATCAAGGAAAGGGAAAAGGAGTCTTTCTGGGATAGAATCCAAAGTATTCTGTAATTTTTCATTCTTGGCTTGACTATTTTTAATTTTCATCATCAGAAGACCACCAGGAACACACCTGTGGTCAAAAGAAAGAAAGTTATGACTTACTGTGGTGAAAGAGGCAGCACACCTTGGGGACCATGGGGTCCTTTAAAAGAAAGAAGGTAAAGTTAGGGAAAGACCGTTTCTAGGGTTTCGGGTGCTGGAGTCATCAGACAACCTGAGGAGGGACTTGCCGGGTTGCATATCCTAGGGGGTCGCTGACATGGTCAGAGGTCTGTAGGATTTATGAATCCATGTGGAATCACTGTTGATCATTTTGCATGTGGTCTTATCAAATGCATGAGTCTAAAGAAACTGGTGCTAAAAGAATAACGGTTTATTTATTTTTCATTTTCAATTATTTTATTGTTGTTCAATTATAATTGTCTGCATTTTTCCCCCATCACTCCCCAAAATGACGGCTTCAATGGTTCACAATACACATCATCATTTTCTCTGACACTGTTTATCTATTTTGTGATTCAGGGTATAAGTTGCGAGTTGTGATTTCTGTTTCAGTTTTCATTTATCCTTTAATAACCACTATGCCAGTGATGGGTTTTTTTTCCACCATGGAAAAAATTTATAACTGAGGGTAAGTTATTCAAATTCCCTTGAGTCAGTGTTTTCATTTCTATAATAAAATTTTTATGGCTGATGTTCAAGAAACTCCTTATACTTCCAAGTTTGAAATATGGAAACACAGAGGCTGACCCTTAAACATCTATCTGCCTTTAAACATAAAAGAAAGGCTGAGTTTTATGTCATCTTAGCTTTAACTATCATCATCTCAAATACCACATTGGAAAAATAGTGTAAATATGATATTTAATTTCTGGTGAAAATTCTCTTTATGGCTTGCATATGGCCACCTTCTCTCTTTGTTCTTCAAGGCAGAGACAGAGAGCTTTAGTGTTTCTTCCTTTTCTTGTGAAAGTGCCAACCCTATTAGATTAGGGCCCCACCTTTATGAACGTATTTTACCTTTATCATTTCCATATACGCCCTATTTCAAGGTGCAGTCACACTGGGAGTTCAAACTTCAACATAGGAATTTGGGGAAACACATTCAATCAAGCACAAGTAAACTCCAAATAAACAATTTGCCTTCAACAAAACATTACACTTTGTATAAAGAATATAAATGTTTTGTTACTTTTATCTCATAAAAAAGAAATCTACATAAAATAGAAGGAATTCCACTGTCTTCTTTATGCAACACTTTCTAATGTTCTCACAGAATTATTGTTTATTTTATTTTTTATTGTTGTTCAGTTACTGTTGTCCCAATTTTGCTTGCATTGTTCTCCCCTGCCCTGCCCACCCCCACTCCCTCTGTCAATCCCCACCCTGTTGTCCATTGCCATGGGTTCTTTATACTTGTTCCTTGACTAGACTCTTCCCCTGCTTTCCCTGTTATCCTTTTCCCCCCTCCCCTCTTGTTACTGTCAGTTTATTCCTTATTTCCATGTCTCTGGTTCTGTTTTCCTCATTCATTTTGTTGATTATGTTCCACTTATAGGTGAGATCATATGGTATTTGTCTTTTACCACCTGGCTTGTTTCACTTAGCATAATACTCTTCAGTTCCCTCCATGCTGTCGTGAAGGGTAGGAGCTTTTTCTTTCTTTCTGCTGCATAGTATTCTGTTGTGCAAATGTACCAGCTCTTAGATCCACTCATTTATTGATGTGCCCTTAGGCTGTTTCCAGCACTTGGCTATTGCTAATAATGCTGCTGGGAACATTGAGGGGCATAGGTTCTTTTAAACTGGCGTTTCAGGATTCTTAGGGTATTATTTCAGCAGTGGGATCATTGGATCGGAAGGCAGTCCCATCTTTAGTTTTTTTAGGAAGTTCCATACTGTTTTCCACAGTGGATACACCAGTCTGCATTGCCACCAACAGTATGCTAGGGTTGCCTTTTCCACACATTCTCACCAGCAATTGTTGTTTGTTGATTTACTGATGATGGCCATTCTGGCCCATGTAAAGTGGTATCTCACTGTGGTTTTAATTTGCATCTCTCTGATGGCTAGTGATATTGAGCATTTTTTTCATATGTCTATGTGCCATTTTTATGTCCTGTTTGGAGAAGTGTCTGTTCAGGCCCTTTGCCCATTTTTTAATTGGATTGTTTGTCTTCCGGGTGTTGAGTCATATGAATTCTTCAAATATCTTGGAGATCAAACCCTTGTCCAAGGCATCATTGGAAAATATGTTTTCCCATACACTTGGTTCCCTTTTCATCTTGCTGATGTAAGAACAAAATAAGGAGATTACAACATCTGATATCAAATTATATTACAAGGCAACTGTGATCAAAACAGTTTAATACTGGCATAAGAACAGACACATGGATCAATGGAAGAGAATAGAGAGCCCAGAAATAAATCCACATCTCTATGATCAATTAATATTAGACAATATTAATCTTTGATAAAATGATCAGGAGCATAAAATGGTATAAAATGGTCTCTTTAATAAATGGTGCTGGGCCCTGGCTGGTGTAGCTCAGTGGATTGAGCACGGGCCTGCCAACCACACGATCACGGTTCGATTCCCAGTCAGGGCACATGCCTGGGTTGCAGGCTGGTTCCCTGCAGGCCAACTCCCAGCAGGGGACGCAGGAAAGGCAACCATACATTGATGTTTCTCTCCCTCTCTCCTTTCCTTCCCATCTAAAGATAAATAAATAAAAATTTTAAATAAATAAATAAATAAATGGTGCTAGAAGATCTAGACAAGTACATACAACCAAAATGAAACTAGATCACTTATACCATACACCAAAATAAACTCAAGATGGATGAAAAACTTAAATATAAGTCATGACACCATAAAAGCCCTAGAGGAGAACATAGGCAGGAAATTGTCGGATAGTTCATACAGCAATAGCTTCACCAATATGTCTCTTAGGGTAAAGGATATAAAGGAGAGAATAAACAAATGGGGCTGCAATCAAATTAAAAACCTCCTGGATGGCTAAACAATTATTGTCTATTTTATTTTAAATATTTCTAATTTTCATGAGACTCCATTTGAAAATAGATGTTCGGAGTTCTTTAAGGCTAACTAGGTGGTTATATTGTCCCTATGAAGACAGTGAGAAATTCCTTAAACTAGACTGGTAAAATTTGCCTTTTCTCTGTGTCATTCCCATCTCTGGCCTCTTTAGAGATTATCTTGGTAGGATTCCTGATAGGGTTGGCTTTAAGTGATGTGACCTTCAGCACTTTCTTAAACGTGGACATAAAAAGATCAGTTTCCAGCAGTTTAAAGTGCAGTCAAGCAAACTACAAAAAAAAAAAAAAGTGGTCTAATTTTAAAAGCAATGTTACTCACAATTTCTTGTTTCCTTTGGGAAACTTATCACAGCCTCATTTAAATGTATAGATTTCTGGATCATTTATTATCAATTAGCTAATTATTAGCTGAAAAGAGTTTCATGGTTTTCATTTTATTTCAAATACTATAAACACTTCATTATGAATTATGAATGGTTAATTTAATTTCTACAACCATTATTTCATTTATTTTATTCAATATTGTTTGACTTATCTGCAATGAGCTTTTTAAAAAGTCTAGTTTATTGCTTTTACATATAACCATATTTTTTAAAAAATAGCCTAATTTAGATGCAGTTTTATTCATTTGATTTTTACTTTTCACATCATAAATAGGAATCTTCTAAATACTAAAATATTATCTTTCTACTTGATACAAAATAGGTTAATAAAAAAATTTTAATTTCCACTGCTATAATAAGGAGTGTATGTTACCTTATGCTTTTTTTCTTTTTTGTAAGTGGGATTATATAAACATTGTATTAACGTGGACACATTTCTCTCATCCCTCCTTCTCTTTTTTCCTGATTGTATGAGCCCATCCCTCTCACTCTTCCCTATCTACCTGTAGATAACCCAATGTTATTAACTTAGTATGTGCCATATGTATTTTTCTCCACATTTTAATAACTTTTATAAACCATATATATTAATATACAGATTCATACACAAATATACAGAGTTAGGTTTTTATTTGTGCTTTTATTTTTTTCATTACCCTGAACAACTCCACAATAGGTATTTTTATATATAACCTCTTACAAATTGATACATTTTCAAGCACTTTAATTTTCTTTTGTCATGTATATATGTGTATTTTCTTGCTTTAACTATCTTTTGTCATATATACACATGTACACATGTGTATTTACATGAGAATGTAGACTTTATATATTTCTATGTCTCCCAATAGTAAACAAAAATAAGCTGTGTGACATTTTGGGCTCATCTACAGTGTATACACTTACTATTTGTGTGTATAAGAGAAAGAAAGAGCAGTGAGGAAAGCTATGAATGTCATTCATAAAAAGATACACTTAGAATTTAGATGATCTTAGCTTTGAATGTATGTTGTGCCACTTAATCAGGTGTGTGATGTTAGGCTTCTCAACTGCATTACACCTGAATTTTCTCTTCTGTAAATAAAAGAGAGAGAGAGAGAACAGTAGCCATATCATTTTAGGACTTCTTGTGTTAGGTATTCTTGTGTTAAAATTTTAGTAAAGTATCTGGTTTTATGAGTTATTTAATATATTATTTCATTTCTCCTATTTGTTCCAGAATATATTCATTGTATTAGTCTATACAATAAGAAGAAAACAATTCAAAATTTCTTCTCTACTTCACTCCTTTACTCTGAACTGCTGATTCTGTTTCTCTGTTAACTTGTTTTGTCCAGCGTGAGAAAGAACAATAAATTAACAGGAAACCCATAATTTGTCTTTATTGTTACTTTAATGCATTTCTACCATTTAATGTCTATTTCTCTTATTTGTTCCCTGGGGGTTCTATCTATATTCTTTCCACCTGCCAATGGCCATGCTTCAGACTCTAGTCAAGCTCATCCTATTTTACTTCTCAAATTTTTCATATAGTAATGGCTTTCTGTACTTTCATATCACAAGATTGGCCAATATATAATTCTTATACACATTTTTAATATTAATAATAATCCTGAGAAGTAAATATATTTATATTATGTCTTATTATACCAATTTTATTATAGAAGCCACATAACATTTTCTCTTTTTCTAAAAATACTAGTTTTATATTAGTTTAGGGCCAAATACATTTTAACTCTATTACCACTTTAAAGATCCTATATCCAAATGCAATCATATTCTGAGCACAGGGCTTAGAAATTCATCATACGAATTTGGGGGGACAAAATTTAGTTCATAACAGGTGTAAAACTAGAAGCAGAATTCCTGAATCATGTGGTAACTCTATTTTTTTATTTTTTAAAAGAAACTTTATATTGTTTTTCACAGTGGCTATGCCAATGTGCATTACCAGCAACAATATTCAAGGGTTTCCTTTCCTTTACATCCTTGACAACACTTTATTTTTTTTTCTTTGATAGTAGCCATCCTAATGGGTTTTGTGGTTTCGATTTGAATTTGATTGTGGTTTGGATTTGAATTTTCCTAATGCTGAGCACATTTTCATGTGCTTGTAGACTATTTCCATTATAGCTGCTCTGCAGAGAGGTTATGCAAGCCCTCTGTCAATTTCTAAATTGTTTTGTTGTTGAGTTGTAGAAGTTCTTTATATATTCTGGGTATTCTCATATATACAATATGTAAATGTTTTTTCTCTCTGTAAGTTTTTTTTAAATTTATTTATTTATTTAACTTTTGTTCAAGTACAGTTTTCTTTCTTGTATTCCCAGCCCTGCACCCCCCCAGTGCTCCCCACCCCCCTCCCATCTCCGCCCCCCGTCTTAGTTATTGTCCATGTGTCCTTCATACTTATTCATGTGAGTCCATCCCCTTTTACTCTGTGCTTCTCTCCCCTCTACCCTCTGGACCCTGTCAGCACGTTCTGTATTTCACTGTCTTTGGTTACATTTTGCTTGCTTGTTTGTTTTGTTGTTTACATTCCTGTTAAAGGTGATATCATATGGTATTTGTCTTTCACTGCCTGGCTTATTTCGCTCAGCATAATGCTTTCCAGCTCCATCCATGATGTTGCAAAGGGTAGGAGCTCCTTCTTCCTTTCTGCAGCATAGAATTCCATTGTGTAAATGTACCATAGTTTTTTGATCCAGTCATCGACCGATGGGCATTTAGGTTGCTTCCAACTCTTGGCTATTGTAAATTGTGCTGCTATGAACATCGGGGTGCATAGGTTCTTTTGGATTGGTGCTTCAGGGTTCTTAGGATATACTCCTAGCAGTGGAATTGCTGGGTCAAAAGGCACGTCCATTTTTAGTTTTCTTAGAAAATTCCATACTGCTTTCCATAGTGGTTGTACCAGTCTGCAATCCCACCAACAGTGGACTAGGGTCCCCTTTTCCCCACAACCTCTCCAGCACTTGTTGTTTGTTTCTTTGTTTATGATAGCCATTCTGACTGGTGTTAAGTGGTATCTCATTGTGGTTTTAATTTGCATCTCTCTGATAGCTAGCGATATTGAGCATCTTTTCATGTGTCTCTGGATCCTCTGTATGTCCTCCTTGGAGAAATGTCTGTTCAAGACATTTCTCTCTGTAAGTTTTTATTGTCACTCTGTTGATTGTGTCTTGTGATGCATAAAAGTCTTTAATTCTGATGTAATCTAACTTATTTCAGTTTTTGTTTCCTGTGCTATTAGTGTCAAATAGAGGAAATCATTTCCAAGTCCAATGGCATAAAGTTTCCCCCTATGTTTTCTTCTAAAAATGTTATAGTTTTAACCCTTACATTTTAGTCTTTAATCATCTGTAATTAATTTTTGTGTATGGTATAGTGTCTAACTTTATTTTTCGGCATGGTTATAATTTTTCTAACACCATTTGTTTTTTTTAAATTTTATTTGAACTTGTTTAAGTACAGTTTTCTGTCTTTTACTCCCATCACAGCCCACCCTCCCAGCCCTCCCTACCTCCCTCCCATTTCCATCCCACCCCTAGTTTTTATCCATGTGTCCTTTATACTTGTTCCTATAAACCTTTCCCCTTTTCCCCTGAAATTCCCTCCCTTCTCCTCTTTGGTCACTGTGAACCTATTCTCTATTCCAGTGTCTTTGGTTGTATTTTGCTTGTTTGTTTGTTTTGCTGTTTAGGTTCCGGTTAAAGGTGAGATCATATGGTAGTTGTCTTTCACCGCTTAGCTTATTTTGCTTAGCATAATGCTTTCTAGTTCCATCAATGCTGTTGCAAAGGGTAGGAGCTCCTTTTTTCTTTCTGCTGCATAGAATTTCACTGTGTAAATGTACCATAGTGTTTGATCCATTTATTTATTGATGGGCACCTAGGTTGCTTCCACCTTTTGGCTATTGTAAATTGTGCTGCTATGAATATTGGGGTGCATAGATTCTTCTGGATTGGTGTTTCAGGGTTCTTAGGATATAATCCTAGTGGTGAAATTGCCAAGTCAAAAGGCAGAACTTTTTTTAGTTTTCTGAGAAAATTCCATACTATTTGCCATAGTGGTTGTACCAGTATGCAATCCCACCAACAGTGAGCTAGGGTCCCCTTTCCCCCACAACCTCTCCAACACTTGTTGTTTGTTGCTTTTTTTATGATGGCCATTTTCAATGGTGTGAAGTGGTATCTCACTGTGGTTTTCATTTGCAGCTGTCTGATAGCTAGCAATAGTGAACATCTTTTCATGTGTCTCTGGATCCTCTGTATATCTTCCTTGGCGAAGTGTCTGTTCAAGTCCTTTGCCCATTTTTTAATTGGGTTGCTTGTCTTCTTAGAGTGGAGTCATGTAAGTTCTTTATATATATTGGAGATTAAACCCTGGTCTGAGGTATCATTGGCAAATATGTTTTCCCATACAGTTAGTTGTCTTTTTATTTTAATGCTGTTTTCCTTAGCCATGCAGAAGCTTTTTATTTTGATGAGATCCCATTTGTTTATTCTTTCCTTTATGTCCCTTGCTCTAGGGGACATATCAATAAAAATGTTGCTGCATGAAATATCTGAAATTTACCTGCTTATGTTCTCTTCAAAGACTTCAATGGTGTTACGACTTATATTTAAATATTTTATCCACCTTGAGTTTATTTTTGCATATGGTGTAAGTTGGTACTCGAGTTTCATTTTTTTGCCCATTGCTGTCCAGTTCTCCCAACACCATTTGTTGAAGAGGCTATTTTTACTCCATTTTATGTTGGTGCCCCCTTTGTTGAATATTAGTTGACTGTAGAGACTTGGGTTTATTTCTGGGCTCTCTGTTCTGTTTCCTGGTCCATGTGCCTGTTTATTATGCCAGTATCAGGCTATTTTGATTATGGTAGCCTTGTAATACAGTTTAGTATCAGGTATTGTGATCCCTCCTTTGCTCTTCTTTTTAAAAATTGCAGCAGCTATTCGGGATCGTTTATGATTCCATATACATTTTTGAAGTGTTTGTTCTATGTGAAATATGCCATTGGTACTTTAATAGATATTACATTGAATCTGTAAATTGTGCTGGGTAACATGAATATTTGATGATGTTAATTCTTCCAATCCATGAACACAGTATATGCTTCCATTTGTTTGTGTCTTCCTTGATTTTTTTCTTCAGTGTTGTAACACCATTTGTTGAAAAGACTTTTTTTCCCATTGAATGATCTTGGAACATTTCTTTAAATTTATTTACCAATATAAATGAGAGTTTACCTCTTGGTTCTTGTTTTATTCCATTAATCTATATGTCTATGTTTATTCTAGTGCCACATTGTTTTGATTACTATAGCTTTATAGTGAGCTTCATAATCAGGAAGTGTGAGAACTTCAACTTTATTCTTCTTTTTAAATACTGTCTTAACTATTTGGAGTCTCTTGAGATTCCACATGAATTTTAAGATACATATTTCTGTATCTGCCAAAAATGTCATTGGGATTTGATAGAGATTGCATGAGTCTTTTTTTTTTGTGGGCATTCTATCTTTTATTTTCTGATATATTTCCTAAAATTTAGAATTATTTCAAATTCTATTTGTGTATACTACCAGGCAGCAAAACTTAGAACTTCTGAAAAGATTAGCATAAGGAGAAAAATAGAAGACTTGGTCTGTAAGTCACAAAAGTTTAGAAAAAGTGGATATACTTTGTATTTGTCCGCTCAGAGTGCCATTACACAATATCACAGACTCGGTGGCTTAAAAAATGGAAACACATATTTTTTCACACTTCTAGAGAGTAGAAATTCAAGATCAAGGCACCTTCAGGATTGGCTTCTGTTGAGATTTCTCTTCCTGATTTGCAAATAGCTGCCTTCTTACTATGTCCTCACATATCTTCTCCTTTGTGCTTGAGGAGAGAGAGTTCTCTGGTGCCTCTTCTTCTTAAAAGGATATCGGTCCTTTCAGATTAGAGCCTCACCCTTTAGATTCAATTTAACCTTAATTACCCCCTTAACAGGCTTTCTAAAAATACAGTCACTTTGGGTTTCGTGCTTCAGCATATGAATTTGGGGGACACAATTCAATTCCTAATAATATTGATTGGAAAATAGAAAATAAGAGAGATATGTTTATTACTGAGAATAGTGTTTGAAAATCTGGTTTTCCTTCATAACAATCATCAAATGTTCAGCAATTCATCTTTAAAATTATATATGTAACATGTGCTATACTAATAGGTATAATGGTATAAAAATGACCAGAATTACTCCTTCCTTTCCACTTAATCTTAACTGAACATACTAGCTATGGATAACTAGGGCTAGGCTTTATCATGTTTTGAAAACAAATAAATATACCCCCCAAAACCCCAGAAAATCTGCATTTCCCTCGTGTGACTAACACTTCTTGTATGACTTTGGACAACTCATCTAACCTTATACATATGGGAAATTCCATTTAAAAATGGGGAGCAATATTATGATTCATTTCCCAAATGGAAGAGGATTTTTATTAAGGTCCCCCCCCCAAATTTTAAATGCTTGGAAAAAGTCTAAATCATTTATCTGAAAAAATTCTACAAAATTCAGAATAAAACTTTTTTGCCAATTTATTCCTTACTTATTAATTTTTAAAAGGCTACATCATCCAAGAAGAGGTATTCTTGTGTTAAGTATTCATAAGAAACAGTAATTTCTATACTGCGTGTGGTATATCAGCCATAAGGAAACACAATATTATTAACATGAGAAAATTAAAATAAGCAAAAAGTACATTTTAAAATGTAAATTAGTTTATTTGATTGCATAATCTACACTCAGAACACATCAAACCTTCAAACTATCTGACAAGTAAGTTTACAAAGCAGGATTACTTCTGTTCCAAGTGACATGTCATTTTGATAAAGTAAGCGATTAAGATCCTCATACTTACTGGAAGGGAAACTGTTCTGAAATATTGGGTGGAATCATTGTCATTGTCACACATAAATTATTTTGTTTGTAATAAAATGCAGTTGAAGCAAGATAAGGCTGAATCAGTTACTAACATATGTTCTTGCATCTCTTGGGCAGTAATTTCTGGAGGGTGATTAGCAAACTGGAATGTTTTAATTTGAATTGGCCAAGTTTCTAAAAATTGGAACATGAACATATGTGGTCAAATGATGAGACAGTCTCCTGAGAATCAGGAATCATGTATTCAATCCAATTTTAGCTAGTGTCTTAAAGCCACAAATCCTATCTGCAGTTTGCATTTTTCTAAAAGAATTATCAAAATGATAAAACCAGGAGCAATAGGTGTAATGATCAATACTCTGTCATTGGCACTGTAAGTGAAACAAGTTGTGAGAAAAAGAAATAGATTGAGAGACATGGCTTTCACAAATGATTTTCTCCCCTTTCCAGAGGTGCAGTTTCTTAAAACCCTGTTCACTGCTCAATGGCAAAATGGTATTTTGCCATTTCTAGCTATGTGAATAATTTACCTTCTAACTCTCCTATGATTTAATGACTGGACAATCTTTTAGGTCTTATCACCTCTGGGAAATGGGACAACTGTAATGGCATAATCAATAAAATATATTGAAAAGAAAAAACAATAAAATAAAATAAAACAGAGGTATTAAAAAATAAAAACATAAAAAAATAAAATGAGGAAGCTCATTTTAGGATTATTATGAAAAATCAAATAAATGTAACATGCTTAGCATAGTACCTAACACATAATAATTTCTAAAAAAGGTTAAAAGTTAGTATTAATAGCAGCTATTCAATAAATATCAATGCTCTTTATAACCCGTATTACCTAATGCCAGAATTATCAGTCCCTTTTGTTTACATTTAAAAATATATCAGTGTCTTCTAAACCTACCAGTGATCCTTATGTATGATGATACTTGGTTTTTTTCAATAACCTCATTATTTTAGAGGAATTCAAGTATGCCTAAAGTATACCCAAACTATATTAATTAAATTAGGAATAAACCATGAGCTAAAGAAGGATTTGTAGAGATCAAACAAATAAATGTTAAATAAACAAAAAAATCAGAGGTTGAAATAACCTGTTTTTCAGCCTATGAGGTGGCCTTTCTTAAAAACTAAGGAGCCCATGTGGCCATCAGTAAATGAGAGCATAAAAACACCTATGGGAAATTTTCATAATGGAATACTTCTTGGCTACGCAAAAGAAGAAAATTTTACCCTTTGCAACGGCATGGATAAACCTGGAGAACATTGTGCTAAGTGAAATAAGCCAATCAGGGAAAGATAAATACCAGATGATTTGACTTATATGTGGAATCTAATGAAAACTGAATGAACAGCAAAACAGAGGCAAACTCATAGATACAGAGGAGGATGACGGCTACAGGGGTGGGTTGTTAGAGGATAGAAAGAGAGAGCAAAAATGAAAAGTCTTATGGATACAGACAACAGTGGGGTGACTGCAGGGATGGATAGGATAAGGGAGCTAAATGGCAATGGAAATATACCATTAAAAAGAGAAAGAAAATAGATAAGAAACATTGAGCAGTCAATGGGGTTTTAAGAAACCGCACCTCTGGAAATGGGAGAAAATCATTTGTGAAAGCCACAGGCCCACATAGATTTAAAGGTAAGGAGAAAATGAGGGAGTCTTCCACATCCTACCACAACATTGACAAGCCTCAAGTGTTCTAACGGGATTACAGATGAACAAGCTGCAATTTAAAAAACAAAAACAAAAATAAACAGTCATTGACTATTTTGTTCCATCCATGTGGGTATTTTCACATGTGAGAGCTCAAGAGCACCTCATTTAATAATGCTGAGCATAGGCTTCTGATCAGTTGTTTTTAAACCTTCTTTAGGTGAGGTAGAGATTGGAGTAAATGCCAAAGAAAATTGTGGAGTGTTGGTCTTAGTCTACAACTGAGAAGAAAATCTATCACTTATAAGTACCATTTCACCCAAGAACATAGTTAAAAATTATTGCTCTGATTCTGTCTTCAAAAAATAAAAATAAAGCTTAAATGGTCTTGTTGGTAATTAGTGTCCTTTATATCTGTTTTTAAAATACCTCTAGGGTCTTTTACCTTATGATGCAGGATGAATGAATTAGCATATTTGTTTCCTTAATCTTCCATCAAAGTCTTTTAGAAACACAGGAAATATAGTCTCCCAAAATTAAAGGAATAAAATATTATGAATACCATAAAGAAGAAATAAAGTGAATCCTGAAATAGAATCTTTGAGAAAATTCAGAATATAACTAACAATAGGTTTGACTGATGGAAAACAGAATAGAGGTTAAAAAATATATTAAAAATGACTACACACTGCAACATGTGATGATAACAATTACATCATCAAAATGAATCTATCTGAATGGAGGTGTGGGGGTCTGAGATCCAGGTGAACTAATCTACTGTGTTAACATCAGATGCTGGGCAACGAAGAAAAAGCATCAGATAGATCACTTATTATATCTGTTGCCTCAGTTTCCAGGGAATAATTATAATATCTACCTCTGGGATTATTGTTATTATAAATAAATTAATAAGCATAAAGTATTTATTATTGTCATTGTTATCTTAGATACAAGGCTTTTCCTGCTATGCTTTTAATTTTCAATCTGTTGATATTTTAGTCAATTTAGTTACTTTTTCTATTTCATTGAACATAATAAAAATGCGGCCTTTAAAAATATATCTTTAATTATTTAAGTTTCATTTCGTAATGTAGGAATATTATAAAATTTGGTAAGTCACCATGTACTTAACTACAAATTTGGACTTTTGGACTTCTGGTTAAGATGGAAGCATAGGTAAAGCAGTACTGTCATCCTCCCACGATCACATCAAAAATACAACTAAACCACAGAACAACCATCATTCAGAATAACATGAAATCTAGCTGAATGGAAGTTCCACAGCTAAGGATGTAAAGAGGCTACATCAAGACTGGTATGAGGGGTGAAGATGCAGAAAAGGTGGTTCCACACCCACGTGCAGCAGATAAAAGTCAGGAGGGATATCATGGCTGTGGAGGCCACCCCTGAAGAGCAAGGGTCTGAGCCCCAGACCAGATTTCCCAGAGAAGGTTCAAGTGCCAGGAAGAGAAGTCCCCATTACCCCGGCTATAAAACCAAGTGGAGGTTGTGGCTGAGTGAGATGGAGGGCTTCTGGAGTCCCAGGAAGTTCTTCTTAAAGGTCCCATGTATAGATTTACTCACATTTACTCCCTCCGAGATCTAGTATTGATGCAGAAGCTCAAAGAGGACCATGAACATACAAGAAAGAACTGAATTTTCTGGCATTAGAGCAAGAGCTAGAGGGGTAGCTTTCTCCCAGATATTAATGCTGATAGAAGCCATTGTTCCTTTCCCCACAGAACTGGCAGGTGGGAGCCACATCTGAGCCTCTAAAACCTAGATAACACTGTTCATTCTACCTTGGTAATTCCTTGAGACCTTGCCCTACCAATTTGCAGACCCACCCAAGCTGTTTCCAGCGGTTTTTCCAATATGAATGGCCTGTTTGGCTCCAGATTCAGACTTTCCTAAAATCACTCAAACAAGCAGCATCTGGCCTCCATATGCCCTACACCTTTCACTAGGCGCCTCTAGGCCTGGCACTAGCAACAGCCCACCTTGGTTCACAGCTTGACCTCTCCTGGACACCTCCAATGCCAGTACAAGTAGCAGCCATCTGCAGGTCACTGTGTAGTGCATGCCAGGCATCTCCAGGCAGAACACAGGCCACAACTGGCCTTAGCCTGTACCTCCTAGGAGGCCCCAGGGCCAGTGCAACCAATGGACAGCTTTAGACTCTGTTGCAGCACCACCCAACCACCTCCACAAGCAACATACTCCAAGGGCAGACTCAGCAAGCACCAAATCCCCACTAAAGTAAGTCCTATTCCATGGAGTGGTCCCCTGCATAGCTGATCTTCCATGGTAATTGTAGCCAGTTCTTTCAGCCAGTTGGCCTAAGGATAAATCCTTCCCATTGACATGCCAGCAGTAATCAAGACTCAACTACACCAAGAGAGTGTACACAGCCCACAAAGGGGAAAAGGTGGGGGCTGTAGCTGGAGTGCCCAGCTCAAGTGAACAGGGAGACTCTGCCACTGGACCCTTCAGGATACCTAGCACATTAGACCACTCTGCCAAGCCTGGGAGATGTAGCAGCTCTACCTAGTACATAGAAACAAACACAGTTGGGCTGTCAAAATGAGGAGACAGACAAGCATGTCCCCAATAAAAGAACAGAACAAAGCTCCAAAAAACCAAAACTAAACAAAATGGAGACAAGCAATCTAGTAGATGGAGAGTTTAAAACACTGGTTAGAAAGATGCTCAGGGAAATTAGGGGAAGAGAAGATAAACTTAGAGAGAACTTCAACAGCATAAGAAATAACATGGAATGCATAAATAAAGACCAGTCAGAAATGAGGGATACACTGACTTAAATGAAGAACTATTTGTAGGTATTCAATAGTAGATTAGATGAATCCAAGAATCAAAACAGTAATTTGGAACATAAGGAAGTGAAAAACATCCAATCAAAACAGCAAAAAGAAAAAATAATTTTAAAATATGAGTATAGTGTAAGGAGCCTCAGGGACAAATCAAGTGTAATTCAAAAATTTACATTTGAAAATTTACACCTGCTGAAAATTTATTTAATTTGGTAAAGGAAATAGACATACAAGTCCAGGCAGCTCAGAGAGTCCAACAAGGTGGACCCCAAAGGCCCATGCCAAGATATATTGTAACAGGGTGCAGCCAAGAGGGGGGGCCCCAAAAGGAATTTGGAATGGGGCCCAGAACTCAAGGTGTCCAGGAAATACTAAGATGTTTTCATCCCTTCCCCACTATAGGTGTGAGCTGAGAAAGAGACAAATGGAGCAGGGCCATTGACAGCTGTTTTGTATAGCAAAGGCTTTGCAGCTAATCTCTGGCATGGTCATTTAACATATCTATAGCCTTTGGCTGTTTGCTTAGATGTGTTAAATACCTGTGGCCATGCTTGGAGCCAGGGGGATGGAAGTCACTTCCCCCCAAGATGTAACTGGGAGGCAGAGCTTGGAGATGATTGGCTCCATGGGGCCACACCTGCCCAGACTCACAAAGGCAAACCAGTAAACTTAGAATAATACAGGAGTGCTGAAAAGTGTAGCAAATTTAAGGTGGAGTCAGAAATGGGGCTGCAAAGGAGGACTGGCACGGGAATTTAAAACCCAGACATGGTAGCCGTAAAAGGAGAGTGAACCGCGGGGCTGTGGCAGTGCAAAGAGAGAAACCCACCCACTCTGGTAGAGTGGTGATTCCCGCAGCCAATTAAGGAGAGCCACACTCTTCTGACCAGCATGCGGACCCCTGCAGCTAGGGTAGAGAAAATCACCATGCAGCTTTAGCAGAGAATCGCCACTTGGCTTTGCCAGAGTGATGACCCTACCCTCTCCACAGCTTTGTGGGGAGATCCATGTGGTTTTGGCCAGAGTGCAGACCCCTGCAGCTCTGGTAGAAGGGGACCATGTGGCTTTGGGGTGCTCCCTTTGGCTGCGTGGCCTGGGCAGCAGGAAAGACTTTGCCTGGAAGAAAGGTGAAAGAACTCTGACAGTAGGCCATGAGAGGGTGGCACATGGCTTTGGATTAATTAGGGATCCTGCCTGGATGGCAACACAGCTAATGGTGCCAATGGCCTGAAACACAAATGTGTGCTTCTTTTCCTGAGTTACAATACCCCAAATTGCGACAGAGAGAGAAGGAAGCACTGTGGGCATCTGTGGGTATCCAAAAGGACTTTGATATTTTGGTGAGGACATTGAGTCACTACTTTAAGTCTGTATAGCTTTAAATAAACCTTTCCTTTCCCTTTCACAAATCTCTGGCATTGAGAGACATCTTTCCAAGAGGGCGGCAGACATAACGAATCTTGGCCTCTGCTTGTTCTGTAACAATATCATAATTAAAATCCAAAAGGTTAAAGACAAAGAGATACCCTTAAAAGCAGCAAGAGAAAAACAGTTAGCTACCTACAAGAGAGCTTCCATAAGATTCTCAGCTGATATCTTAACAGAAACATTGCAGGCCAGAAGGGAATGACAAGAAATGCTCAAAGTGATAAAAAGCAAGGACCTACAACCAAGATTACTCTACCAGCAAAGCTATTATTTAGAAATGAAGGACATATAAAGAGATGCTCAGACCAAAAAAAGCTAAAAAAGTTTACCACCACAGAACCAGTATTGTATGAAATGTTAAAGGATCTTCTTTAAGGAGAAGAAGAAAGAAGATCAAAAACATGAAAAATAAAATAGCAATAAATACATATCTATTAACAATTAACTCTGAAATGAACATGAACAAGCAGAACAAAAATGTACTTATAGATACAGAGAACATTTTTATGGTTGCCAGATGGAAGGGGGAATTGGGAGAATGAGTGACAAAGATGAAGTACAAATTGGTAATAACAAAATAGCCATGGAGATGCAAGCTACAGCATTGGGGAATAGTAATATTCTAGAAGCCATGTATGATGTCATATGGGTAGGAGATTTATTGGAGTAAACATTAGTAAGTTAGATAATGTCTAATCACTGGGGTATACAACTGAAACTAATATGATGTTGTATGCAACCAAAAATTAAAAATGTTTTAAAAATTGTTATCTGATGATTAATCAATGATTGCAACATATCTGTTAAATTTTATTATTCTGTTTTTATGTTTTATTCCATTGTATGGGTGTTAATGCTATCACTATAATTTTAATTTACTTTTCCGTGATCACTAAGGATGTACATCCTTTTCTTGTATGTGCATTGAACAACAGTCAATGTCTTTAGGGTATTTTTGTTCAAATTTTTAAATTGTTTTTGTTATCTACTCATTTAGTAGTGATAGAGATAAATAGATATAGATGTAGATTTATATTATATGTAATTACTTGGTTTACTAATAGATATAGTCTTTAATATTTTCTTTTGGTGGGTAAGATTTCGTATTTTTAATGAAGAAGTACAATTTATTAATCTCTTCTTTTATGCTTAATATTTTTGTGTCTTGATCAACAAATTTTTGCTGCCTTCTCAAGATCACAAATATGTTGCCCTGGCTGATGTGGCTTAGTGGACTGAGTGCCAGCCTACAAATTGAAAGGTTGCTGGTTTGATTCTTGGTCAGGGTACATGCCTGGGTTGTGAGCCAGGTCCCCAGTTGGAGCATGGGAGAGGTAACCGATTGATGTTTCTCTCATATATTGATGTCTCTCCCTTTCATTCCCCCTACCTTTCCCTTTCTTTAAAAACAAATTAAAAATTTTAAAACTATTTAAAATATAAGATGTCCTATTATATTGTCTAGAAAATGTATTTTTTAATTTAGTCTACATCAGTCTATAATTGATTTTTGTGTCATTTTATTCAACACTGCTTCTTAAAAGTCTGCACTTACTTTGATTTTTTCCAGATCATTTCAGTGGCCTGTTTGTAATGAATCAAGTTCTACTGTATACACCCCTCCCTCTCTCTCTCTCTTTCTCTCTCTTTGTTCTTCAAAATTCCCTGGGCTATTCCTGTTTTTGTTTTTTTGGTTTGGTTTTTTTTTATTTCCACATAAACTAAAGAGTTGGTGTATAAATTTACATGAACATATGCTGGAATTTTAGCCAGAATTGCATTGAATCTATAAATCAGTGTATGAAGAATTGAGCCCTGGCTGGTGTAGCTCAGTGGATTAAGCACGAGCCTGCGAACCACACGATTGCAGTTTGATCCCTAGTCAGGGCACGTGCCTGTGTTGCAGGCTAGTTCCCAGTAGGGGACTCACGAGAGGCCACCATACATTGATATTTCCCTCCTTCTCTCCTTCCTTTCCCCTCTAAAGATAAATAAATAAAATCTTTAAAAAAAAAGAATTGACAACTCTACAATAATGACATTTCAGTTTCCATAAGTAGTGTTTATTAACACTACCTTTATCTTTTTAAATTCTTGTAAGTCATGTTTTACCGTTTTCTGTATAGAGATTTTGAATGCCTTTTAATACATTAATTTCTCATTTTCTGTGCTAGATTAATTGTACTCTTGCATTTTATTTTAGAGACAAAAGACTTTATTACTCATGGCAACAACAGTAACTTACTCATATCAGCATTTCCCTGCAGTCTCCCATCTCCAGTTCCCATTGGATGTCACAAAGAGGACCGTGTGACTCCTGCACACGCAGTGAGTAACCTTACTGGAGAGGAAATTCGACCTGGAGAAACACAGATCTACCAGACATAAGTATGCTTGCCCTTTGCTTCTGAGGGCAGCCCTATATCCTTCAAGACTGGTCATTACAAATGTCCTTGAAAAGACAATTCAGAACAAAAAGGCAGTGAACACCTTTTTTTGTGAGACCTCTCAAAATGCATGGGGCACATGGAGAACTGTCCCCCAACTTCATGTTTCATAATTATCCTCATTTTGTAAATGAGAAAACAATAACTTAAAAGGAATTAAGGAACATATTCAAGGTTACACAGCTAGTAATACAGGTCTATATGACACCTGTGATGATGACATGATATTTTTTTCCACAGCGCTGGACAGTATAACAACAGGGAGAAAGAAGATATTTGTCATTCAGTCAGTCATTCACCTGTGAATCTGTCTCTACACACAGCAATTAGCTAGATATAATTTGTAATAGGCCATTGTTTTCACAATTTTTCAAGGACCCTGGAAGAAGAGTATCGTATGAACAGGGGTCTACAAACTTCTCCTATGAAGGGCAGATAGAGATTCCCAGCTTCACAGGTCAGATGTGCTGTTTCACCTACTCAGCTTTGTGGTGGGGGTGCAGCCACAGTTATAGTTAATGGGTAACCAGTGGGCAAAGCTGTGTGCCAATAAAGCTTTACTTACAAAATAGTTTGCCAACCCCTGCCCTCAAATAACACATCGGGATACAAAAAATTACATAATATAATTTCTGTACACATATGCTAACAATGATTTAATCAGAAAGATAAGATAAATGTGCAATAAGCAAGCAAGCCAGGAGATACATGAAACTGAAGTGAGCCTAGGTTTAACTTCAGATGACTGTTAAGTCAGCTTGGATAAACATGTTAAGAACTAATGTAAAATATTCATAGACTAAAAGTAGAATGAATGGGGTCTCTCTGTGATAACTGTGTTCATGTCGAGAATCTAGGAAATAAATTATGTGATTGCCAAAGGCTTTTTCCAGCCTTCGATCTTCAATAGAGAAGCACTTATTATCCAGAACAATCCTCTTTAATTTCCCATGTGATGAAATGAGTTAAAATCTGTGTTATAAATAAGGAAAAACTAACAGTTAAAAAAGAAGTTACTCTGGCCAGGGACCATCCTAGTGATTTCACAAATATTGTCCAATAGCTAATAAAAAACACTATTTCTGAATTGTCAAATGTATGGCTGTGTAAGTGAACATTCACTTGTTTTAATGACCTGACCTTAAAAGAATACAATATGTCACTATTTGATCACAATGGTATCCTTTAGCCAAATCGGTTAAGGAAAAACTTCAGTCTTTTTTATAGCACACATATACATTCAAAATTTTATTATACAAATGAAAATCCATTCCTGTTTGTATAAATCAATTTTATGCTACATACAAGCTCAAATTAAAATGGAAAAACACTAATCAAAATGTCAGAAAAGATAATCAGCATTCTCAAAAAAATTCCATTAGCTGCTAAAATTACCAGGAGATAAATATGAACACTGTACTTTAATTGACAAGACTGAAACAGATTTCAAACTGACACACTTTTGAAGTCTGGGACATGTGAAAACATAACGCTGCGAGGAAGAAAACCTGTCCCATACGAGTTAATGCTCCGGCTTCTGCATGTAGGTATATTTTAATTACTAGAATGTCTATGCAAATACACTTTAAATTTTAGTAAAAAGTAGAATTTAGAAATTCCAGAAGATATATTTCTCTTAGAAAAATCCAGAACAATTACTTTGCAGAATTCTAATTCTATTTATATACTCCAAATTTAGTAAAAAATTACATTTCTCTGTTGACTGTTTTATCATGGTATCAATATTTCTTAATACTATTTATCATGGATCAATGAAATGAAAGATTATTTGAAAGACTCTTTTATTAAGTAGCCCAGTTAAAAAATATATAACACAATCTGAGCCATGTATAGTTGTTTTTATTTGTGCTTTATTTTTATTTACATATTTTATGTTATTAGGGTGATATTGGTTAATAAAATTATGTAAGCTTTAGGTGTATAATTCTATAATATATCGTATCTATATTAGACTGTGTGTTCACCATCCCAAGTCAAGTGTCCTTCCATCACCATTTATCCCCCATTTACGGTCTCCTACATCTTCCCACCCCCTTTTCCTCTGGTCACCACCATACTGCTGTCTATAAGGCTTTGTTTTCACTTAATCCTTCACTTTTTTCACCCAGCTCCAACCCCCACCCCTTCCCCTCTGATAGCTTTCAGCCTGTTCTCTGTATCTGAGTCTGTTTCTACAAGTTATTTCATTGGTTAGTTTATTTTGTTCATTAGAATCCCTGTATAAAGTGATATCATGGTATTTGTCTTTCTCTGACTGGCTTATTTCACTTAACATGATACTCTTCAAAATAGTAGACTTAAACTCAAATATTTCAATAATTACATTAAAAATAAACTAATTAACAACCTATCTAAATTAAATACTTTGTTGGTAAGAAATAAACTTTAAATACAATGACACAGATGATAGATTATATTAAAAGCAAACATATAGGCCCTGACCAATGTTGATCAATCAATCTCAGTTGATTGAGCGTCACCCCACAAAGCAAAAGATAGCCGGTTTGATACCTGGTCAGGGCACATGCCTGGGTTCCAGGTTTGGTCCCCGAACTGGGTGCAGAAAAGAGGCAACTAATGGATACTTCTCTCTCACATTGATGTTTCTCTCCCTCTCTTCCTCCCTTATCCCCTCTCTAAAAATAAATACATAAAATCTTTTTAAAAAGCAAACATATGGAAAAGGCCATTCCATACAAACACTAGTCATAAAACACTGAATTTAATATATATTGATAGTAGGCAATATAAAGTAAAATGACTAATTATAAGAGAGAACAAAGAACAGTTCTTAATAATAAAAGAATCAGTTTATAAAGCAACATGACAAGCTCTGGCTGGTGTAGCTCAGTAGATTAAGTGCTGGCCTGTGAACCAAGGGGTTGCTGGTTTAATTCCCAGTCAAGGCACATGCCTGGTTTGCAGACCAGCTTCCCAATGAGGGGTATGCAAGAGGCAACCACACATTGATGTTTCTCTCCCTCTCTCTCTCCCTTCCCCTTCATCTAAAAATAAGTAAATAATTAATCTTAAAAAATAGACAATATGACAATCCTAAAGGTGTCTGCATCTGATCAGAGGTTCAGAATACATGAAGCAAAAAAATATTGAAAAAAAGAAATAGACACATTCACAATTATACGTTGAGAATCAGTGCCCATTTTTCAGTAATTAATAGAACAAACAGAACAACTGGAAGTAAACAGACCTAAAAATCTGTCCAAGATACTTGACCTAATTGTCATTCATTGAATACAATGCCCAATACCAACAGAATACACATGTGCACAGGAAATAGTCATTGAGATAAACTGTATGCAGCATGATAAAAGAAGTCTCAGTAAATGTAAAAATGGCTTATGTGGAGTATTTTCTTTTAATGAAACAGAATTAAACTAGTGACCAGTAATTGAAAAAATATCTTTAAAAATATTAAGTATCTAAAATATAAACAACTCAATTCTAAGTAAACCATGGGTCAAAAAAGAAATTATTAGGAAAATTAGAAACTATATTGAATTAAATTTTTTTAAAATGTAACACTGAAATTTACGGTTTGGAAAGGATGATATAATGGAAATGGTTAATGAGGGCAATCCCTGAAGAAATTCCTCCACTAAAGTGGCCAATAAACTTGCAAAAGCTGACAAGATCAACTGTCTATTTTTTGGAATTCTGGAATCTAAAAAAAATTACAGTAACAAGTGGCAGGATTCAAAATTAACATGCAAAAATCAATTGTGTTTTTATAAACTAACAATGAAATATCTGAAAAAAGAAATAGGAAAACAATCCCATTTGCAATAACATCTAAAAGAATGAAGTACTTATGGGGAAACTTAACAAATGAGGGGAAAGATTTGTATGTATACTGCAAACTGAAAAGCATCATGAAAGAAATGAGATACAAACAAATGGAAAGATATCCAGTGTTTACCATTAGAATATTTAATATCTATACTGCCCAATAGATGTTCATTTTCAATGGAATCTCTGTCAACATATTAATGGCATTTTTTTACCTGAAGAGGGAAATATTTCTGCAATTTTTATGGAACCACAAACAATGATGAATGACCCAATCAACCCTGACAAAGAAGAACAAAGTTAGAGGCATTACAGCTTTTTATTTCAAAATATATTACAAAACCACAGTAGACAAAACATAATAGTACAGTCATGGGATAGGTAAATAGTCCTGCAGCATCAGTTCTAATTTTATTTTTTTCTTTACTGATTTTATTTCTCCTGTTGATTTCTGATTTATTTATCTGAGTCTTTACTCTTTCTTAACTAATATATTATTGTATTTTTTCTTTCATTAGCATTTACTTCCCTTATACCCTCCTCCCCAACCTAAGTCTTCTCTCTTTTTTCTCAGTCTAAGTGGTTCTCAATTTCATAACTCAATATAGAGAACCAACATAACCAAAAGTTGACTCATTGAAAAGATGAACAAAATTTACACAGTTTATCTAGACTGACCAAGAAAAAAGAGAAGGCTCAAATTACTAAAATCAGAAGTGAAAGTGATGGCATTAATATATATATTAGATATATATATATCTTGTAGAAATAAAAAGAATATAAGAAAATACTATGAAAATGAATAATTGCCTAGAAACACACAAGTTACCTAAATTGACTCAAGATGGAATAGAAAATCTGAAGAGGCATATCATACAACAAGATTAATTGGCATTCAAATCCCTCCAGAGGAAAAAAAAAATGAGAACCAGTTGCAGTGGTGAATTTGAAGACAATATTATTAACATGTCGATTCTTCTTACATTTATCTATAGATTCAGTGAAATAAATAAAAATTTCAACAGGAATTTTTCTATCAGAAACTCATTAGCTGATTCTAAAATTCATATGGAATTTTTTTCTGTTTTACTGAGATATAATTGATGTATAACACTGTGTAAGTTTATGGTGTACAGCCTATTGACTTGATACACTTATAAAGTGAAAAATTATTACCACCATAACATTAGCTAACATCTTCATCACATCACATAATTACCAGTTGTTTTTGGTGTGGTGAGAACATGTAAGATCTATTCTCTTAGCAACTCTCAATTATATAATACAACATAACTAACTATAATCACTATAGATTCCCAGATTAACTTATTTTATACCTGAAAGTTTGTACCTTTCACCAACATCTCTTATTTCTCCTACCCCCAGCCCCTGGTAACCTCCATTCTACCCTGTTTTTATAAGTTTGGCTTTTTAAGATTTCACATATAAGTGAGATCATATAGTATTTATCTATCTTTGTCTGACATAACTTAGTATAATGTTCTCCAAATTTATCTCTGTTGTTGCAAGTGGCAGGATTTCTTTTCTCTCTCATAATTAGTATATATAATTCACATATATAATTTGTATAATAATATATAATTGCACATATAATTTATATATACATAATTCTTATACATATGTTAGACACTTAGGTTCTTTAAATACCTTGGTTATTATGAATAATTCTGAAGTGCACATAAGAGTGCAGATATTACTTCAAGATTCTGGTTTAATTTCCACTGGGTATATATGCAGATATGGAATTGCTGAATCATATGGTAGTTCTATTTTTAAGTTTTGGAAGAACCATCATATTGGTTTTTATAACAACTGCATCAATTCACATTGTCACCAACAGTGCAAAAAGTTCACTTTTCTCCACATCCACACCAACACTCATTATCATCTTTTTGACGATAGTCATTCTAACATATGAGAAGTGATATGTCATTGTGGTTTTGATTTACAATTCCTTAATGTAAATGATGCTGAGCAAATTTTCCTGTATCTGTCAATCATCTGTATGTGTTCATCAAGAAAAAAATGTGTATTTGGTTCCATTTTTCATTTTTTAGTAGTTAGATTGTTTTTTTTGCCATGGAATTTTATGAGTTTTTAAATATATTATAGGATTTAACCCTTATCATAAACATTATTTGCAAATATTGTCTCCCATTTGAGAGGTTGTCTTTCCATGTTGTTAATTACTTCTTTTGCTTAGCACAAGTTTTTCCATTTGATGTAGTCCCACTTGATTTTTGTTTTTGTTGCATGTGCTTTTGGTGTCATATCCCAAAAAAATGTTGCCAAGACCAATGTCAGGGAGCTTTTAACCTATATTTTTTCTAGGGTGTTTATGGTTTCAGTCTTATGCTTAGTCTTTAATTCATTTCAAGTAAATTTTTGTGAGTGGTATAAGTTAGGGATCCAGTTTTATTTTCCATGTTATTATCCAGTTTTCTTAACACTTTTTTTGAAGAGATTATCCTTTCCCCAGTGAGTAGTCTTGGCTCCCTTGTCAAATATTAGTTGTAAGAGTTTATATCTGGGCTCTGTATTCTGTCCCATTGTTCTAAGTCTCTATTTTTATGCCAATGTCATACTGTTTTAATTACTATAGGTTTGCAGTATACTTTGAAATCAGGAAGTGTGATGTTCTTCTTTCTAAGAACTGATTTTGCAATTCGGGGTCTTTTGTGATGACATACAAATTTTAAGATTTTTTTCTATTTCTGTGAAAAATCATTAAAATTTTTATGGAAATTGCATTGATTTTATAGCTGGCTTTGGGTAGTATGAAAATTTTAACAAGTTTATTCTTATGATCTACAAAACACAGAATATCTTTCCAAAGTCTTATTGTTTTCAGTGTACAGATCTTTCAGCCCCCTTGGTTAAAGTCATGTAGAAATTTAAACAGTTTTGAAAAAGAAAATAGTCCAAGAACAAATTACCTGACTTTATGATTTATACAAAGCTAGAATATTCTAAAAAGTATAATATTTACAAAAGTCAGATGTAGAACAGTGATAGAGAGAGTTCAGATATGTACTCATGTATATTTTGTTAATAGATTTTTGCCAAAGAGATCAAGGCATTGTTTTTTCAACAAATTGATCTAAAGCAGTCAGATACCCATAAGGAAGAAAATGAACTTCTACATCACACACATACACATACACACAGGCACACGCACATACACACTCAAACAAAGGGGGAACCTATCTGACTCTGAGTTAAACTAAAATTTTCTGGAAAAACATAAAAATCGTGTAAAATAAAGGAGAAAGTGACAATATTTAGTTGATTTTATAAATTAGAAAAATAAAATTAAAAATGCTCCTCAAAACTTACCATTAGCAATATAAATAGGCAAATCCCCAATTAGCAAAAATGTTAAATATAGCTGTAACTATCTTCTAAGAATGTTTATAATATATATATAATTTTTAAAATAAGACTATCCAGACTATTTTTAAATGGGTGAAATATTTGAATAGACACTTTATATAAAATGATATATGAATGGCCACTAAACATATGAAAAGATGTTAACATCATTAATCAACAGGAGATACAAATTGAAATTACCGTGAGATATAATTTACAGCCACTTCACTTTTCACTTTGAACCATTAGAATTTTTTATTCTTACAATAAGGAGTATTGTCATGAATGTGAAATAACTGGTATTGTCATATATTGCTGGTAGAAATGTAAAATGGCACATCCACTATAAAAAATATTTTGGCAGTTTTTCCTGAAGGAAAATATATGTTTCTCATATTACCTAACAATTGTGATCCTGAATCTTTACCTGAGCAAAATGAAAGCACAAGTCTAACCAAAAACTGAAACACAACTTTCATAGCAGCTGTGTTCATTATAGCCAAAATCTGAAGGTAATACAATTATCTGTGGATAGAGCAACCATATATTTGACCACTAATCAGCAAAAAGAAAGCATAATCTACCACTACATACAATAACATAAATGAACCTCAATAACATTATGCTGAGAAAAAGAAGCTGACAGAAAAAGGTACTCACTGTATGAATCCACTTATATAAAACTCTCATTAATGCCAAATTTAATTTGCAATGACAGCAAGTAGGTCTCGAGTTGTCGAGGGCTGGTATCAGAATGGGGATTGCCTACATGAGAGAAGGAAGGACCTTTTGGGAAAATGAAGATGTTCAGTACCATGTTCATGGGGGGCTGTTGAAGAGCTATGTACATTTATCAAAACTCAAATAAGTGCTATCTTCCTGAAGCAATTTTTGGGAGTATTTTACCTACATTAGTTATTAGTGATAATGATCTCCATGTCTTCTCCGTGTGGTTAAGGTCCTGGTGCTCTCTGAATGGGCTCTATGCTCTATAAAACTCTATGCTAAAGTTTACTTGTATGACCATACAAACATTTCATTTCTTCAAGAAATATCTGACCTCTGAAAAGTTTAAATATGCATCTTGAGGGAAATATAAAACTTATTTCTCATATTTTTTTTAAAAATGACATCTTCATATTTTATGTTCATCCATACATTGTTAGGTAAGCTCTTGCCCTGCTGATAGTCTCCCAGTAGGAAGACTTTTCTTTGTTTTACTTAACCTAACACATACCTGTTGTCAACACTCAATATGTTTCTATGTATAAAACTAACGCTAAACAAATAGAAAAAGTCATGACTTTTTGTGTATCAGGATGGTTGTGTAATATGCTACAGTGTATTTTTCCTCTCTGAATATCATTTTCCTGTCTGTGAAGCATCTTGAAATATTTATGAGTCTATATTTCTTTTTCATTTAAATAACACATAAAATAAAACATTAACAGAATGGAATATACTGTTAGCCAATATTGGCTCCTATGTTCACTATCATTGTATTTAGCAACTGTTACTCTTTATTCTTTTAATGAACAATTTTGATCTCAGTATTCACAAAACAAAAGATGTTTTTATCTATTGTTACCTCATTACTGGGAACTATATAGTAGGTACTCCAAGCCATGTATCTGTAAAATGATTAGGAACTTTCCACATGAAAGTCACAGTAAAATATGTATATGTGCAGTGATGAAAAAGATAAATATTTTTGTTCCTGTTTTGAATTTTATCTATTGTTCTCCTATTTTTTAATGGATTAGTTAGTTCCCTCATTAATGATTATCAAAAACACAACAGAATACTTGGAGTCCATGCCTACATTCTATGAAAGTAAGATATTACTCAATATTTCAAATTTTTAAAAAATCAGGAAATGCACTTGTATTTATTCACCTCTTATCTAACAAGGTAAGGTTTCCCAATCATAAATGAGGAGAATTACTTTTATTTTGTGATGGGGAGAATGGTCACATATTTTCATTATTTAGAGATACTTATGTTTTGATTTTTTAAAGAAAATATGACATTTGTATTTTATTCTAAATTCTCTAAAGGATTATTTCATTCCTCAAGATATCAAGTGTTCATCAACTCAGTGACATTTGGAGAAATTGTCAGTATCTCTTGAAAAAAATTTTAAAAAAACTAAAGTAATTTACCAAGTAAAATGAAAGAATATTTAGGAATTCAAGAATTACTAATAACTTTTAATTTTCTATTTTTCAGGAGACGTTCAGTTTAAGTCATAAGTTTTCCAGATGTATACTTTCTGAGGCATACTGACCTGGAACATAGAAAATAGAAGGGCAAAGTCTAGAATACTACTCCAAGAAAATATTCTGTATCCAAACTTCCAGGAACTGTCAATAACAAATGAAGGATACCTTCTAACACAAGGAACAAAAGCATTTAACCTTCAACACATTCTATGTGAAACACTCAGCACTCTCTCTCTCTGATCCAATTCTGCACTTGCAGGAAACATTTTTATTAGCATCTCAGGAATGCTGTCATTAGAAAGGTATTACCTCAGATGAATTAATGACAGCTACTAGATTTAATATACATGTTGTATGTTAATGCATTAACACAGTATCTTACAATTTTTGATCTCATGATTTAACCTATGTAAATTAGCCGCTTAGAGTCTTTGAGATATCTGTCACTTTTGAGACATTGATAAAATTGGGAGGTCTTATTATAAGCAAGTATACAATGTTTTAGCTACATCTCTATGATTCCCACTTTCTAACTAACTGCCCCAATCTTTTTTTTTTTTTTACTTTTTTATTCTATTACAGTTGCCTCAAATTTTATTCCTTTGCCTTTCTTTGCCCAATCCATCCCCTGCTCCCATCATTGATCCCATCACTGTTGGCCATGTCCATGGGCCATTTTTTGACTAGTTCCTTCCCCTTTTTCCCACAATTATCCCTATACCTCTGCCCCTCTGGTCACTGCCAGTCTGTTTCATGTTTCCATGCCTCTGGTTCTATTTTACTTGTTAGTTTATTTTTCGTCATTAGGTTCCACTTACAGGTGAGACTGTATGGTATTTACCTTTCACCACCTGGCTTATTTCACTTAACATAATATTCTCCAGTTCCATCCATGCTGTCACAAAAGGTAAGAGTTCTTTCTTTCTGCTGCATAGTATTCCATTGTTTTTTGATCCACTCACTTACTAATGGGCACTTCAGCTGTTTCCAGCACTTGGCTATTATAAATATGACTTAGATGAACATAGGGATGCATAGGTTCTTTTGATTTTGTGATTTGAGATTCTCAGGGTATATTCTCAGCAGTGGAATCACTAGGTCAAAAGGCAGTTTTATTTTTAGTTTTTTTGAGAAAACTCCATACTGTTTTCCACAGTGGTTGCACCAGTCTGGATTCCCACCAACAGTCCATTAGGGTTCTCATTTCTCCACATCCTTGCCAACATTTGTTTGAAGATTTATTAATGACTGCTATTCTGACCACATGAGTTGATATCCCACTGTGGTTTTAATTTGCATTTCTCTGATGGCTAGTGATGTTGAGCATCCTCTCATATGTCTATGGGCCACCTGTATGTCCTCCTTGAAGAACTGTCTACTCAGGTCCTTTGCCCATTTTTTACCAGATTATTTGTCTTCCTAGTGTTAAGTCTTATGAATTTTTATATATTTTAGAGATCTAACCCTTGTCTGATGTATCATTGGCAAATATATTCTCCTATATATTTGGTTCCCTTTTCATGTTGGTTATGGTTTCTTTAGCCATGCTGAAGCTTTTTGATTTGATGTAGTCCCATTTGTTTATTTTTTCTTTTTTTCCCCTTGTCATAGGATATATATTGGTAAAAATATTGCCAAGTGGGATATCTGAAATTTTACTGCCTATGTTTCCCTCTAGGAATTTATGATATCACAACTTATATATGTCTTTTATTCATTTTGAGTTTATTCTGGTGTATAGTGTAAGTCAGTGGTCTAGTTTCATTTTTTTGCATGCTGGCCAGATATCTCTTTTGCATTGTGTGCTTGTGCCCCTTTTGTCAAATATTAATTGACCATAGAGACATGGGTTTATTTTGGGGCTCTTTATTCTGTTCCATTGATCAATGTGCTTGTTCTTATGCCAGTACCAGACTGTTTTGATTGCAGTGGCCTTGTAGTATGTTTGATATCAGGTATTATGATCCTTCCTGCTTTGTTCTTCTTTCTCAAGATTCCTAAGGTTATTTGGGATTGTTTTTGATTCCATATAAATTTCTGAAATATTTTTTCTAAATCTGAAATATGCCACTGATATTTTAATAGGCATTACACTGAATCTATAGAATGCTTTGGGTATTATGGACATTTTAATGATATTCATCCAATACAAGAACACAGCATATGCTTCCATTTATTTGTATCTTCCTCAATTTCTCTCCTCAGTGTTCTGTCGTATTCTGAGTACAGTTTATTGGTAAAGTTTATTTCTAGGTATTTTATCTTTCTTGTCACTATAGTAAATGTGATATTTCCCTAGTTTCTCTTTCTGATATTTCATTATTATGTACAAAAATACTGTCAATTTCTAAATATTGACATTGTATCCGGCAATTTTGCCAAGTTCACATCTTAGGTCAAGTGATTTTTGGTGTAGACTATAGTTTTTTATTACACTGTCATGTTGTCTGCAAATAGTGGAGTTTTACTTTCTCCTTTCCAATTTGAATGTCTTATTTTTTTCTTTTTCTTTTCTGATCTCTATGGCTAGAACTTCCAATACTATGTTGAATAAGAGTGGTGGAAGTAGTCACCTTTTTCTTGTTTCTGATCTTAAGAGGAAAGCTTTTAGTTTTCCCCCATTGAATATGATGTTTGCTGTAGGTTTCTCGTATATGGCCTTTATTGTGTTGAGGTATGCTCCCTCTATTCCCACTTTGCTAAGTATTTTTATTGTAAATAGGTACTGGATTTTATCAAATGCTTTTTCAGCATCTATGATATGATCATGTGATTTTTGTCCTCCATTTTGTTTATGTGGTATATTATGTTTATTGATTTGCAAATGTTGTACCATCATTCATTGCTGGGGTGAATCCCACTTGGTCATGGTGTATGATCTTTTTAATGTATTGCTGGATGCTGTTTGCCAGTATTTTGTTGAGGATTTTAACCTCTATGTTTATCAGCAATATTGGCCTGAAGTTTTCTTTCTTTGTTATGTCTTTATCTGGTTTGGAGGTTAGTATGATGTAGGCTTTATGAAAAGAGTTTGGGAGTGTTCCCTCTTCTTGAATTTTTTGGAATAGATTAAGAAGGAGAGGTATTAGTTCTTCTCAGAATGTTTGGTAAAATTTACCTGTAAAGCCATCCATTCCAGAGCATTTGTGTGGCAGGAGCTTTTTGATTACTGCTTCAGTTTCACTAGTTGTTATTGGTTCATTCAGGCTTTCTGCTTCTTCTTGATTCAGTTTTGGAATATTGTATGTTTCTAGAAATTTGTTCATTTCTTCCAGGTTCTCCAATTTTATGGCATATAATTGTTCATAGTAATTTCTTACAGTCCTTTGTATTTCTATGGTATCAATTGTAACTTTTCTGTCATTTCTGATTTTCTTTATTTCAGTCCTTTCTCTTTTTTTCTTGATGAGTCTAGTTTAATCTTTGTCATTTTTGTTTTTCTTATCAAAGAACCAGCTCTCGGGTTCATTGAATCTTTGAATTGTTTTTTAGTCTCTATGTCAGTCAATTCTGTTCTAAACTTGATTATTTCTTTCCTTCTATGTGCTCTGGGCTTTATTGTTGTGCTTCTAGTTGTAAAGTTCTTCCAGTTCAACTAGTTCTTCTAGCTGTTCTTGTAGATGTAGAGATGGGTTGTTTATTTGAAATTTTCCTATCTATTTTATGTAGCCCTGTATTGCTATGAACTTCCCTCTCAAGACTGCCCATATGGTGTCCCATAGGTTTTGGGTTGTTTTTCATTTGTTCCCAGATACTTTTTGATTTTTTCCTTGATCTTGTTGTTAACTCATTTCTCATTTAATAACATACTATTCAATCTCCATGTATGTGGGTGTTTTTAAGTTTTTTCTTTGACATTAGTTTCTAGTTTCAAGCCATTTTATAATCCAAGAGGATGCTTGATATGATTTTCATTTTCTTTAATTTTTTTCAGGCTTGTTTATGTCCTACCATATGATCTATCTTTGAAAGTGTTCCATGTGCATTTGAAAAGAATGTATTGTATTTTTTCTTCTTTGGGATGATAGATTCTGTGTATGTCGACTAAATCCAGATGATCTAGAGTGCTGTTCAATGCCACAATGTCCTTGTTGATAGTTTGTTTCAAAACTGTACCCATTGTTGACAATGGGGTAATAAAATCACCAGTGAGGATCGTGTTTCTGTAGATATCTTTCTTGAAATTCTCCAAGATTTTCCATAAATATTCAGGTGTTACAATGTTGGGTGCATATTTGTTTTCAAGCATTATATGCTCTTGTTGGACAACTCCTTTAAGTACTACACAGTGACCTTGTTCATCTCTTGTTATGGCCTTTGTTTTGAAGTCTATTTTGTCTGATATAGGTATTGCTACCCCAGCTTCTTTTTCATGTTCATTTGTTGGAATATTTTTTTCCATCCCCTCACTTTTAAACTGTGAAGATCTTTTTTTCTCAGGTGTGTCTCATAGAAAAAATGCATGCAGGTTGTGTTTTCTTATCCAATCAGCTACCCTATGTCTTTCAATTGAGTACTTAAATATTATAAAAGTAAAAATATTACAAAAAAGTAAAATATTACATTTTACTTTTAATATTGATAGGAACTTTATCATTGCCATTTTCCCTTTGTACCTGTGTTCCTCTCTCTCTCTCTCTCTCTCTCTCTCTCTCTCTCTCTTTTCTCTTCTTAAAGCAGTCCCTCTAGCATCTCTTGGAATGCTGGCTTGGTGGAGATGTACGCTTTTAACCTTTTGGTTTTGTCCCAGATGCTCTTCATTTCACCTTCCATTTCAACTGAGAGACTTGCTGGGTAGAGTTGTCTTGGTGCAGGCCTTTGCTTTTCATTGCTTGGAATATTTTGTTCCATTCCTTTATGGCTTGTAGTGTTTCTGTTGAGAAATCAGCTGATAAATTTAGCGAAGCTGCCTTGTATGTTATTAGTTGTTTCTCCCTTGCTTCCTTTAAAATTCTCACTTTATCTTAAAATTTTGCCACTTTAATTATGATGTGCCTTGGATTGGGCTTCTTTGAGTTCTTCTTGATTGGGACCCTCTGTGCTTCTTGGACTTGTGTAACTTTTTCCATCACAAGTTAGGGAAGTTTTCTGCCATTACTTTTTCAAACAGGTTTTCTAGTGCATTCTTCATTTCCTTCTGGCTCTTGTTCATAGTTTCTATGTCCTTTTTCATGTTGGAGTAGTTCTCAGTTAAGTTTCTTGTAGCTTTCATAGAGTTTCTTGTATTTCTTACTGAGTTCCTTACCATTACCCATTATTTTCAACTCTATGTTTGACAGATTGTTTGCCTTTATTTCATTTAGCACCCTTTCTGGGGATTCCTCCTTTTCTTTCAATTGGGGGTAGTTTCTTTGTCTCCCCAAAGATGACTCTTTAGATGACTGTTCTTGTTTGTTTCTCTTCTTACATTGATCTTCTGTAACTCCCTGTCTTCCTGAGGTGGCCTTCTGTGATAGGCAACCTGTGAGATTCTGTGGTGCAGTCTCCTTGATGTCCTGAGGTGGATGCTTCTGGGATGCCCTTTATGCCATTTATGTAAGCTTTCTTGTTGTAATTGGGTTTTGGTTGTTTTGGGGTTATTCTTTGGACAGTCCTTCCCTCTGGTTGAGTGACTGAAAGTCACTCCAGCCACCCCATACTGTATGCTGTTGTTCAGGTGCTGCCAGAACAAAGGAAAACAACCCAGGAAACAAAACATACACCTGCAAATATAACCCCCACCCACAACCACACTATCAACAACAAATAAGCAAATATTAATAAAAGTGTAAGGAGATTTAGACTATTTTAAGATAGGAAAAATAAACATGAGATGACTAACTGAAAGAAAATGATTTTGAGAGGGTAGAGGGAATAGAAATAATCAGAGTAGGGAATAGAATCAAGGCAAAGAAAGAAAAAGTAACATTTACATCATAAATAAAAAAAAGGAGGTAAGAAGACAAAATGGAGTAAGCAAAGAGAAGAGTATAGGTGAGATTACAAAATAAATTTTAATAGTGACAAAAACAGGGAGCACATTGAAGAAAACATCCACTATGGCAATATTAATGAAAAATAAAAAAAATTAATACAGATGGAAAAGGAATAAAAAGAAAAAAGGAAAAAATGTTATGAGATTTCTAAAGTAAAGAAAAATTATCCCGAGGGGAAAGAGGCAAAGAAATAATGAGAGTGAGGAATGAAAACTAGGCTAAGAGGGGGGAAAGTAAAATTTAAAACAAAAAAAGAAAAGAAAAAGCAGGAGGAATGCAAAATTGAGTATGAGAGGAGAACAGTAATATTTGAAGTTTGAAGTACAAAAATAGCGAACGCCCAGGAATAAAACTGAAGAAATAGAGCAAAAACCACCATATCAACAACCAAAAAAAAGAATAATAAAGGTGGAGAGAGGATACGTGTATTTTAAGAATGGGAAAAGAATGTAAGATGACTAATGACAAGAAAGATGATTTTGAGAGGCTAGAGTAGGGAGAAATAGTAAGAGCACAGAATAGAAACAAGTCATAGCAAGAAAAAATAAAATTTAGAATAAAAATAAGAAAAGGATGGAATAAGGCAAAATGGAGTCAAAGAATGGAGTAGTAAAATATGAGATTTGAAATAAACTAAAAAGTAGTAAAATAATAGGAACAAATTTGAAGAAAAAATAAGAATGTTAAAAAGCTATGCAATAGAAAAAAAAACAATGCAAATAACGAACAAGACAACAGCAGAATTTGTCTCAGCAGAATGTAGTGTTTGCCACTGTCTTCTCTTTTGGCTCCACCCCTGGTGATGTCAGACGGTGTTCTAGTCAGGCCTTAGGCAGCCTCTTCCAGACTTAGTAATCCACAGTCTGTGGCTGTCTCCTTCAGCCTTGTCTGGTCCCCAGTGTTCCTCCCTGTTGGCAGTGCATTAGCAGAAGGCCCAGGAATGGTTCGTTTAATGACCCAAGAGCACTGCTTCCCTGGGTCAACCCCAGGGACTGCTGTTTGGTCTTCGGGGAAGATGATGGCAGTGTTTCCCAGTGCCATCATCACATGTCTTGGTCTGTCCCAGATTGTTTCCAGTAATACATGGTTTCTGGTGAATTAGCTGTCCATTTCCTATGAAGGGCCCATCTGTATAAAAAGGGGTGCTTGTTCCTGCGTGGAGCAGACGACAGCTCAAAGAGTTGAGGCTGAGTGGGACCCTGAACACCCCTTGTTTTGCCTTGTTTGGTGGATACAAAACACTATGCTGTTTTGCCTGTCTCTAATCTCTCTGCTCCTCTGTTTTCAGTGGACCAGGGCCCCAGGAACAGCGCAGTGTCTGATAGAAGTTCAGAAAGGGCCCTTTCAGAGATTTTCCTTCTTTCCACTGTGGCTATGCACTGTGCAAGGGGCTCCTGAGCCTGGCCTTACTGATCTGCAGAACCTGTAACCCCACTGGTGAGGATTAGGCACATCTTACCATGAGGGGACCTGCCTGGCTGCAAGGAAACTCTGGTGGTCAGCTCTTGGCCATCCTATCCCCAACCTGCTGCTTTCACAGGAGACTCAGTCCCAAACTCTACACTCTACATAGCCTCCCACTCACCAGCGATGCTGGGTTGGGTCCTACAATCCCTTCAGTGTGACACTTTCACTCTGGTTTCTCTGCTGGCACAGCTGCTGGACATGCAAGCACAAGGCTTCTGTTGAGTTGGAGCCTCCAGATCTTCTTTTAAAAGAGTTTCTATGTGGACCCCACACTGCAGCTCCAAGCCCTCAGGGGCCAGTTCTCCATGCACTTCACCTCCCCCAAAAGAATGAAGTCTCTCTTGGTCAGGGCTGACCACAGCCTGCCAGTGGCCCTGACAGTTTTACATAGAGTTTCTCTCTGGAACTCCCTCAGATAGCGGATGTGCTATTTGCTGTGTGTGTGCAGCCTGAGTCTCCCAGGCTCTGTATATCCTCCCAAGTCTCTCCCGTTTAGGGCTGGGGGTTCCCTGTGTGGAACCCAGGCTGCCCTGCTCGGGGAGGGACAAGAGCTACTAAACTGTGTTTTCTCCTCTGTTCTCTTCTCTGCTGCTAACACCTCAGGGTATTTCCTCTTCAACTTATAAAATATCTTACTGGATGGTGCAAAGCTTCGTCTGTATTTCTTGGCTTCAAAAATTCATATCAGCTGGGATTCCATTGATTGTTTAGGTCACTTGTGGGAAGATCAGCCAAAAAGCTGTGCTTCGGGCTCAAGTAAGTGGGCTCAGCTTCCACCGACTTGGCTACCATCATCCACTCCCCTCAATTCTGTTTAGAAAGTTAACAGTATATGACCTAAAAAAATGTTTAGCTGAGGTTTGGAACTTACATATATAACATTTTTCAAATCTGGTTTAGCTTGTTCTACTTACATGGGGGAAAGATCTTTTATGAATGGTTCCAAAAAGTGTTAAGTGTATTTCCAGGGAAACTGGAAATTGCATGAGCCATTCTTGCTGTTCAGATAAATGAAATCCTGTTTATGTCTTTAGAATGTGTATTATTTCCCCAGCTGCCCAGAAAAAAAATACATGATTTAAAGAAATTTAATTAGCATTTATTTTTTTGGTTAACTCACAAGGGGAACGGGGACCCAATTTTCTGGATAAAATAATCTTTTGAAGAAATATATTTCTTTCCCTAAAATAAGACCTTTAGTGCAGTGAGTGAATGGAACATAGTTTTTTTTTTTTTAACGGCTGAGTTATAGACTCTTGGAAAAGGAATTTATAGTGGAAATGCTGACACAACTTTAGCTCCTGTATGGTGGTGTGAACTTGCTGCTATAATAATTAAGCAATTAGGCATGACAGAGAGGACGAGTTTCCTGAGATAATCACACCCCTGGGGTATTGCAAGTCATGATCCAAAGATAAGTGTTTTTAATCTCCCAAGGGTGTGATTATCAAATGATAACCACACCCTCTGGAGAAGACTTATGACTCATAAAAAATCTTTACTATAAAAAAATGATTATGCTGCGATATGCAGATGAAGTTGGCCATGGAGACTGCTATGTGTTTGCCACAAATTAATTAAGGATCACAAAAAGTACGCCACCCTGATGATTTCAGGCATTGATCCCAGGGACTGGCTTGTTTTCTCATTGTTGTTGAAATATAGAGATGAACAAAGAATATCCTCAACTCCTAAAAGAAATGAGTGATTGACTTTCTGAATAACAAAGCTTATATTGCCAAGATTTTCTAGGTCTTATCAAGTATATGTTAAAACAGGATCTTTCATTACTTAAATTACTCACTTTGAAGTAACTTGGTCTCTTAAAATAATGAACATCTTTATATGAGTTGTTTGTATCTTAGCATTCACTTATTTATTCATTCATCTCGGTCCAGTTCTTAATAGGCACACACAAAACAACTATGCTGGAGCTATAAAGAAGTTAAAGACCCATGTTCTGATTATGGAACACATGCACAAAAATTATTATAATACAAAGAAAAAAAGTGCCATCTTAGTGGTGACTAAAATGTGCTAGAAACAAAGAAGAAAGTGAGTAATCTGTTGGGGAAGAATAAGAAGGCTTTATAGAGGAGAGAATATTTGATCTGGATAAAAATTATAGTAGCTATTACTTGCTGAGCATTTACTAAGTGTTGGGCACTATGCTGAGCATTTACTTTCATAATCTCATTTTAATCCTCACAAGCGTATTAAAGTAGGTGGTATTTTCTTGTGTTACAGATGAAGAACATAATACTCAGTGTCAAAGTTCAAGGACACATAGCTAGTCAAAGGCATGCCAGAACTAGTAAAATTGAGTTGCTTTCAGAATATGCACTCTTAACCGATTACCTCTGTTGCAAAATATAGTTTAAGTTGTGTGCTTGTTTTATCTCAGAGTCCCATATAAGGCGAAGCCTTCCAGAAAGAGGACACTGGCAATTTGGAGAGAGACTCACTGGGGTGCACAGCGTATTTGTTGACCATTCTCTGCAGCTGGAGTCTATGATTCATGGGACAGTGATAGGAGAGGCTAGAATATTCCAAGACACAGAGAAACTTTGATTCTTGGCTAAGCAATTTGCAAGACTGTCTTGAACAAACCAATCTTATTGAGGTCAGTCACACTGGTCAGCAGGAAGTAAGGACTTTTCTCTGCCCACGTCACAAACATTTTCTGTAAGAATCCACATGACTAAGATTATGGCAGGCAAAATAAAAGAGATACGAGTCGAAAAGGCCCACTATTTTTCTTCTATAAAAATCATTTCGCATTGTAGTTTTTCAAAGCCCATGTTGGAAATCTTAGAATTTTTCAATGGAGGTAGAAGCTGTGGGAAAACAAATTTTATTTTTATTTGAAACTAAACATAAATTGTGTTGTACATTTGGGACATGGAAATTTCTGCTCTAGCACCTGGGAAAACTAGGCTTGTAGCCATGCTGAAACCTACAGAAATAAACATAGAAAGAATGTGTGTATAAATAAGCAAGGACTGTTATTTGAAAGTGCCAGAATCTCTGAGAAATAGAAAGTTGTGTAACCTACAGGATCTTCCTCTGAGGGTTTTGTGATGTGGGTGAGAGACAAAACAGGAAGCGCTGTCTGGCAAGATATTAGGATAATTGACAGAGTCATATATTATTAATTATTCCCTGCAGTGGATGGAAAACTACTAGTCTATATGTTTGGGGAGTAGAAAGAAAATTAATAATAAACACAATAGAAGTCATTTACTTACTGTCTAAAACAGGCCTTCACTTAGTATAACTTATAGAGCACAGCATTTTAAGTCATTCCAGTATGATGTTTAATTCTGCTTCAGTACATATTACCTGTGTGAACTTCTAACCATTTTTGACTCCTGAATTTCACTGTCCATTTCGCAAAATACAGTCAATAGTTCACAAATCTCAAAGTGGCTGAGTATAGGCGAAATGATGTGTGCAGAGTTTTAGCAGCCAGCATGTGATAATCCTTCATTAAATCATAGCTATTATGATTTTGATCATGACAATTGTATTACAGTTACTGTGCTAGACACTAGAGATTTAAAGATGAAGGAGAAATAATAACTCCTCTGAATTTGGTAATGGTTTCTCACTGTTCCTACTTCCTGGCCCTTCATTATTTACTGTTGTTCTGCGTGCATCTCTGTAAACAGTCCCTTCATTAATTGTTTAGCAAAGTACTTTGGAATGTGACAATTTTCTGTTCAGACTCTGATGATATACACTCCATAATATGGTTTAACATAAAGTGTACCCTAAAAACTTTAATATATTTTACATATAAAAATAGTGTTCTTGGTTGTTTATACTTGATTAAATTGACATTTAGAATAAAATAGATGAAAACAGTAATTACTGTATTTTTCAGGCTGTAAGACACACTCCCCCCTGGGGAGGAAAGTGAGGGTGCATCTTATAGTCCAAATGTAGCTTTATATTTACATTGGTGAAACATTATGTTATTTATGTTATTAAATATTTTACCACATTTTTTGCTTCAAATTTTTATTTTATTTTCCTCCTCTAAAATTTAGGTGTGTCTTATGGTCCAAAAAATATGGTATTACTTAATTTCTGTACTTGAGTAAATAGACATCATGATGTAGTAATTCTTAACTGCATATAGGAGTGGGGAAAAGTAGGTTGAAAGTTATAATGCAAATAAATAATATAATAATTACTAAATAATAATACAAGAATAAACTGTGTGTCCTGTAGTCACAACTGTGAACCAACTTTTACCCACCCTCATACTGAGTGCAAAGCACACAGTAGGAAAACTGTTTCTTTGTTTTTGGATATGATATTAAGAAGAGCTTGAGAAATAATGTATATTCAAAAGAGTTTCAAATTTCTCCAGTTTGCTTAATTAAAGATAATATTTTTCTTATCTACTTTAAACCAAGGAAGTATATGATTGAAAGCTAGAAAAAAACAAATGATTATGGAATCTTGCATAACTTTTTAATTTATTATCTTTTTAAATTTGCCCAGATCCAGATAAAAATGTAAGTATAATATTACACAATTTCCCAGATTCAGAAATAAATTAATAGTTAAAAAAACAAAAGTAAGGGAGTCTGAAAAATTGTGGGTTAATTGTTTTGTAGCTATTTTCTCTCAATTTCTAGTAGAACACACATATATTTGCTTTTATATTTAAGTAAGCAGATAAAAGTAGCCAATGCCAAATATTTAAAATAGGTTGAGTAAAGCCCTGGCTGGTGTGGTTCAGTGAATTGAGCCCCAGCCTGTGAATCAAAGGGTCATTGGTCCAATTCCCAGTCTAGGGCACATGCCTGAGTCGCAGGCCAGATCCCTCCCCAGCGGGGGGCACACAGATGCAACCGCACACTGATGCTTCTCTCCCTCTCTTCGTCTCTCCCTCCCCATCTCTAAAATAAATAAATAAATACAATATTTAAAATAAAATAGTTTGAGTAAATTAAAAAGTCATCTAATAAAAGACTACTTTTAGAACATTTAAACAGTATAAGTAAATTGAAAGTAAATTAGCGATTTCTAGAGGCGGGGGGGGGGGGGGGGGGGGGGGGGGGGGGGGGGGGAAACGGACATCNGGGAGGGGAAACGGGCCTGAGCAGTAGCTGCTAATGGGAGGAGGGTTTCTTTTTGGAGTGATGAAATTATTTTGAAATTAGACAATGGTGATGGTTGTGCAACCTCATAAATAAACTAAGAAAACACTGAATTATACACTTTAAAATGGTACATGTTATGTAAAATTATGTCAATTAGATCTCATTTTGTTAAATAATGCAAAAAAGTCAATTACTGTAAAACCGTCAGAGGTGAAAGGTGGAAAAGGTCACAGAGACAAAATTTTCAAGCTGGAATCAATAGAGACAACTTTCAAAAAATATTAAGTTCATGAAGCTAAATAAATTGAAAAAAAAGCATAATTAATTTGTGGCTACTTGTGATTCAAGGGCAGTCTATTCAAAATGACCACATTTCCAAAACAATGTCAAAAAAGAAGGCAGTCTAACAAAGTATAATTCAATGATTGCTGTCGTTCTTTATGTACAATGTGATTTTGGAAATACAATTTGGATATCCATCTGTTGAAAATGAAACATCTGGATTTCAAGTACTTAAGGACACAAGGGGACAGAATGTTTAGGCCACAACTGTTCTGGATTATTCAAAGGTATGGATTCCTATGTCTCAGTTAGAATTCTCCAGTGGCTGAAAGTAACTGTAACTAAATGCAGCAAAAACAAGCAAATAAGGAAATAAAATAAAAATATGAAAGAGCCAACAGTCTGTAAGGAGAAGCTGAAAATTAGGCCTCAGGCAAAAGGATCCAGGGACATCCTGAGCAGATGTGACTGGGAACTAACCGACAGTTTTCCCTAAAGAATCACCATGGACATAGCTCAGACCCAGTTGTTTCCCTTACTGGTGTCACTCTGATTAAGAGTGGTATTTCAGGAAGAAAGAACACTTGACCATCAGTTTTCTTGGAGAAGGCGAAAAATTACCGGGATTGACAGTCCCACCTTGACTGCATACAATGGAAGAGGTTTTTTGCCAAAGAGTTCTTAACCAAATGACTAGGAACAGGAAACAGATCATCCAAAACAGCCCATGTCAACCACAGCCACCAGTCTTTAGACAGCTCAACACATCCTAGGAATATAAAAGTTAAGCTAACCTGATTGCATTTAAATTCTGGCTTCTTCTTGTATCAGTGATGTTACCTTGGATAAGCTGTTTAACTTCTTCGTACTATGTTTTTCTCATTTGTGAAAATAGGGTAATAATATCCATCTGTTAGAGTCAAAATTTAATACAATATTACATACACAAAAGAATTTATACTTGTTATTATTGATAAGACTAATATACATAATATATAATATAAATATGTTCATTAAAAAGTATGCATATAAACGTTTAGAAGATTGTGGAATAGCTACTTTCTATAAATAGATGATAATAACTCAGTGATATATTTCTTTAAAAAGAACAGTACTTTTTCCCAAATCTGATTGCTCTCAATTTATACAAATTTGCCCACTTTTCTTATAGTTCTATACAGAAGAAATATTTAAAGTTATTCTTTTTTAAGAAGGTCTTACCTAAATTCAAAATATTAACATTAGTATTTATTTTTTGAGTTTATGTTGGGTTAGTTCAGAAAACAATCTTCATAGCATCAGTATTCACACAATCATTTATATCCCAAAGAATGCCATATATATATGATTGTGTGTGTGTATGTGTGTGTGTGTGTGGAATGTGTGGCACATTCCAACATTTTAGCTGGGTTTATATTAGCCTGCTAACAATAGGAATCCATAATTTCACTAGAGTCATTAATCTTTACTACTCTTTTAACAATAAACAGGACAGAATGGACTGTCACATAGGAATCAGTTTTCAAATAAGCATGATTAAGTAAACAACACAAAAAGTAAGAACAATGCAGTAGACAACCTGTATTTTTCAGTAAGTTTATTTTGTAGACTTATCTCTTGTAAGCTTAGTAGAATCCTTACTTCTCTTCTTGAAAAAACAGTCTCCTTCAGTGGTTTCCAAATTCTTAGCCAGAGTTGAAAGTCTTAAGTGTCCTTGCAGAAACAAAATCAGACATCTTTCTCTAGGTTTAGAGGACTCATAATGGCCGTATCCTCACTTTCCCACTGTACTCACAGAGAGCACCCCGCGCTACTGTTTCCCTTCCATCCAGAAGGGCAGCACTAGGAGGAGCTGCATGGGGTGGTTTTCATTAAGTCACTCACATCGGTCAGGGTGCAGTCGTGGAAGCAGAACCACCACCAGTATTCGAAAACAAGAAATGTATTAAAAACTGTGCCTTGTGCAAACAATACCAGAGAAAAGTCCACTAACCAACCCTAGCACCAAAGAATGAAATGAAATAGAATAAATCCAGGGAGGAGGAATGGATTTACCCAAACACTTATACAAACAAGGAACTTCACTAGTTGAAAAATACAACGTATTCCAGAAGTAAATGTTGATTTTAAGATAAGAGCCACTAGCTCTAAAAAATGATAACTGAAAATTCTTTGAAAATTGGTTATGAAGGGGTGGTAGATAAAATTTAAATCTGAATATTCCTTCTCGATTCTGACACCAAAAGTAAATCTGAGAAATGAAGTTTTTCCCAATCTCCACTAGTTAATAGGCACAGACGGAGAGATATAAAGGGGGTAGGAAACTGGCCCTTGCTAACATCCTCTCGAGTCATTCATTCCTGTAGCCCCACACAACATTCGATGTTCTTCTGTCAGCTCTCACAGGTGTTCGTAAAGTCTGTATCCACCAGGGGTGTTTGCTCTTTAGTCAGTTATACACCGGACTTTGTCGAGTCTCACTAGCATTGACCATCTCCCTCAGACATCTGGGGAGACTGCCACATCCCATGGCCGGTCAGCAACGGGCCCCAGCTGCTGCACAGAAGACCTAAAAGAATCCATTGAGATGTTCAGATGCCTGAAAGTGAGGTGAGAAAATACTTCTCACTCTCATTTTTGTCTTTTGTGTCTGAGCGTGGCTCCTAAGCAGAGATGAGTGTGTCTCATAGTTCCTCATGAAAGCTTGTCTTTCTGCTCTCCTCTGAATGTAGTTCTCCGTAGTCCACAGATACCAAAATAAGGGATTGGATTTGGGAACAGATGACATAGTATCCTCTTCCTTGCATCCTCATCTTTCTCTTTGCACTGCCGCTGCTAACAATGTTTAATTCTCTGAAGAGTATCATCCAGTGGAGTGGAATGTGAGTTATAGCATAGATATGGTTTAAAATTTAAGTACGCTGTTAGCTTTTCCCTAAAAATACAATGAGAAACAGATGAAATTAATTTACTAATACATTTGATTTAATTCATTATGTCCAATGTATTATTTTAACAATTAAAATATAAATACATAAAAATTAGTAATGATATATTTTGAACGTTGTGTACTGAATTTGTGAAATCCAGTGTCTATTTTATACTTACAGCACATCTCAATGTGGGCTAGCTACATTTTAAGCGATCAGTAATGACACGTGGCCACTGGTGCCATACTGGATAGTGCAGCTGGGAAGAGCCAGGAACCCTGTTCCTACTAAGTATATGCTAACACAATTTTACTTTCTCATCAGAACTACTCTTTATGTAAACTGAAATAGCCGAACAATTTCTTGGGAAATAACAGTAAATGATTATCACTTAATGTAAATTTTAGTCTTCAGATAAATGAATATTTCACTTTCTCACTTTTAAATAATGCCTTTGATATCTATTATTAACATTAATATATTAAATTCCAGAGTCATAAGAAAGAGAACACTTTAGTTACAGGAAATAGCTGAGTGCCTTTGCTATTTTGTTTGAAGGATAGAATCTAAAGTTTGCCCTGCTCAAATTTTCTCATCAACAAATAAGTCACAAATGACAATGTCTGCTGGTGCTAAATATTACTTCATGGTAGAAAAATGGCTCTACTGGCCCATCTCAAAATGTGGATACCTAAGCTTTGTGGATATCCAAGCTTTATTTTTATTTATTTTTTATTTTTTTAAAGATTTTATTTATTTGTCTTTAGAGAGGAAGGGAAGGAGAGAAGGAGAGAAATATCAATGTATGGTTTCCCCTCGTGAGTCCCCTGCTGGGAACTGGCCTGCAACCCAGGCATGTGGCCTGACTGGGAATCGAACTGTGATTGTGTGGTTCACAGGCCCGCGCTCAATCCACTGAGCTACACCAGCCAGGCCTCCAAGCTTTATTTTTAGGTATGTATATCTTACTCTGTATCATAGAGTATAATTAATCATTCATTTAAATTTCCAGTCTTGTGGCCATCTGAGAACTAATTTTTTCTATGAAGAGTGTTTAAAGATGAGAAGGAGTTATAAATTAAATGAAGAGGTTAGGCCTTTAAAATCACACTTTTAACATTAGAACTATGCCTGTTGACAATAGGTCATGTTGAACATTAATGATTTGTTTTCTCCAAAGCAATGATCCTTCCTTTGTGTGGGATGTATTGATGGTGGAACGAAGGGAACTTATTAATTTAAGGACAGAATTACAGACCTTACAATTAGTAATTCTTAAAGTGACATATATTTGGCTTTTTATCCTTCATACTTTTTTAAAAGAAATTGAAATCCCCGCCTTCAGCTCTTTAGCGCTTCCCTGAAGAACTGCATAGAAGAATTTATGGAAAGAGGTGTAGTTGCCTTCCCTGGCCATATGATCTGGACCTTTAAATTCAACCCAGAGAAATAAACATCCAGAAAGTTTAATTTAATTCTCACTCTTATGTTTCACTTGCATCGTACAAAAAAAAAAGACTTATACTGCCAGCTCTTTCTAAACTAAGGAACAGTGTGTATTGCTATTTGCATCTTTGTAGGGTGATACAATGGTCACTAAGCAGCAGGAAGGAGTGCCCACCTCAGAGAAGACAGGAATGCAAAAGCTAGGTAACATTGTCAGAGTGCAGCTGGGTGGTCAGAGTGCTGGGCAGTAGTTAACTAGCCAGGGCAAAAGAATGAATTCTAAATGCAAGGATGAAAAGACCCAAGGCATTGGGGATGGGGTTTTTAGACAGTTAACATAAATTGAGAGACAGATTTGGTTTGGCCACAATAGAGGAGGAGACATATATCTAAGCTTTTGCTGTGTGAACCTTAAAATGCCTGCAAAGTCTCTTGGATGCCTTTCCTCCCAATTCTTTCACAGCTGCAAAATGCTATTATTGCTCTTGTTAATAACAACAACAGTACTATTTTCCACAGCGCCTTTCTCCTGAAGTCTTCAGAACATCAGGCAAAAGAATCCAAATTCCATGAATAAAATTTACCTAATAAGCATTACAAAATGTCAAATGAGTGAAAAAGAATTAAGGTGCTAGCTTGTGATAGGAAACAAGGAGAAAATGGGTGATTTAGAAGAAAGTAAAATGAATAGCAAAAGAATAAATTATTTGTTAATAGCTAGTAAACAAAGAAGACAAATTCATATTCCTTTGGCCAAGCTTTCCGTGTTACTGAGTATTCGTATCTAAAAGCCATCACATATGACCTTTTCAAATTAAAATATGTAACTTTTTATTTCTTCCTAATTTAAGCTGTAAACTCAGGCCAAGTGTTAAATACACCATAACCCTATGGCAAAATGGAAGGAAACTGATTACCGGAAACATTCACATCTAGGAAAGATTAAACAGGTGGAAAGAGGATAGTTCTTTAAAGAAAGTCATTTCAGCTTATGTTAGGTGGCATTTTCCCTGGCCATCTGAGATTGACTATTGGGGTGCTGCCTGCTTTTGTCCTTTTCCTCATTTCTAGCGTTATGAGGCTGTGCTAGATAATAAAAGACCACATTTATTGGGTGGCTACTCTATGACAGGCACTTTTCTAAGCACTTTACATGAGTTTTTAATTCACTATCACAGCCTCATGAGGAAAATGGCATTATTATCCCCCATTTTTCAGATTAGAAAGGACAGGCCCTAAAATGTTAAATGACCTAAAACATGACATCAAACAGCTAGCACGCCATACAGCTAGAATTTAAGTCTAAACAATTTACCTCCAGGTCTCATTTTTTTAACCACTGCACTGTATGATGAAAGGTTAACAAGGAGTTTTCAGGAATCAAAGAAATGTAGATGGTTTGCTACAGCTTTTTACAATTGCTGTGGGAGAGGAAGCAAGTTAAAATAATTTACTAGTTTCTATCTCAAAGAAGTAAAACTCTACCCACTACAGAATCGAGCGACATTCCATTTTCACTCCTTTGTATACTCCCTTTTGCCAATGTTTGCTCCTTCCTTTCCATCTTGAGTCCGACTTCACATTGTGAGTACATTCAGATGAACTCTAATTGAAATATCCTTCAATTACGTTGAGTCACATTAAGTTCTGAGGGCACAGGTAGCAAACACAAAACCCAAGGGCGGATTCCGGCCCCACACCTTGTTTTATCTGGCCAGCACCTGATCTCTACCCTGCGTCAATGTGAGCTCCTTGCCCCTAGTTAAAGAGAAGTTACATTTGTACAGTCTTAAAATTACATTCGGCCCTTTGAAGGCAACTTCAGTCTGATACAGCCCCTGGTGAAAATGAGTTGGACACCCCTGCCTCAGGGTAAACTGAACATATCATTCTTCTTTAAAAAATTAAAACAATGATTTCCAAAACCAAGCAGAAATTATAAACCAAGCAGAAAATCTTCTAGAAATATCTATATTAAGAGGATTATATACTCTAACGTCAATTGAGAGCACAGCTCAAATAAGTTTGTCCGAGTATCAGGCAATTTGACACACCCTACATCAATTTATTCTCACAATTCTAAATTGTCTCATTGTTGGGCCAAAATAATTATCAACTAAGAGGTAAGGACAGTCTAATAGAAGTTTGGAACTCTCACAATCAATACCGGTTGGCATAGAGTCCCACTGGGGAACAATGAAAAATGTACTTGCTGGATTTCTAACAATAGGTCGTGTTATTGCCATGGCACTTCTGACTAATGCAGGTGCTCGTGAATGGTGCATTGAAATATACGCTGTTCTTTCTGTAGGGCAGTTGTTTTTGTTTCTGTTTTCTCAACATTATTTGGAAAGAAGAATAGGAATTAAAATTAACAGCTTGCAGCCTATGTTTTGACTTTCTTCTCCTAGGTAAGCTTTTTCATTTACAATACTTAAAATGGGCTTCTATCTTATTGAACCAAGGTGTTCTGTTTGGTCCAACTACGTAAAAATATAATACAAAAAAATCAAGGGCAGAAAGAGTTGGGATAATTTAATATCTTTCCAAATTTACTCAGAAATACCTAGAAATTCCAGTTAAATATTAATATAGAGAATGTTAAAATCTGCCTGTCTGCTTCATGTGAATATTAAGTACTACAAAGCTTTGGGGATTAACTCTTGTCTCTTTCACAAATATTCACAGGCCAAAAGAAAATGGGGCAGCGAGGCAATAAATGGCCTCAAAGAGATTTTACTTTTTCTTCAGGCAGTGTGGAGTCACTGCAGGGTATTAAACTGTGCAGTTTGGGTCTGAAGTTAGTTTTGGAAAACTCCCTTTGGTAGAAGATGGATTGGAGAAACTTGAGGCTAACAATGTGGGAACAAAGTGGTGCGTCTCTCTTCTCTTTTTATATTGTGTTCTACACATTCCAGCCACTTTAGCCCCCCTAAGCTCTGTCTTCTGTGATCTCATTTCAGCAAGACTGATATTCTCCGTCTGAGAGCCCCTTCTTGGGTCATGATCCAAAATATGCCTCCAAGCAGTAGCCAGGAAAATCATGGTGCCTATCTTGTTCATTTTCCTTTTTCGTGGACAACAGCCCTGGGCTGCCTGTTTCCAATGTCTGAAAACAGCTCTTTCTAATATTTTAGTTGCCTAGTTCTTTGTAGTAGGAGGGGATACCCAGGACCGGTTACTCTCACAGTGAGAAACAGAATTCAGAATTGTTTTTTAAGCATAATAAAATAAAAATAAAACTACGGTTTTCTGGATATGAATAATAAATAACAGCAGCTACAAAATATCAGTTAATAGTTGTATGAATGATCTTATAAAGAATAGAATTATACAATCATATGTTCCGCTTTACCTGTATCACTCTGATTGTCCAGATAAGGACAGGCTCTGCTGACCGGGAGAAAGACAGCAGTGTTTTATTTTCACTGGAAATACCCTTACATGATGTCCTGATTGTTCTCACCCGCTCTCTCCTCCTCTTTTTTGGCATTTTCAAGAATATACTTAAAATAATTATGTGTCACTTCATATGTAGATGGGGGAGGGAGATGCAATAAGGTAAAAAAGGCTTTGACAAGTACGAACACCTAAATTTGAGAAAAATAGGTAAGTTATAGTAGCACGATCATGGATAACAGTTCTAGTCTTTGTAATTCACCTGTACCTTGAATACTGTGGTCACATAAAATAAAGCTCTGAGTGTCTTCCTCCCAGATGTCTGCTCACCTACCAACAAGGTGTGAAGGAGGGACCAAGGTACTACTCACAGTTAATTTTGTTGTTTTTCAATAAAAATAAAAATTAAATAACTAAAAATAAATAAATAAGGCAGATGCCTAGATGCTGGGATCTGAACTTAAAATAGAGAAGACTCGGAAGAAATTCTTCCTTGATTGAATGCAACTATATATTTAGGCAGCTTAAGTTTTCTTTGCCTACCTCTAGGGTTTAAGTAACATAAGTTGTATGTTTGATAACTATAAAACAATTTGATTTTCTTTTTCTCTTGCATTTTATTTAGGACAATTGTTCTGAATCCTGACCACACATTAGAATCACTTATGGATCTTTTTAAATACACTTAAAAGCTGATCCTTCTCTCTTGATCTCATTTAGACCAAAATTAGGTTCTCATTTAACTGAATTAGGTTGAGGCTCAGGTATATAGTTTTTGTTTCCGTCTTTGCCTTATCCCTCAGTTGATTCTAAAAATAGCACAGAGTTGAGGGTCAGTCAGGTTGTGCTCCACGAACCAGTAACACTAGCATCAACTGGGAGCCTTTTTAAAATTCAAAATCTGAGGCCCCACCCAAGATCTACTAAATTAGCATCTGTGTTTTAACACTGTTCCCAGATGATTCATATACACATTTAAGTTTTATCACATTCTTTAGTTGACAAAATGTATTTCTTAGCTTCAAGGAACTCTAGATGTAAATGGGAGAGTGCATTTAGATCTGTGATAATCCCAAATTAGACCTAACCTCAGACATCAGAATGGCATATCTCTTTAAGAAATGCAGATTCCTATACGACACACAGGATTCCAACCAAACCCTGGCCAATCAGCTCCTCCAAGCATGAAGCTTGGGTGTCTGTATGTTTATTACATGCTCCATGTGGTTCTGAAAATTAGAGATGTTTAAGAAATAAACTAAAACTTTGAAATATTTTGCCTCTCCCTAAAAAAATATTTTTGTCCTAACCAGACCAAAAAAAAACAAGTTTTGTTATGAACGTAATAAATGGTAGATATACTTATTTTTACACAGAAATCGAGGATATTGTAACAAAAACAATTAGATATAAATTCACCTTTTTTGTTAAGATAAGCTTTATGCTTTGGATATTTTTTGCTGTGCCAAGGAGGAAGAAAAATATATGTACCTGGCCATTTGAAGGTTCTGTCAGTTTAGGACTTTAGGCCATGCCTATGAAATGCAGGGGCCAGTCTAATAGGGGCTGCGGAGTGGAATGGCAGTCTGACAAGAAAGCGGGAAAGAAAACTGACAGACGTAGCGAGGGCGAGAATGGCGTAATGCTGAATCGGCTGTTTTGTAACGGAAAAAAGAGAACATTTCAAAACTAGTTAAGTTAGTTATGAGACTTAAACTAGGTCAAAAACTTCTGAGTATTTGTGAATACTTTTAACACTCCAGAGACTTAAATCTTAGGTATCTGAATCATGGAGTTTGAGAAAATTAATCCTGGCTGAGTAGATAGACATAGATGAAAATACATGAAATTGGACGTTTTTTTCCCACAGAAAGAGAAGTCTTTATAAAAGTTTTTAACATTTCTTTTTAAACTATACATTTACAAATGGCTAGGGGTAACGAAGATTCTGCTTTGTTTTATCTCTATATTCAGTGTATCTGGACAGAAAATGCAACATTGGAATTAAGGCAACCTGGGATTGAGTTCCAGCAAAGACACTTTACATATGCTATTTGTCACATTACTTAACATTTCTGAGCCCACTCTCCTCCTCAATAAAATGGAAATAATAGCACCTCTCTCTTTAGGACATGCATCTTATAACTTCTCTTACTTTCAGACAACAATCTGAAGATTAGGGTAAACCTCTAGCTAAAAATCTCAAAATAAATATAAAGGCTTCACAGTTTACTGGAGTTATACAACACAGATAAATGTTACTGAATTAGTTCATAAGGTAATAAAAAAATTGGATACCACCACTGGTGAGATGACTCTCAAGTACGGGCACAAGCACATTAATTCCATGACACTTGGCACGCTGCGAGAGAGATGCAATTTAGGGTACATGATGGTAATGCACAAAAAGAGTCCAGTTAGTACTTAGTTGGGTTTGTTTAGTACTTTGAGCTGCTAAGTCTTTAGAAATATTTTTCCACCATAGCCTGTTTTGTCTAATGTTAATTGATTCACTCAATCATTAATTCAACAAGTGTTTTCTGAGGCCATGCCATGTGTGAGACACTACACAAGATGTGAAAGATTCTGTCACAGTGACATTTAGGTGGAGAGAACAAGCAACAAATTACCAGATATAATAATACAATATCACACTGAAGAATAATTACATGATATGACAGGTCATATATCACTGCAGATTGTGTTACACGTTGTGAAGGAAATAAAGTGACTAGCTAGTTAGTAACTAGTAGTGTCCTCAGAGGTAGGATTCTTGAGGAAGATATTTTTCAGTCAGTAACATTTGAACTTCCCCAGTCTGAAGTATGACAATATGTCAGCCATGAAGATAGGTGCCAAAAAGTATTCTTAGATGGGAGTAGAAGTACAGTGAAGTTAGACTATAGGAGAGAATGGTGTGAGTTGAGGTTGGACAATTAAAACAAAGGCCCATTATGCAATATCTTGCAGGCTATGGAAAATAGTTTATATGTTTATATAAAATCAATGAGAAGCCACTAAAGAGTTCTAAATGGGTAGAAAGCAATATTCATAAAGCAAAAGGCTGGACACAGCCCAAGAAAAGGTTCATAACTAGGTGACTGCTGCAATAAATTATGGTACATTCACAAAATGGAATACTATGTAGCTCCTAAAAAGGAAGAGAAATATCTCTATCATGGCTACACTGTAACATCTAGCATATAGCATGAACTGAAAACAGACAGAGAAGAATGCGTACATTATCCTATGATTCATCTTCAAGAAGGGGAAAAACAGAAACGCAAACGCATGCATGCTTATATGCCTGTATCGAAAAGGAAGATACACTAAAAATTAATTTAAAAAGTAGGTTACCTACAAGGGCAGGAGGAGATTGGGGTGCAGGAGATTGGGTGGGAAGTGAGACTTCTCTGAGCTGCACTTGTTTTGTAGTTTTGATTTTGGAATCATGCAAATGTTTTTGTAATAATATAACAAAACAAATGTAAGCAGAAATAAATCCTTAAGAATTCAAAGCAAAATAAAACAAATGAAATGAACTGCTTCTTGGGGAGCTAAACTCCATAAACAGATATTATAATAAATGATTTTAAGGTCTTAGGCAAAAGGCTTAGAAGCAATTACATCAAGTGATTTTAAAACATAGTAATAGGTACATCTCCAGTGGGATAGAGCATACGGCCCAAAACATTGCAAAAATCTTAAAACATTTCTATAATCATATCGTTTTTCTGCAACTACAGTGGTACCTATGGTACTCATCCTTAATCTGTTCCAGAACTCGAGAAAATGGTGGAAACTCACAAGAACCAAGCAAGCAATCAGTGATGAAGCATTTTCTCTTGTGGGGCAGTGTTGTGACTTGTACTAGTTCTAACAATTGCCAAAAGTCCTGAGTAAGGACCGAATGCTGAAACATTTTTTTTTCTATTAAAATGTGACAAGTACAGGGTTTGGTGAGTTGCGAAGCTGACAGGTGCTGAGGTATGACTGTATTTGCGTTTATGTCTATCTTTACTTACTAAAATAATTAATATGTATACATGCCCACACATATTAGGATGAACAATAAATACTGTTGCTAGGTTCCAAGATTTTCATCTTAAGAGAAAAGATATGAAAATATAAGACTAATGAAGTTAAATTAGTAGTGGAGTTGGAAATTTAAATATAAACATATAGTATATTTTATCTTTAATATTTTTCAAAGATCTCTCCAATGAGAAAGTCTAGAAATATTGAGCAATGAAGTAGTTATGAGCATCACTAGCACTTAAATTAAGGTCTTTAAATATCATTTTTCACTTAAAGGAAACAGAATTTTGCAAAATTTGCTACTTCTAGATATGGAGCAAAAATGTACAGGCAGAACAGAGAAGATCTTACTAATTAAACCAGGAAGAGTGGGAGCATTTTAATTATGTCATCAAAGCTCAGGGTTCAATAGGAAGCTGTTCAACTGGCCAAAACAGGGGCAATCTGAAGAGCAGCAGGAGTAATCACTGAAAAGGATACACATTTAAAATGTTTGAAGTATGTTAAAAATGGATGATTTCATAATAAGAAAACTAAAGAAAAAAGTTATCGGTCACCCCTAAACACACTAAAACACCAATCCCATATTTTCCTACAAACTCACCACAGTATTAACAGCGAGGTAATAAGAGAAAAGTTTTTTACAAACATATAATAGCAAATAAATGAAAAACTAATGTTGAATTAGGACATAGCCATTTTGCAAGCCTTAACAAAATAATGATTTTAAGCCACAATCAACAGTAGGTAAAATTACTGATTGAAATATAGGTAGAGAACTTTATTACGAATGCATCAGTCTGACAACACCCTAACCTACTTACTGCTTTTAACTTCGTAAAAAGAGAAACAATGAGAGATAGTGTGACTTGGTGTATTGCCCTAGGAAATAGACATATTATTTCTATGTTTCTCTTGCTACAAATAAACCTGAATATCATCTAGACTCTAACTACCAGGTTTCAGAACACATACGAGTCAGAGGAAAACGAAAAACACCATTTTAAGGGACACGCAAGTATAAAAATTTCAAATGAAGGGCACTACATAAATCAAAAAACAGGTATCTTCAGCACATAATTTAGAAAAAAGGAGGAAGAAAGCAGAATTTAAAAATTAAAATTAGACTTAAATATTTACTTGGAATAATTAAATAATATTTTAAGACAATCCTAAAAATTGATTAATCATGAATAATAATAATTATGAATTGATATTTGAACTTATAGGATTATTTTAAAAAGAAGTCCTTATCTTTCAGTAATATATACTGAAGTGTTCACAGATAAGATGATATGATGTCTGGAATTTGCCTCAGAACATTTCAGTGTATGTTTGGAGAAGAATTCATGTGAAATTACAGTTAAAACAATTAATAATTGATAGTTATTTTATCTGGATAATGAGTACATGGGGTTTCATTATACTGTTCTCTCTACTTGGGAATATATTTAAAATTTTCCATAATGACAGTCAAAAAAAGTGAGGAGCATGTAAAAATCTCCTATTTATGACTTTGAAGAGAGGCATAGCTGAAAGCAGGGAGACCAGTTAGGAGGTTACTGTAGGGAGGCAGTGTAACAGGAGAGGGACAGTGAAGATTGAGAACTAAACAGATTTGATGTCTTCAGAGGGAGTAGAGTTTAGGGACTTCTGATTGATTGGACTGGAGGTTGAAGATACGGAATCATCAAGAATACCTCCCAGGATTTCTGTTGGAGATCTGGGTAGATGGTGATATCTTTTGTGGAGACTGAGCAGACTGGCAAGTGGGGCATAGCCATTTGGAAGTTCGAAAGGGAATCAAGAATTCTGTTTGGGGGGTGCATTTTAAGTCTGAGACATTTATTTCACCTCCAGGTAAAGATAGAGTGTAGGGGAGAAATCAGTCCTTGAGATACACATTAAAGAACTATCAACATACAGAGACATGTTTAAAGACATAAGGCTGTCTGTTTCTATGGGGAGCATAGCAACAAAAGTGAAAAGCCAGGTAGAGCCCTGAAGAAACAGCAACATTAGATGTTGCGTACAGAGGAATGAGAAAGAGAACCAGAAAACAGGTAGGGTACAGAATAAAAGCCAGAGATGCAGCCCAGTTTTCTTATGTTAATAGCATTATATTTTATATATAATAGAAAGTATTTATAGAAGGTATTCTGATAACTGGACTCATTAATAAGCAAATGAGTCCTGCTACTTGAAAACCCACCTACAAAGGCCGTGCACCACACAGGTGTGGAGTAAGTGATGCAAATGTAAAGCTCTTGATTACCAATGAAAATGAAGTAAAATCAAACATTGAAATCTCTTGGAATGTGACTGGTCAATTGCCATGCCTTGATAACTTGATAGACGTCTGAATATTACAGAACTAACTAGTACGCATTGGGGTACACATTTATACTTAGTTTTACCTAAAGTTTAAGCCAACGAATCTAGACATTGAGCATTGCGTTTTCCCTATATCTTCCTGAATTCAACAAGAACTGATTAACCCATTTAGAAAGAACTGAACCTATCTTTATATGTAGCTAATTATATTCTAATGCATACATTCAGCAATGCCATGAGGCTGTCCATCTGCAAACTGCCAGAAATAAGTCGTCCAAATTCAGAGAACAGCTTATTTTAAGGCTTCAAAATGACACTGATTTAAAGATGACTTTTTGCTGATTTGATCAACTGTAAGTTGAAACAATTACATTAATGTAGCACATCTTAATGCCAATGATTTTGTCTAAATAGGTAAAAGAAAGAAAAGAAAAATGTAATTGCCTTTAACTTGTTAACAGGAGAAAGGGTAATACGAAAGTTTTGATCACTTTAAAAGTGCTGCACCAGGATGAAATGGGTAGAAAAAAAAAGTATTAATTGTTCTCCTCACCTGGAAAACATATAAAGATACGAGGTTCCAAGGATTGGGAAAGAAAAGCCATTTTTCAAGTGCTCTGCTACGGCCATCCCTTTACCAACAGTCGGTAAAAATAGCAAAGGAACAGGGGCACAGTCCAAAAGTTAGTAGGATAATCAATCTGTACCAGTGGCCCGAGCAGGAGGCAAGACTACACTAAAGACAGGGAGGAATCATCAATGAGGAGCCCAGGAAACAGAGAGAAGCACAAGGCCATAGCAAAGTAGAAGAGAGCTAACGCTGAGAATTCTGAGCCTTTTTCAGGGGAGCCCTTTGACAGAAGGCCTGTCTTGATCGCTCAGGGAGCGGAGGAGGATCGGATACCAAGGTCAAGTCCATTGCCCTTTCTGGGCGGCCAGCCGGGTTGAACTAATCCATTCTCCTTTTGGCCTTCCTTTTTGTTACTCCCAACGCCCTGACCTTCAAGATTGGCCTTTTGTATTTTCCTAGTGTCTCCAAAATGGAGAAATATGTAGCTGGTTTCATTCTTTCTCAGCCTATACCGCAGTTTCAGTCTTGACTTTACTAGAGTAGCTTGTTTGTCACCCCCACAAAGAGCAAATGTGAGAATAACATGATCTGCCGATAATTCATACGATAGCACATCTTTACTAAATGAATTTTTATTTTAAAATAGGCCCGACGTCTTTTAAATTTTATTTTAAATAAAAGTTGTTTGGTAACAGGTAGATTTCACCTGAATCTGTACTTGGGTTCTATATTTTTAAACAGGTCTGGCACATTTTCTTTGTTTGGCTCTGTGACGGCGCTGAACGGGAATGGGTCCGGCCATTCCTAAAACACAGGATTGAGCAGCTCCAGGAAATTCAAAAGCTGCCCAGTCATAACGAGTTTTCTCATCGAATAAACACAAAGAGGAAAAATTACTTATTATTTTAAAGGTTTATTCAGAGAAAGAATATTTTTAAATGCACATAAAAAAGATCAAAATAGGGGATATTTCCTGTCTGAACAAACATTGCAATTTAAAACAGTAAAACATTTCCAGTGTCTATAAAACAACTCACCCTAAAAGTTCCTCAAAAAAAAAAAACCTCCATAATCAACAATAATTGTTCTTTGAGAAAATTCATGAGTTATAAGTAGTTTACAGTACAAAACAAATAACAGATCCAAGATACAAAATAGTTTTCCTTTTAATTCCCTGGCCCAAGTCAAAATATTCCGATATTTAATTAAATCACAATGATTAAGGCTTAGAATATTTTTAAATGGTGAAATAACTGATAACCAAAGTCCCTGAGTGATATCTGGCAAAAAATCTTCCAAATATTCATAAATCAAAGCAATGGTATTTCAAAAAAATTAGAAAAAGAACTTTTGCTGTTTTTAAGCACGTTAATGTCGTTGGGTGGTGTTTGGTGGCTGTGAAAGAGGTCATGCATTTCTAGAACCTTCGGGCCTTGAAAAGAGGACCTTTGGGTTACCTGAACTGGCGAACTAATGCTAAAACAATTCTGTTAAAGAAGCCATCATGAACCTCACATAAAAGCTAAAAACCCATCAGAGTGCAGCTCCACAAACAGCCTGGTGTTGTGAAATTGCAGGAAACCTGGGCAAGGTTTTTTAGGCCTCTAATGCTTTTGCTTCCACACACAGAAATGTAAAAATAGGAGCTCTTGGATGCATTAGAGGAGACCTTTCTCCTCTCACTGAATAACACTTTATTTTGCTTCATTCAGTGATCTAAGCATTGCCACTTTACTCTCATCGCAGCTTTATCTCTTTTTTTTCCAGATGCATCCGTCGAAACAGTCCAAATCTGTACGTATTAACATTTCTGAGCAGCAACTCTGGGAGGACTGTCAGCCTGACCTTTGATATCCTGACACAATCTCTGTCACAGCTTCTCTCAGTTCCAGGTTTGCTTTTCATACTGTAGAAGATGTCGCTGTGCGGGCCAACAGCTTTGCTTTTGGGCTTCTCCTCCCAGCTCGGAAAATCATTCCTCCTCCAACAAATAATGGAGTAAAAAGCCAGTGAGAATACAGACTGCAGCATACAGAAATTTCTTTCTGCTCATTGTATTGTATGAGCACTGAAAGATGAAAATATCAGTTTATGAGCAAAACTATATTGGCTAAAACCCTCATTTTTTTTTTACAAAATTGTAGTTTCCTTTTTCTCCCTTCCTCTGACACGTTCCTAAAAATTATACACATAAATAATTTTATATTTTATTAAGAAGTGAGTGTTTCCTTTCTAAAATTTGGTTTACTCTGTAGTACACAGTAAGAAGAACTTGAAATGCAGGGTTACTGAAAACAATCTAAGCATCCACCCACAGTGGACTAGGTAAATAAACTGTTGCACTCTGCATACCATACTATGCACTATGAACACTTCATGTGCTGTATTTTCTCATAATAAAATATTTTTCAGCTATATTACCTAGAATAAACCAAAGGAGCAGAATAAAATGTACACCATGCCACAAATTATAGAAACAATTACGTAGATGTTTATAACATATGTACTATGACATAGGAGTTGGAAGTATCTAAAAAGATGCTTAAGAATAGCTATTTCATTACCTTTGGGAAATAGGTATGGGGCACATCAGTCATGTATGAATTGGGATTTTTTAATTTAAATTCTGTCTACTCTCTTTAATTTTCTTTGCTTTAATCTTACATTACTTGTGCTAGAAATTTACACTAAAGAGAGGCTTACCTGGGTCTTTGGAATGTTCTAGCTGACACCAAGCTTGATTCCATGATTACTGGAAAATGACAGCACACCCAGGACATAGTGTGCTGATGTGGAAAGGAAGCCCAGAACATTAGCCTCCAGTGAGCGTGTCAGTTTATGACCATGTGTAATTCACTTTTATAGAATCAATTTGGTAATCATGTCCAGGAATATTGCTTATATTCTATGAGCCAGAATTTTGTGGATTTACCATGTGACTGAACCAAACCTTCAAAGATGGGGCTGTGACTTCATACTCAGAGATACTTTTTTAAAAATATTTTATTTATTTATTTATTTATTTATTTATTTATCTTTAGAGGGGAAGGAGAGAGGGAGAAGAAACATCAATGTGCGGTTGCCTTTCGTGCGTCCCCTGCTGGGAGTTGGCCTGCAGGGAACTGGTCTGCAACCCAGGCATGTGCCCTGACTGGGAATCGAACCACGATCCTCTGGTTCGCAGGCTTGTGCTCAATCCACTGAGCTACGCCAGCCAGGGCCAGAGATACTTTATATTCATATACACCCTCATAGATTAAGAGAAAAAAACAGAAGCAATTCATGTGTCCCACACAAATGTCAAAATACATAATACACTTTTTGAGTTGAAGTCTATATGGAATGATAGGCAACTTTTAAAATCATTGTTTTTGAAAACGTGACAATATTAAAAAAAGTTCATGATGATGAAATGTGAAGTAGAAATTACATGGTGCAATGAGGGAAAATTGGGACAACTGTAATAGAATAACAATTAAAAAAAGAAAATATTGTATTTTGCCATGTATACTGCATGCTTTTTCACCCAAATTTTTGAGGGAAAAATAAGGGTACATATTATACATGGGTAGTACTAGTTCCATATTTATATAAATGTTTTTGATTATTTTATTTATGCTTATGCATTAAAAGTATAACTCTAGAAAGCAACAATGATATCTGTATGAAAAATAATACCCTGAAGAATGATCATCAGTTTTGCATTTAAATATAAATAAATAAATAAATAATTGAATGTAAAAATTAAAACAAAATATTTTTTCCTGAAAGTTTGGGATAAAAATGTAGGTTCATACTATATACATGAGTGCATTATACACAGAAAAATCTGTTACATGTGTGTATAAAATTTCTCACTTAATTCAATGATTGATAAGAAGAGGGTGAATGAATGGATTGCTAGAAGCAGACTTCTGACCAAGATGAAGGTGTAGGTAAACACTCTTCACCTCCACACACAATTACAGCAAAAATTATAACTAAACTTCAAAACAAATGCCCAGATTCATTAGAAAATCGAGCTGTGTGGAAGTCTGACAACCAAGGATTTAAAGAAGCCACATTCATTCAGACAGGTAGGGCAGGAGAAGGCTCATGGAGAGGCACAGAGATGCAATGGAACAGGAGGTGCCACATTCAGGTGTGGTGGACAAAAATCAGGAGGGTACATGGGGAACAAGCGATCCCCACCCCAGACCAGAGCACACATCCCAGGGTTCCAGCACAGGGAAAGTAAGTCCCCATAACTTCTAGCTGCACAAACCAGTGGAGGTAGGGGAGGCAGAAGAAACTGCAGGATTTTCAAGAGACTTTTCTTAAAGTCCCTGCAATGGACTTAGGACTCATGCAAACCCACCCCTTCTGGGATTCAGGGCCAGGGCAACAGCTGGAAAGGCACAAGTGGCATATGTGGAGAAGGGGAGAAAGTAAAATGACTGGCAAGGGAATAAGTGCCAGGAAGACAGCCTCCTCTCCAGCAGTCTTCAGAGATGGGGCAGTGGCCTTATCCCCTCTCTGAACCCTCACTGACACAGAGCCACAAAGCAGTGAAATGGGTTGCCCCGCCCTGATGACAACCTAAGATTCTGTCCTACACAACTTACAGGTGCCTTTTCTACAATAGGCCACACTCCTAAGACAGGGAGTTAAAGCAGCTCTACCTAATACACAGAAACAAACACAGGAAAGCTGCCAAATTAAAGAGACAGGGAAATATGGCCCAAATAAAAGAATAAGTATAAAGGACACATGGACAAAAACTAAGGGGGTTGGAAATGGGAGAGAGGTGGGGAGGGCTGGGGGGATGGGCTGGGATGGGAGTAAAAGACAGAAAACTGTACTTGAACAATAATTAAATAAAAAATGCTTTAAAAAAGAGCAGGACAAAATTCCAAGAAAAGAACTAAAGAAAACAGATAAGCAACCTATCATATGCAGAGTTCAAAACACTGGTTATCAGAATGATCAAATAAATCACTGGGTACTGCAGCATAAAAAAGACCCAGACAGTAATCAAGGTTGTATTAAATAAGATGAAGAAAAATCCATAGGGAACCAACAGTGGAGGAGAGGAAGCCAATATTCAAGTTAATGATTTGGAACATAGGAAGAAAAAAGCATTCAATTAGAACAGCAAAGAGAAAAAAGAATTAAAAAACCAAACCAAACCAAACAAAATAAAAATGGAATAAGGAACTTCTGGGACATCTCCAAACGTACCAACATCTGAATCAGAGAGATGCCAGAAGGAAAGGAGGAAGAGCAAGAAACTGAAAACTTATCTGAAAAAATAATGAAAGAAAACTTCCCTAATTTGGCAAAGATAATAGACATACAAGTCCAGGAAGCACAGAGTCCCAAACAAGCTGGGCCCAAAGATGACCATACCAGGACACGTCATAATTAAAATACCAATGGTTAAAGATAAAGAGAGAATTTTAAAAGCAACAAGACAAAAGCAGATTTACCTACAAAGGAGTTCCCATAAGACTGTCAGCTGATTTCTCAAACTTTTCAGGCTAGAAGGGGCTGACAAGAAATATACAGAGTGATTAAAAGCAAGGATCTACAACCTAGATTACTCTATTTAGCAAAGCTATCGCTTAGAATGGAAGGGCAGATAAAGTGATTCCCAGACATGGTAAAGCTAAAGGAGTCCATCATCACCAAGCCATTATTACATGAAATGTTATAGGGACTTGTTTAAGAAAAAGAGGAAGATGAAAACTATGAACATTAAAATGGCAACAAATGCACAACTATCAAAAACTAAATCTAAAAAACAAACTAAGCAGCCCTGATTGGTATGGCTCAGTGGATTGAGCACCAGCCTGTGAACCAAAGGGTTGCTGGTTCAATTCCCAGTCAGAGCACATGTCTCTGTTGCAGGCCAGGTCCCCATTAGGGAATATGTGAGAGACAACCACACACTGATATTTCTCTCCCTCTCTTCCTCTCTCCCTCCCCCTCTGTCTAAACATACATAAATAAAATCTTTAAAACAATGAAAAGCAAACTAAGCAAATAAGCAAGGCAAGAAGACAATCATAGATGTGGAGATTATTTGGAATGTTATCAGCTGGGATGAGGAAGGAGGGAAACAGGGGAAAAGATGCAGGTACAAATTGGTAGGTACAAAACAGGGATATGTTAAGAATAGTATAGGAAATGGAATCACCAAAGAAGTGATATGCATGACTCATGGACATGGACTAAAGGAGGGAATTGCTGGAGGTGATGGGGGTACCAGGTGGGGGAGGGCAAGGGGAAAAATATTGGGACAAGATAATAGAGTAATCCATAAAATATATTATAAAAAACTAACAAAAATGTTTTTAGAAATCCACAGGTTTTAATTTGTGCCTGAGAGAAAATACCAGTACTATTTCCCCTAAGGTGTGAAGAAAGAACTCCAGCTGAAGTGTCAGACAATCAGGCTGATAAGCAGTTTTTAACTCTTATTCTCTTTTTACATCTAAGAAGCTGAGGGAAATCAGCAGATTTTGTGTGGCAAATAAATCCTCACCTAATTCAGAATTAAGCAAATGTCAATGTTAGAAGAAAAATAGGAGAATTAAAATAATCATTTCAGTATATATAAAAGGATAAATTTCTACAATAAAAATGAGCTGAATTTTTAATAAATAAATACATAATTATTTTTAAGGATTCATATTAAAAAATAAATACCTATTTACTTCTGTTCACTCACCTCTTAGTAATTTTGTAGGGAGACATTAGTACAATTACCACAGGAAAAACTATTTTGGGAAACTGACAATCAGTATATGTTTGTTCTTTTTAAAAATGACATTTTTTTCTCCCCTGGGAGCAAATTTTGGCTGTTTTTGTTTTTTTGGGTTTTCTTGTGCTCTCCCAGGGTACTTTGTACTTAGCTTGCTATCCTCTCTCAATGCCAACTGCATAATATCTGGTGGGAGATGACATTAATTCCACTTCTTTTTCTAATTTCCTCATTTCTAATTTCCAGCTAATTCTTGATAGAAAGTCTGAGCTTTAATAAGACAGGGTATAGGGACAGAAACATAGTCTTCCATTAGGAAACTGGGGGAAAAACCTTAAGAAAAACATAGGTATTCCAATGTCTCAGGGCTGGATTTTTGCTACTCTTCACTTGCTTTGAGACTATGAGTCTAAACCAACATTACTTTTCAAGGAAGTCTTAAATGACTAAACTCATTTCCCCATACAGCTTGCCATGTATTCTTCTATGATCCTTCTTGTTTTTAATTTGGTTATATCCTCAGACAATCCATAAATGTTCATCCCAATGGTAGACTATAAAAGATGCCAGTTGAGGGCAGGGACTGAATCTTACAGGCATTTGTAATGCTATTATGTTCAAGTGCAGTAGTTTGCACAAAATGAAGGCATAATAAAAGAATTTCTTTTCTCATACAAGATGCTTTAAATTTAATCAGTGCACATGGTTATTGTGCTGCATAAATCCTTCCCAATCCAAAAGTCTTATCTTAGCTCTTATGATTCACCTCACTGGGAATATAACACATGCTCACCTACACCTCCAGTTGAGCGAATGCCATACTTTTCCTTCAAGTTTTAAAATTTCCAAGTTTTCTCTTCCTATGAAATCCTATTGTCTCTAATTACATATTTTCATGTACTTTTATGTTATACATTAGATTATGGCTCTGTCATCTTCCAGTTTATCATAAACTCCTTAAGAAAACAATCATTAATTAGCCTGCCCTCCACAGAGTTCCCAGCAACAATATTGCACATAATAAATAATCAGTAAGTATGTATTGAATATACAGGTGGGGCAAACCAGTTTTACAGTTTTGAGTACACAAAACACAGTTTATTCTTAATAACTATTTATTAATTATTATATTATTTTCCATATGGAAAACTGTAAAACAACTTTTGCCAAATCCTGTATTCCTTCTGAAAAAATTCATAGCAANAGAGGGCATTGTTGTTCCCAGCAACAATATTGCACATAATAAATAATCAGTAAGTATGTATTGAATATACAGGTGGGGCAAACCAGTTTTACAGTTTTGAGTACACAAAACACAGTTTATTCTTAATAACTATTTATTAATTATTATATTATTTTCCATATGGAAAACTGTAAAACAACTTTTGCCAAATCCTGTATTCCTTCTGAAAAAATTCATAGCAAACATTTTCCCTTAATTTCCCAAACTAGAAATTCAAATATTTGAATGATTATCTTAGAAACATATAAAAACATTATTAAAACAAGGTAAACAAGCTAGTTTTTTTTTTCCTTTTGCGGGGAAAGGGTGCAGAACCACTGTGAACAAAAATGAAAGTACTGTTCTAAAGGTCAGATAGCATATTAATTACTTTCTAGTTCTAATATCCAAGATCTTAAAAAACAACTTATTTAAAAATGAAAATGGTGCACATTCTATTTTCTTCTCATGCTGGTCACTTTTCCCCTCACATCTGTCACAAATATATTCAGAATTTTAAAAGTTGAATAAATGAATATCAAATTTTTAATTAAAAATGTCTCTTAGCTATCGTTTACCTCAGGGAGCATGTGTACACACTCCTGGCTGGTTAGGTGTCTGATAAATTACATCAAACCCTTGTCCTCAGAATATGCATTGCACAAAACCCAATGTCACTGAAATAAGCCAGACCAAATAATACTGTGTAGTATCACTTATGTCTTGAATCTAAAAAAAAAAAGAAAACTCTAAGCTCTTAGAAATAGGAAGCATAAGAGTGGTAGCCAGGATCTGGGGTGTGGGGAATATAGGAGAAGTTAGTAAAACAGTGTAAACTTTCAGCTCTAAGATTAATAAGGTTGGAGGTTAGAAAAGCTAATGAATCACATGGCGAGTATAATTGATAATACCATATTGGATAATTTAAATTTGCTAAGAGAGTAGAAATTTATGTTTTTACTAAAAATATATATATAAGCTATGTGAGATGATGGATGTGTTAATTAATGGGAGGAATTCTTTCACAATGCATATTAAATCATCATGAAGTACACTTTAACTATACTACAATTTTCTCTTTCAATTATATCTCAATAAAGCTGGAGGTGAGGGGAAGCAAAAACCTATATAGACAGACCACAAAAGTCACCAATATAAGAGGATGTCATCATAAGAGAAAACAGTCAAAACTTATTTTTTAGTTCAAATATTATCCTCACAAAATTTCCCATTTCACTGCCTGGAAGGTATTGGAAGTTCAAATTACCCAAAATGTAACCAAACAGAAAAAAGGAAGAAGAAACCCTCTAAAATAGAAACACAATCAAGTTACTATATGTGTTCTGGATGAGTCAGTGAGTTTCAGACTTTCCCTACATTAATTTTATATGTCGACAATTCAGATTCTTTTGTTTGTTTTTATGATTTGCAATCAGAGCATTTTTGTTTATTCTGATCACTGAAGCCACATTATGTTTTTATGATTATAAGTGAGCTGGAGATTACGGTTAAATTCTATAACCCTGGGGCCTTAAAATGTCTTTCAAAACTTTGAAGAACTACCAAACTGATAAAAATGGTGTAAAGAGGTAAATTGGGACTAAGACTTAACAAATCTAACCATTATGTTTATGTTCCTAGGCAAAAGTTAACAAAGAATTTTGCTCAGATATTGCTATAATTTTGTGAATTTATTTGTCTACATAATCATATTATTATATATTATTTATATTTTGAGTGGGTTTTTTTCAATAAATAATTTCTGAAATGCCTAAAGATTCAAATACTACAGATATTGCCTCAGCAAACAATCCATCTATAGACAGATTAAAAATATTGATGGAGACACAGGAAATAGTTTCTAAATGGTCAGGATCAGACTGCATATTTGCAAGTGGGTACTTATTTTATTAAACCTTGTAATATTAACATCCCTTATGTCTACATACAATAAAGACTTTCATTGTATTATCAGAGACACAAACTGCTTTCACCTTTTTAAACCCCTGCAGCATATGAAGTTTTCTCTTCAAGGCTTCTATTTAAAGTTTTTTCTTTATTATGTTCCTACAGGGATTTCAAGGGTTGCTTCTAGATCTCTTTCTTCCCACTTCAGTTTTGAAAAATCCTACTGGGGTTTCTATTTTTGTGCTACTTCACCAGATGTCCAAACCATTTAAGACATGGCCTCTAAATCCTTGACAACTATTTGAGGGTGTCAGTATGTTCTCAATTCATTTCGGGTGGGGTTTTTTTTTGTTTTTTTTGTCTGAGCTTGTATTGCATTTTGCTGTGGAAAGAATAAAACAAACATCTAACACATGTCAACTGGATGCAAGTCCCTGTGCTAAGAATTGAAGGATAATAATAATGACTTGTTTCCTGCTTTTGAAGAACCCAGGCAAATAGAGGAGGGTACAATTTATTAACATTTCTGACAGAGTCTAAGAAAGTGACCTGTACAGCTTATTTTAACTCTCTTCTCTCCTCTCTGAATTTCTACTTGCCCATGCAGTACTTAATGACTTAATTTTATAGTTACCCACACACTACTTTTATCTGAGTGTGAATAAGACCTTTCGACTCCTCTTTACCTACTTTCATCTTACTGGGGCCTCTGGCAAATACAATGTGCACTGTCTTATAGACAGTATCGAAACTAAACAAATTCATCAAGGCTGTACAATGTCATACTTCAGCAAGATTCTGATAAGCTATTCACTACCATATTTGTAGCAAATTTAATGTCATCAATAAATATGTATACTCCTCTTTCCTAATCTTGGCCTGCTTGAGAGCATTAGTTCAGAATGATGAGCACAAAGCTGAAAAAAATAGTTTTATTGCTAAACTTTTTTTTCCTATCACAAGGATGTAGAGCAAGTGAACTCATGTTTACCTATGTGATATTTTAGGCTAAATATCACAAAAGAAAGAGTACAGTTGTCTTAGATTGAATTGTGCCAGAGTTAAAGTAAGTTCATGCATAATAGTAATTTGAGAACTTCGGTAGTGAAATAATTGATAACACTAGAATAGCTATATAGACAAAGGATATTCATGAGAAAGAGTGCTGTGTAATAAAAGTTATTAATACTACTACTAATAATAATAATAATTACAGCTATTGAGTTTTTATCATACACCAGACTATAAGGTAGATGCTTTATCTAACCAAATACTTTTAGCTGGGTTTGGCAGAAGACTCCAAATATCAGAGCCTTGAACAAGAGTCTGAAACTTACAAAAGAAGACCAGGGTCAGGGCCATGTTCATGGGCATGTAACTTATCCAATTGTCACAGGTGGGCACAAGCGACCAGGTTCATGGTGATGGAGACAAAAAACTGAACCAAACACACAGAGTTTATAGCAGAAAACATGGGAACAGGTCAACTTTGAGCAGAGATTGGTCTCATGGGCTGGAGGGATCCTATTCTTCTAGGGCAGGTCCTTCCTGGCCAGTTTTGGTGGCTTGTACTGCACATGTGCAAGTAGTTCTAATACTTTAAAGCGACTACAAATGCGGTCTCCCTTGATCTTCCCTGATTGGCCACCAGAGAAGGGGTTACACAATGTTACCAAATGGACCCCCATTCTCCTGGGGTCCCCCTGGACTAGGTTTGCCTTGCTCGCCACCAGGAAATTATAGCCCTCCATGTCAGAGACTGGTGAAAAGGAAAGGAATTGTTTATTCAAAAGTTATACAGACTTAAGAGTAATGACTTAATTTCTTCATTAAAATGCCAAAGTCCCCTTAAAACACCCATAAACACACACAGTCCTTCCTCCCCACCCCACCCCACCTCCGCCTTTGCCTGGTCTGGGATACTGTATTTCAGGAAAAGAAATAGAAATCTTTGGCTCAGGTAGCCCCCAGTTTTTCTCAGTAATCCACACTCAGCTGGTAGGCCTCCCTCAGTTCCCAGTGCCATCAACTGTGTTGCTACCATGATCTCCAGTTCTTCATCCAAAACCCACATGGCACCTTCTCATGGCCCACCAGCAAGAGTCCTTTCACCCCTTTCGTTCCCACAATGTCTCTCTTGCATTCTTCCTAACTGCTGAAAGAGAGCTCTGCACTGCTGCTACATCTTGCTTTCCGGCTCCCTAAGCTGTGCGGCAAAGGAAGACCCAAAGCTACGTGGTTCTCCCCTGCCAGAGCTGCATGGTTCTTCCTGCCATGGCCACCATGCCTGGGTTTAAATCCCCATGCCAATCTTCCTCTGCAGCCCCATTTCTGACTCCTCCCACAATTGACTACACTTGCCAGCATTCCCATATTTTCCAGCTTTTCTGGGCTGCTATAGTAAGTCTGGGCAGGCATGGCCCTGTGGTGCGGAACCAATCATCTCCAAGCTCTTACACAGGCTCTGTGTAACCAAGGGAAGTTGTTTCCCAGTTACATCTTGGGTGGAAGTCACTCCCAACTCCCTGCCTCAATGCTTGGCCACAGCCACTTACCATATCTCTGAAACCAGTTAAAGCTCATAGATACGTTAAATGACTATTCCAGGGGTTATCTGAAAAACTGTTGCTATGCAGAACAACTCTCAATGGGCTGGCTCCATGTGTCCCATCCCCCAGTTCAGACTTGTGGGGGTGAAGACATCCCATATTGTTTATATTTCCTGGACACCCTCAGTTCTGGACCCCATTACAAATCCCTCTTTTGGGGGCCACCTGGCTGCACCCTCTTACACAACCACTCAAGCCCCCCTTCCCCAAGCTTTAATGATGTTCAGGAGCCATGTTAAAACTCTTAATAATTTCATCTTTGAATAAATATTTGGTAAGTGAAGTCCAATGGAAATATGAAGCATGTTATGAGCAGAGGAGAGACACACTGTCATTCCCTTTGTCCATTAATATATAACCTTCAGGATGCCCATTGAGTACAGAATCCAAGTGAATCCATTCTGTATTTGAGTTTAATGAGACTCACAGTCCAACACAAGTATGTTATTTCTAAGGCTGGGAGTACTGACAGCCCTAGTGCCCATGCTTTTTGAGGAAACCAGAACTTCCTTCAAAAGCAGAGAAAAGGCAATGATGTCTCGAGGAACTCAAACTACCAAGGAACCCTATTGTATCCTTTCTTACTCATAGTACTTCCCAGTATTTGCCCATCTATCACTTACTCTGACAAGGATGAAAAAGAAGAAAAGGGAAAGGTAAGGCAACCATTGTTCCTTTTTCTTTCGGTTCTTCTTTGTCCATCAGTAAGCCAAGGGTAAATAAGATGATGGGATGCGTGCTTTTAAAAAAGTAAAATAAGGGCACATGTCTGGGTTGCAGGCCAGTTCCCCACAGGGAATGCACGAGAGGCAACCATACATTAATACTTCTCTCCCTCTCTCCTTCCCTTCCCCTCTAAAGATAAATAAATAAATAAAATTTAAAATAAAAAAAATAAAAAAGTAAAATAAAAACAGTTGAGCTAGCTTTGTTTAGCATTTCATATATGAGAAATGAAATGCAAATTATGTAATTTCATTACTTATTTATACAAGTTCAATACTTTTATATATTAATTTAGAACTGCCATTACAAACAATACAAAGATGAGTGTTAAATTCATGCTGGTATTTTAATATTTTTCTTTACTTAGAATGATATTAAATAGCAAATAAACACCTCATGAAGAAGAAAGGAAAAAGCTTTATATTTTAGTATTTTTGGTGACATTTTCTTACCTTGTTAGCATGGGCCCCACATTTTCACTTTGCACAGCACCCTACAAAGTGTCTGGCCCTGCCAGCACTGACATGGTGCTCACAGAGTCAGGAGCCCAGGTTCCCTCCCGTTACTCTGTGATTTGTAGCCGCGAATGCAGTGCTCCAAGCCACAGCATCCATTTTACAGCAACATGATGGCAAAATGGATGACAGCAAATAGTGCATAATGCTTTCTCTTTTAGGAAGTTTAAGAAAGATACCATATGATTCTAATGTCTTCTTTTGTAAATAAGAATGTAGTCATATAAGTACAACTAGTACATAGGAAACTGAGAAATAAAGTTTTAGTGACTATGTGTTCAGCTAAAATGTAAGAGCTCTCTTATCAAAGGAAAGAGAAAATTGATATTGAGACACAGCTAGCTGTTTACCACATGTACTAAAAAAAGGAAAAACTGTGAGAATCAAATTGACAAGGTAGTGTAAGACTGGACATACTGTAAAGATCCCTCCATGAGGAAAAGAATGTATATCTAAGAGAGAGAAAGAAAGAGAAGATAGAAACAGACAGAGATAGAGGTAGAGAGGTAGGGATGGCGAGAGAGAAAAACACAAAGGAGAGAAAGAGGAGAAAGACTGCATCAGTAAGTATATGTGTTAAGTGAATAATAAAAATAAAATATATTAATTATTTAAAGAGAATTATTAAAAGTGAGCCTAGACTATAGATTTATAAAGATTGAAATTGGTGAATTCCTTCACTATGTGACTTGGGCAAATCAGTATATTCATTTAAATTATTGCTGACTGAGCGCATTTATTCTAAGAAGTAACATTCTAACACTAATGTTATTAGTGTTATTAGTTATTAGTGTTATTAGTGTTAGAAATAACATTCTAACACTAATGTTATTTAAGCTGCCTAAAAATGATTAATAAGTATTAGATAATAAGTCAATTATCATTGTAACTAATTTTCATTTTAAAAACAAAAACTTTATTATTTTTATTAATACCACTGTTTTTTTATCCATGGTAAACATTTTTTAGCCATGTATTTTTAATGAAATACACATATAAACATCGATGCATCATTATAAATTACTAAGACATTTAATAAATTGATTTAATAAATTAATACATTAAAATTATAAATATATATGTAAGCACATAAATTGTAAAAGTGTTTCATATGTAACTCGTCTAGTCAAACTATAATAAGAAGAGACTAGTAGTATTGAGATAATTTTTTTACTTTTACATGATCACATCTAGCAGCTTTGAATGATCCCTTTATTTTATTAAATAATGCATACCTCTGCTGCTAGGCTGCTACTATTAGACATTTTGAATTCATATTATTTTTATTATCCATATTCAGTGTAGTGCCATATATAATTGGTAAGTCATATTGTACAAAATCATATAAATGTGCTTAGTAACAGACTGAACTTGAAGTACCTTTTATATAATTAACTTGAATAAAGCATCTTGACATTCTGAAGAACTAAATAATTAAAGAGGTCTGTATTATTATCCCCATTTTATAGATGAAATCATAGGTACAGGGATATTAAATAATTTGTAGGAGAACATAAATTGAGTCAATAGCAGGGATAAATTGGGAGTAATACCTAGAATTTGCATTAGAAGAAAAAGTTCAGCAGAAATTTCTGCTACATCTGTATTCTACATAGAAAATTAAATTGAAATTATTACTTCTCTCATTATTAATATTCATTCAGTATCAAAAATATGCTAGGTGCTATAATATACATGAAATGAGGTAAACCCCTTAACCCCAGCCCAACTATATATCTAATCCTCCCAACTTATTACTAGCACATCCAATGGGGTTTTTTATCACCTTAATTATTTTAAAGAAAAGACACCATAGCAAAGAATCTTGTGACTCTAATTGCTAAAGATAACACATCTCATAGTCATCCAAGAAGTACTAAACTTTTATTATAATAATGAAGACACAATTTGAAAATGCATATGACTAAAAGAAAAGAACCAACATATAGTTGCTACCTAAAAACTGGACAGCCCTATTAGTTTTTATTAATTTGAGTTGTGTTTATACATCAAGAGTAAATTCCAGTCATAATTGTAAAAAATTATCTGTATAAGTGAGGTACCATTCTAGCCACCTTGCATTTACTGTAAATAATCATCACACACACACCTAAGCAGCAGCTGTGAAAAGTGGAGAAATATGTCCACAACAGACACACAGTTTGATGGCAAAGGCATTACTGGTCTTGAATCTAAGTATTTTCAGTTCTTTCTGTTCCAACACAATTACTCTCATATTGTTGTATAATTTTTTTAAACATTTTACTTATTTGTCTTTAGAGGAGAAAGGAAAAAGAAAGGGAGAGAAATACTCATGTATGGTTGCCTCTCATGCATCCCCTGCTGGGAACTGGCCTGCAACCCAGGCATGTGCCCTGACTGGGAATTGAACTGTGATCCTCTGGTTTGCAGGCCCGTGCTCAATCCACTGAGCTACACCAGCCAGGGCTATTGTATAATTTTTGGCTAGTCTTAAAATGAAATAGGTTTAAAATTAAAAAATTTGTGTACATTTTCTATTTCTAGTTTCATTGCTAACATTATTAAAATTACCAATATATTGACAAACTTTATATTTATCTGCCTTTTGTAGAGTTGTTATTTTTTTAATTTTCTTTTTTCTTTCTATTGGTTAGAAAGTTACAGATTGGTTTGCCTTTTTTCAGTGGTTATCTCAAAAAAATTTAAATGTAATTATTCAAGTATAAATTGAAAACTAACCAGTGTATCTTTTCTACTACATGAATATACCAGGATTTATTTAATAGCCTTCTATTGATTAACTGTAGATTATTTCAAGTTTTTAGGATTATATGAATTCTGCCATAAATGTCTATCATCTATTTATCTGAATATATACTTGTATATTTGCATGCCCTTGTGATTATTTTTATAGAGACCCTTCACATGTAATTGCATCAGAAATTATAGACATTTAACAGCAGTGACCACATTCACAAAGACTTCTGTGGAAATAAAATAACTTCATTTGGAAAGAAATTGTTATATACCACATTTTGCTTATCCATTCGTTGGAGGAAACTTGGTCGTTTCCACCTTTGGCTTTGAGAATACTGCTGTAAACATGGATGTACAACTATCTGTTCAAGATTCTGCTTTCAATTATTGTGGGTCTACACTCAGAAATAGAATTGCTAGATTATAGGGCAATTCTATATTTTAGTTTTTTGAAGAACTACTCTACTATTTCCATAACAGCTGCACCACTCACATTCCCACCAGCACTGTGCAAAGATACCAGTTTCTCTGCGTTCTCACCATCACTTGTTATTTTGGGAGTCTTGGTATTTTGATGACAACCATCCTAATTGGCATAAAGTATTAACTTTGATTTGTATTTTCCTCATGATTAGTGGTGCTGATCATTTTCTCATGTGTTTATTAGATGCCCCATATATATATATATATATATATATGGACAACATATATTATATGTTATGCAAATATATATATATGCAAAATTGTGTAAATGCCATATGTTGTCCATTTCTAGAAGGGGTCCATCTTAAGTAAATATCTTCACAAAATAAGTTTTTAAACAAACAAAATTTTATCACAATTAAAAAAGTTTTTGCAACAGAATAACAATAATATTAAATGTAAAATGAAAATCACTATTCTTTTTGGTTTAGAACTTTACCATACTGAATATAATATAATACATACATATATAATTAAAATGGCTAAAGTTGAAAAGACTGATAAAAGTATTGGTGAGGATGCAGAGCAATTCAAGCTGTCATATATTTCTGATGAGAATAAAAAAATTTACAGTTACTCTGACAACTGTTTGTCAGTTTCTTATAAATTTAAAAATTCACACACAACATATAGCCCAGATTCCACTCTTAGATATTTTTTAGGGAGAAATGCAAATATATGTTCACACAAAGGCTTGTGTGCTATTTTCTCATAGCTGTTTCATTCATAATAGTTAAAAACCGAAACCACCCAAATGCCCATCATCTGGTGAATAGATGAGCAAATTATGGTATTATTATACAATGGAATATTAGCCTTTAATCAAAGGAATCAAACTCCTGAAACATGCTACAAACATGTATGATGCTCAAGATCATCATTATAAATGAAATAATGGAGACATATGAACACATAACATATTATTCCATTTATGAAATTCAAAAAGGCAAAACTCTAGTGACAAAATGCAGATTGGAAAATAGGAATTGTGAGAAAAGCCTGACTTAAAAGGCATGGAAGTGAACTTTGTAGGATTATGAAAATGTTATAATACCTTCTGTGATATACAAGGATATATATTCTTTCAAAACTCATTGAAGCATTCATTTAAAAATGGGTGAATTTTAACATTTTCAAATTATACCTCAGTAAAGCTGATAAAAACTAACAATTCTAGAATATCTTTATACTTTTCTCCTGAAAAACAAATATATACTGGGTAAAATAGTAAGAATTTTAGTTGCCTTTAGTATTTAGCCAATATTACACTCTGTTCAGTATGTTAAGTGTTGTAATCTCAACTTACCCATAAAGTTTTGTATAATCATTAATTGTGGAATAGCTCTACAGATACATGGTGCTACTTTAAAATCAGTCTAAAGAAAATAGATGGCAGGAGGTAACTGTTATCCTCATGAATCATCCCTTTCTGCATCCTACAGAGATTGTTCACTACTATGTAGCACATATCCTTACAGATCTGAAAGAAATGAGACAGTCATTCTTAAATTATGCCTAATAGTATTTTCAAACTCATGGCCCAGAGGCCAAATTTGTTTGGTTTGCCCAACACAATTTTTAAAAATTAAGTCATTATTCACAATGTCCAAGACATTGAAACAACTCAAATGTCCTTCAATAGATGATTAGGTAAAGAAGACGTGGTATGGAAATAACATGGAATATTACTCAGCCATAAGAAAAGATGAAATACTGCCATTTGTGACAACATGGATGGACCTTGAGAGTATCATACTAAGTGAAATAAGTCACTCAGAAAAAGATGAGAACCATATGATTTCATGAATATGTGGGACATCAAACTGAAAGGAACAAACAAACATGAAAAACAAATAAAAACTCATAGACACAGACAACAGCATGGTGGTGGCCAGAGGAAAGGATAAGGGGGCCAAATACATGGTGATGGGAGATGATCTGACTTTGGGTGGTGGGCACACAATGCAGTATGCAAGTGATGTATCATAGAAATATATGCTTGAAATCTATATAATCTTATTAACCAATGTCACCCTGATACATTTAATTTACAAAACTAAGTATTTTTTTTTCGATTTTTAAAAATATTTTATTTATTTATCTTTAGAGGGGAAGGGAAGGAGAGAGGAAGGAAACATCAATGTATGGTTGCTTCTTGTGCATCCCCTGCAGGGAACTGGCCCCTGCCGGAAACTGGCCTGCAACCCAAGCATGTGCCCTGACTGGGAATCGAACCGCGATCGTCTGGTTCGCAGGCCCGCGCTCAATCCACTGAGCTACACCAGCCAGGGCTTCAAAACTAAGTATTTTAAATCTAGGGCACTTCACATAAAATTTTGCTTCACTTAAAATAATTGGTGGGAAAAATATTTTACTTAACTGACTTTATATGGGACTATTCATACAATTATATGACTATTTGTGTTTTCCTTTTTCCAAATCATCTCATGTTTTTAACCAACTCTATGGGGTCTTTTCTCATTGATGACTAAGAGCTCTTAATATAGGAAACATTAGCTTTCTAGTCTTTTACTTTGTGAATATCTTTCCCAGTTCTTTGAATCTTGCCTTTCTTCATTATTCAATTGGCATTTGATGTCATACGTAGTCAACTATTTTTATTAAAAGCTAGATTCTGCATTTTGTGCCATTGTCATCTCATCCTGGAGTCAAGATTAGTAACATATCCATTCATATTCTCCTTCTGTGTTTCTGTGATTTTATTTTTAAATATAATCTTTATTTAATCTTTATCTAATTCTTTAAGTTAAAGAGTGAGGTAGAGAGCTGAGTCCTCTATACCTCATTTGTTATTTTTCCCCTTAGTGACTATATGAACATTTGTCTCAACAATATGTATAAAATAATCATTTTCCCATTGATTTGAATTGTCACCTCTCATATACTAAATACAGAAATATGCTTGGGTTTCTAACCTCTCTCTTCTATTCCTATAACCTATCTATCTCTACACCAGTAGCCTATTTTTAAATTTATATATCTTTAAATTATGTTAAATATATATGCAAATATTTGTTTTCATGGTTTTTTTTCAAGATTTGCCATGTGTTCCTTGACATGAAACATGTCATTTTGTCAAGTTCCCTATAAAAAGCAAATTAGCAGGACTTCCGCCAAGATGGAGGCATAGGTGGAAACACTGTGCCTTCTCCCACAACCAAGTTTGAATACAACAAAGGTTTGGAGACCAAAGACACAGCAAAAAACAGAAAACTGAGTTATACGGAAGTCCGACAACCACTAACCATTCAACAGGGATGGTAAGAGGGGCAGAGCCAGCAGCGAGCAGAGTCAGGCAGGACAGATCCCCCGACCTAGGCGTGCAGGAAGCCCGGAACCAGTTGGGGTGCGGGGCAGACTGACCGCGGTCGCACATTCCGCACAGTGATACGGACCACGCAGGCCCCAGGGGGCGAGGGCTGACGGCGGTGGCACACTCGCGTGCAGTGGGACAAAACGCTCAGGCCCGGTAACAGTGGCAGCTGCAGCACCTGTGGGGGCCGCAGTGGGAGGCGGCAGACAGGACAGCATAGTTCCTCGTTGACCCCGCCCCCACATACAACATCACAACCCAGCGACTTAGTTGCCCTGCTCTGGTGAACACCTTAGGGCTCCATCCTGCTACGGAACAGGCACGAACAGCCCAAAAGATGGCGCAAGAAGAACTCAAAGCCCCAGAGCCAATAACTCTCAGCGACCGAGAAATTGCCAGCCTCTCAGAAGCACAATTCAAAACGCTGTTTATCAGGATGCTAACAGAACTGGTAGATTATAGTCATAAATTAGAGGAATATATGAAGGCTAAACTAATTGAAATGAAGGGAGATGTCCAGGAAACCAATAGCGATGGAAAGGAAACTGGGACTCAAATCAATGGAATGGACCAGAAGGAAAAACGAAAAATCTAACCAGAAAGGAATGAAGAAATGAGAATTCAAAAAAATGAGGAGAGGCTTAGGAACCTCCAGGACATCTTTAAACATTCCAACATCCAGATTATAGGGGTACCGGAAGGGGGAAAGAAACAGCCACAAGTGGAAAACTTATTTGAACAAATAATAAAGGAGAACTTCCCCAGTCTGGCAAAGGACATAGACTCCCAGGAAATCCAGGAAGCTCAGAGAGTGCCAAAGAAGTTGGACCCAAGAAGGAACACACCGAGGCACATCATAATTACATTAGCCAAAACTAAAATGAAGGAGAGAATCATAGAAGCAGCAAGAGATAAGGGGACAGTCACCTACAAAGGAGTACCCATCAGACTGTCAGCGGATTTCTCAAAAGAGACCTTACAGGCAAGAAGGGGCTGGAAAGAAGTATTCCAAGTCATGAAATCCAAAGACCTACAGCCAAGATTGCTTTATCCAGCAAAACTTTCATTTAGAATGGAAGGACAGATAAAGTGCTTCTCAGATAAGGTCAAGTTCAAGGAGTTCATCATCACCAAGCCCTTATTATATGAAATGCTAAAGGGACTTATATAAGAAAAAGAAGATGAAAAATATGAACAGTGAAAGGACAGCAAACTCACAGTTATTAACAACCACACCTAAAACAAAAGCAAACCAAGAGGACAGCTAGATCAGGAGTGGAACCATAGAAATGAAGAACACATGGAGGGTTAGCAACAGGGGAGTGGGAGGAGGAGAAGGGGGGAGAAGGCACAGAAAATAGCATAGAGGGTAGGTAGAAAATAGATAGGGGGGAGGGAAAGAATAGTGGGGGAAATATAGAATCTAAAGAACTTGAGACACATGGTTATAAACTAAGAGAGGGGAGAATGGTGGGGTGGGAGTGTGCGGGTGGAGGGGAATGAAGGGGGGAATAGAACAACTGTAATGGTATAATCAATAAAATATATTTTTAAAAAAAGCAAATTAGCAAATAACAACAAAAAAACTATTAGTGCCCTAACTGTGATTGCAGTAAATGTATCAAATAAGACACATTGATATCTTTAAGCTGTGGATGTGTAATGTTTCATGTTATTTGATATATTTATTACAATCCTAATCAAGATGTGAAAGCACCAAGGGAAACCAATGCTTTGAGAAGGATTCACCAATGCTTTGTGAATTACATCAAGCCTGTTTGGAGACAGATAAGGTCTTTTACAAATATAGTGCTAACTCCTTCTTCAAAGTATTTTTCTTTAAAAATGTATATTATTTTCTTCTTTTTTACTGAATTTATTGGGGTGACATTGGCTAATAGAATTATATGGGTTTAAGGCATACGGTTTTATAATACATCATCTGTATATTGCACTGTGTCTTCACCACCCCAAGGTAAGTTTCCATCTGTTATCACTTAGCCCCCCTTTACCCTTTGCTACCTCCTTCCACATTATCATTATATCTCCCAGATCCACTGAGTCTGTATTTGTGAGCCCTGTGAATTTATCCCAAAACTTCTGGACCCCTTTAGGGAGTACATCTGTCCCAGAACTTATTGAGACCTGCTACCTCAAACTTCCCATCACTAGGCTTTCCTGCTGCATATCCCTGCTAGTGTCTTTTATGGCTAGCATTTATATTCTTATTAGAGTGATAATAGTTATTAGTACTAGTAGAGGCAGTTGGAAATAAGCACTATATATGTTGTTCCAATGGAAATATCTGAGACTTATTCAGATATTGAATCAATTTCCTGCAGTCAAGCATATGTATAGCTGAATAGAAAAATTATGCTTTAGAAAAATCCCTTAAAGAAATATATGAGTATATGTAACAAATATTATGAATTTTTAATATATGTGTTGTGCAAAGTTAGAAAAAGTTGCATTTTTGGAATAATATGTAATCTTATTAATAGTTAAAACTGTAGAAAAGGACCTATGGGCAAAGACAATCGGGGGTAGGATTGAGTCTGGGAGGTGGGTGTGGTGGGGCAGAGGAAAGTGGTGGGGGGGAAATGTGGACAACTGTAGTTGAACAACAATTTAAAAAATGCTGAAAATAGACTTTTGGCCAAGATAGAGGTGTAGGTAGACACACTGTGCCTCCTTGCACAACCAAAAATGAGGACAACAACAATTTAAAAAACAAAAAAAACCCCAACCAGAACTGACAAAAAATTGACTGTATGGAAGTCCAACAGCTGGAAAGTTACAGAAGAAACATTTATCCAGGCTGGTGGGAGGGGCAAAGACGAGCTGATGGGCAGAGAGGGGCAGTGATAAAGCAGTGGCTGGTGGACCCAGTGAGGCAGCGGGTGGTGGAGTGTGGCACGGTGCCCAAGGCTGTAGCAGGCAAGGCAGCGGATTGTGAAATGGGTGGTCCCATGTTCACATGCAGATAAACCAGGAGAAACTCCTGGGGAGGAGGACAAACTGTGCAACCCAGGGCCCCAGCATGGGAAGATAAAGCCTCAAACCACTATTTGAAAACACCTGTGGGGGTTGACATGCCAGGATAAACTTCCAGCCTCACAGGAGAGTCTGTTGGAAAGACCTGCAAGGTCCTAGAACGTGCACAAATCCACCCACCCAGGAACCAGCACCAGAAGGGCCTAATTTACTTGTGGGAATCGGGGTAAGTGACTGAAATCTGGCAGAGAGAGGAGCAAGCACCATTGTTCCTAGTCAGACCCCTCCCTCACAAACAACATCACAAAGCAGTGAGGGGCTGCTCTGGCCTAGTAAACACCTAAGGCTCCACCCCTCACTATGTAACAGGTGCATCAAGACAAAAAAAAAATATAGCCCAAATGAAAAAACAGATCAAAGCTCCAGAAAAAATACAACTAAGCAACGAAGAGGTAGCCAACCTATCAGATGCACAGTTCAAAATACTGGTGATCAGGATGCTCACAGAATTGGTTGAATTTGGTCCAAATTAGATGAAAAAAAGAAGGCTATGCTAAGTGAAATGAAGGAAAATGTACAGGGAAACAATAGTGATGGGAAGGAAACTGGGACTCAGATCAATGATGTGGACCAAAAGGAAGAAGGAAACATCCAATCAGAACAGAATGAAGAAACAAGAATTCAGAAAAATGAAGAGAACCTTAGGAACCTCCAGGACATCTTTAAACATTCCAACATCTGAATTACAGGGGTACCAGAAGGGGAAGAGGAACAGCCACAAGTGGAAAACTTAGTTGAACAAATAATAAAGGAGAACTTCCTCAGTCTGGCAAAGGAAATAGACTTCCAGGAAATCCAGGAAGCTCAGAGAGTCCCAAAGAAGTTGGACCCAAGAAGTAATACACCAAGGCACATCATAATTACATTAGCCAAGACTAAATGAAGGAGAGAATCCTAGAAGCAGCAAGAGAAAAGGAGACAGTTACCTACAAAGGAGCTCCCATCAGACTGTCAGCTGATTTCTCAAAAGACACCTTACAGGCAAGAAGCGGCTGGAAAAAAGTATTCCAAGTCCTGAAAGGCAAGGACCTACATCCAAGATTGCTCTCTCCAGCAAAGCTCTCATTTAGAATGGAAGGGCAGATAAAGTGCTTCCCAGATAAGGTCAAGTTAAAGGAGTTCATCATCACCAAGCCCTTATTATACTAAATGTTAAAGGGATTCATCTAAGAAAAAGGAGAAAAATATGAACAGTAAATTGACAGCAAACTTACAATTATTAACCACCACACCTAAAACAAAAACAAAAGCAAACTAAGCAAACAAGTAGAACAGGAAGAGAACCACAGAAATGGAGATCACGTGGGGGGTTATCAATAGGGAAGTGGGAGGGGAAGAGAGGAGGGAAAGGTACAGAAAACAAGTAGCATAGATGGTAGGTAGAAAATAGAAAGGGGGAGAGTAAGAATAGTGTAGGAAATGTAGAAGCGAAAGAATTTATATGTACAAAATATAGACGTGAACTAAAGGGGTGGAATGTGGGTGGGAGGGGGTGTGCAGAGTGGAGGGGAGTGAAAGTGGGAAAATGGGACAACTGTAATAGCATAATCAATAAAATATATTTAAAGAATAAAAAATAAAACACAAGTGGGAAAAATGCTTACAATAAGCAATTTAACATTTTTTAAACAAATAAAATAAAGGAGAAAAATAAAACTATGTTTTTTGCTTCATCCTATTTTTGATAGAATCTTGGAATGGCTACCATGATTATTTGTTTTTGCTCAACATCAACCATATATTCCAGACAAATTTTCCTGATTTAAAACAGTTACTTAGAGACCTATTAAAGAAGTTATATTTCCTTGTGAAAGAGCTTGATTCTTTTCTTAAATTTTTCTTTAACACTTTAAAATACTCTGACACTGATACATCATTTAATTCAACCACACAATGTTGCATATAGATGAGCACATAATACAAAGAATAAAATTCCATCTATTAAGATATGCTCATGAAAGAAAATGTACTTTTTACTCCTCTAAATGCATTAATAAGCATTTATAAAATAAAATTGTACATTTGTATATGTACACATTCTCAAATGTGTTGACACTCAGGGGGGTTTAAAAACATTTGTAAACACCTGCTTTAGAAACAAAATAAATATTCTTTCTTGAGGAAGTGATAACTCGAGGGATTAATATTCACCTATAGGTCGCCAGGTTGAATTCAATTCAGGTTGCTATCGATTAGAAGTTGGTGAAATTTGACAGCTACATTGTGAACAACATGCACTAAGTTGATGGTTATAATCTCAGAATCAACATCTTAAAAGCTGCCACTGCAGTTAGGATTAATTGGTATCATTCTCAATAGCATTGGCAGGATATTGGGTTAAAATGGCACCCTTTTATTCTCTCAGCCTAACTTGGAGAAAAATGAGGCAAGTGAAAGATGTCATTTTCTATTGAGAGCAATCGAAGGCCAAAAAATGAAAGAAGCCACCTTTCTGAGCCTGTTCCACTCATTGATTCATAGAATCTTGGGCTACGTGCCATAATCATAAGAGAAAGGGGGGAATGAAGAGATGAAGCCGTTGCAGGCTCTGTTTGCTGTGTGCAGTTGATCTAGTAGAGCAGATACACAGGCAATTCTAACACAAGGAAGAAAAACATATGTGCCCTACAAGAGAGTGAGGGAAATGCTCTTCCAGGCACTCAGAGGAGGAACTTGTTTGTGAATGGTTTGTGAATTCATACCATGTTTGTGAATTGTGAGATAGAAGAACTTGCATGGGTGGAGAAGTAAAAAGGTAGCATACAAATGAACCAAGAAGATCCACTTTTTATGGATCGACCTTTCTCATGAACCAATAATTCATCTCATTACTTCTTACTCTTTCCACTATTACATTCATTTCATCAAAAGTCGGTATATCACTGCTTTTTAAGTGCGATTTTGAAAGTATATATAATTATGGATTTTTCAAAAATAAAAATGTAAACATTACTGATTTACTTTCACTCTACATGACCTTCCAAAAAGAACAGAAACCAGGTCACAGGGGAGCCAAATTCTAGCACGTGTAAAATGATAAACTTATGGCCCTACACTTACAATGCATGTACACCAAAACAAATTATAAAGGTATAATTAAAAATCATTTGCACTTAGAATCACTTAGTTTTATCAATGATATTTGACAAACACTAATGTGTTGTAAAGATATCAAAATAGTGGTATATTTACATCATATGTCCCTCAAAACACTGCCATTAGCGGGTGACTTTCTCATGATAAGGAAAAACAGTTCCTCATTACAGTGAATCAAGGAATATAATTCAGTTTTGAGTAAGTATTAAATCTTCATAATCAGAAGACTATAGATTAGTCAAATTATTTTTGTAATCAAAATGCAAAAACATCTATTTAATAAACAATTACGCTAGATCTAAACAGAGTTAACAAAATATATTAGAGCACATGTAATCTCTCTTTTGTAGGTAATTAATCTGTCCCCTGGATGAGCAGTTGGAAACTACTTCCATTGTGCAGCTAAATTAATATGTAACCAGAGGCAAGACAGCTAAACTATCAGAAACTCAGATTTTCATCTTTAAAACCAAGTGGAGCGAAATTAGAACAGCAGTTAGCAAATTTTGTTAAAGAAGTAGATTTCCCCTCTACACACAGAAAAATATTTCTTGAATCTTATAAATATAATTCAAATAAACATGAAGCATCCGAAGTTTGAAGGAAAAAGGGTTTATTCTAGGCAATTAACTGCCCTTGATGTACACCAACAGGCTGAAATCACTCCTCAAAATAATAAGGTATCTCAGGAGAAAAATCAGATTTAGTCAATATCAACTCCCTGAAATTATAGGAGAAAGGGGATCATTTGAATATAGAGTACAACTTATTTGTAGGCTTTTTAAGGAGAGGTAATGAAATAATATATATATAATATATGCAAAATATCTAGCATGGTGTTTGGTAAGTTGGGAGATGCTCAATAAACAATGGATCTCTCCCTCTTCCTTTCAGAACACACCTCAGTTCCATCTCTTCTCTGCAATAGCATAATTTATGCAAGTTTTTTTACATGCAAATGATAATAGCTTTCAATGAAAAGACTAAAAAATACCTTCTCAAAGGGCAAAATCTAGTTCTTGACAGGTAAAAATAGTCATGCTTTTTACACATAAATATGTATACACATAAATAGATGTATATTTTCTGTATTGATATATAGTATATCTGTTGTATTATTTTATAGAAGGGCAGTTTCAAAAAACATGTCTAAAAAGATTTCTAAGTGAGGTGACTATGAAAAAAAAGGTAAAAAAACACTGAGCAAAACTATTAGAAAGTACACTCAATGAAAGACTAAGTGATCCTAAACCAGAGTAATGTTAATTCATACATTTAATGACTAAATGCATGTTACGTGTGAAATAATCTACTAGACATTGTGGGGAATTAAAAGGATGTGGCATAGTCAGTCCATGAACTCAAAGCTCTTAAAACTCATGGGCAAATGTAAAAAGCATTAAATAGTACAAAAGTTCAGACATTCAGAGAAGGAAGGTATTTTCTTGCTGGAGTGATCAGAAAGTTTTCAGAGGAGACAGTTTGTGAACTGTCCTTGAAGAAGTATAACTTAAATCAGCAATTTTCAACAGTATGTCATGAGAATTTTTTTGTTTTTTTAAAATATATTATATTGATTATGCCATTATAGTTGTCCCATTCCCCCCTTCACTCCCTTCCACCCTCCACACCCCTCCCCCACAATTCCCCCCTTTCGTTCATGTCCATGTGTCACAAGTTCTTTAGATTCTGTATTTCCCGTAGTATTCCTGGCCTCCCCCCATCTATTTCCTACCTACCATCTATGCTACTTATTCTTTGTACCTTCTCCCCCTCCTCCTCCTCCCACTCCCCTGTTGCTAACCCTCCATGTGATCTTCATTTCTATGGTTCCACTCCTGATCTAGCTGTCCTCTTGGTTTGCTTTTGTTTTAGGTGTGGTTGTTAATAACTGTGAGTTTGCTGTCCTTTCACTGTTCATATTTTTCATCTTCTTTTTCTTATATAAGTCCCTTTAGCATTTCATATAATAAGGGCTTGGTGATGATGAACTCCTTGAACTTGACCTTATCTGAGAAGCACTTTATCTGTCCTTCCATTCTAAATGAAAGTTTTGCTGGATAAAGCAATCTTGGCTGTAGGTCTTTGGATTTCATGACTTGGAATACTTCTTTCCAGCCCCTTCTTGCCTGTAAGGTCTCTTTTGAGAAATCCGCTGACAGTCTGATGGGTACTCCTTTGTAGGTGACTGTCCCCTTATCTCTTGCTGCTTCTAGGATTCTCTCCTTCATTTTAGTCTTGGCTAATGTAATTATGATGTGCCTTGGTGTGTTCCTTCTTGGGTCCAACTTCTTTGGGACTCTCTGAGCTTCCTGGATTTCCTGGAAGTCTATTTCCTTTGCCAGACTGGGGAAGTTCTCCTTTATTATTTGTTCAAATAAGTTTTCCACTCGTGGCTGTTCCTCTTCCCCTTCTGGTACCCCTATAATTCAGATGTTGGAATGTTTAAAGATGTCCTGGAGGTTCCTAGGCCTCTCCTCATTTTTTTGAATTCTAGTTTCTTCCTTCTTTTCTGTTTGGTCATTTCTTTCTTCTCTCTGGTCCACTCCCTTGATTTGAGTCCCAGTTTCCTTTCCATCACTATTGGTTTCCTGTGCATTTCCCTTAATTTTAATCAGTTCAGCCTTCATATGTTCCCCTAATTTGTGGCTAAAATCAACCAATTCTGTGAGCATCCTGATCACCAGTATTTTGAACTGTGTATCTGAAAGGCTGGCTATTTCTTGGTCACTTAGAATTATAGGCTCTGGGGCTTTGAGTTGTTCTTGAATCATAATGTTTCATCTGTTTGTACCTATTATGTATGAGGGGCAGAGCCTTAGGTGTTCACCAGGGCCGGGCGACCCAGTCGCTGGGTTGTGACACTGTACGTGGCGGCGGGGTCAGAGAGAGGAAAAAAAATAGTGCTTTGCTTCACTCCACTCTCTCTCAGATTTCTGTCCCCTCTGCGGCTTCCCACAACCAAATTGGGTCCCTCTGGTGCTGGTTCCTGGGTGCGTGGGTCCGTGTACTCTCCAGGACCCTGTGAGTCTCTCCAATGAACTTTCTGTGAGCCTGGGAGCCTCTCCCGGCCCCTGGATCCCGAGAAAGTCTTTCCAGTTGGTCTTTCCAGAAAGTCTTTCCAGGCTCTAATTCCCATCGCTGGGGCCCTAGCCTGAGGGGTCTGTCTCACTGTTCGATCTTTTGCTTGGTTTATCTGCTTGCGAATGTGTGACCGCAGTCAGCCAGACCACTGACTCCACCCCTCTTACTGGTCTGGCTGAGTGGTTTGTTGTTGTTGGACTTCTGTACAGTTCAATTTTCACTCTTTTGGCTGCATTTTTCTTTCTAAAACTTCGCTGTCTTTAAATTTAGTTGTGGGAGGTGGCACAGTGTTTCTACCTACGCCTCCATCTTGGCTGGAAGTCATGAGAATTTTTAAAGCCTGCAATACCTATTTAGTCAGGGGCACTGACCTCTTTTCCCTTAGATTGTCAAATAAAAAAATGACAACAAGCAACACAATAGCTGACCGGTGTGAATGTCCTGTCTTGAACCATAAATATTTAGGTCTTATAATAGAATTTCATTTTATTGGTCACATTGCATAATCAGGTTGCATCTGATTGGTTAATTCTCGGTACCAGAAATCCTTATATACAAGTATAGGCACCTGATTTTTTTTTCCAAAAAAGTCACTTTGGATCAAAAAAAATAGGTAATCACTGTTTTTTTTAAATTTTTATTTTTATTTAATTTTTGTTCAAGTACAGTTTTCTGTCTTATATTCCTAGCCCTGCACATCCCCCACCCAGTGCTCCCCACCTCCCTTCCATTTCCGCCCCCCACCCTTAGTTATTGTCTATGTGTCCTTTATACTTGTTCATGTGAGTCCATCCCCTTTTCCCTTATGATTCTCTCCCCTCTCCCCTCTGGACCCTGTCAGCCTGTTCCATATTTGAATGTCATTGGTCATATTTTGCTTGTTTGTATGTTTTTTTGTTTAGATTCTTGTTAACGGTGATATCATATGGTGTTTGTCTTTCACCGCCTGGCTTATTTCACTCAGCATAATGCTTTCCAGTTCCATCCATGATGGTTTTTTTTTAAATCAGTCAAAATCATAATTTTTGTTAAATTGACAAAAATATATATTTTTGGTGTGCTACAGAATTTTAGTAATTAGTTTATGTTTGCCATGAGATGAAAAAGGTTGGAAATCACTGACATAGAAGAATGCCAAACTTAAGAGTCAGGATTTTATATGATAGAGAATGGGAAATCTTGCAGGTTTTTAAGGAGGAGAGGGACTTGATAGGAATGACACTATCACCATGATGAACTGGATGAGAAAGAGATGGGCTGGGAGACCACTAGAGGCTACTTCTACATTGAGTATCAAAGAATGAAATTATAACTTTTGCTCAAAGATGAAAGCAACAGAAATATTTAAGGCTCAGTGGAATTCAGTGGTCTGTTAGATGTAGGGATGAGGGGAGGAATGGAAGGTACAAATCAAAGGACTTCACTGATTCATTTGGAATGACTAGAATTGTGGTAAGATTACTCTTATGACTCTCTGTAGCTTCTTGCTCTATTCCTGTGCCTAATAACCAGCTTCCTTCTCAAATTTTTTTAAAAGCGTTTTTTGGTTTTTTTGTTTGTTTGTTTGTTTTTTGCCAGATCATATAACAGCCTGTTCAAACATGAGCTGGTCTGGTGAGAGCCTGTTCCTGGGTCATAGACAGCCATAGTGTCACAGTGTTCTCACATGACAGAAAGGGAAAGGGGGCCGATTCTTTCCTAAGGGCACTAATCCCATTCATGAGGGCTCTGCCCTCCTGATCTATTCACTCCCATAGTCCTCACCTCCAAATACCATCACAAGGGAGATTAGGTTTCAACACATGGATTTGGGGGCATGCAAACATCCGTATGAGTCAAACAGGACAAAGTCTACAAATCATAAGCATGTTATGAACACTTCCACACGTGGTGGTATACCTACAGTAATGAATTCCCCTAGGACAGCCCTTAGAAAGTTCATGCCATAACATAAATTTTTTAGGAAGCTTTAAATTGAAGAACTATAAACAATGACAACAGTGTTATCCACTTAACTATATTATAAGAGTGCGATCTGAGCTATATGCAGTAGTAAAGTTGTGTCATACTTGTTTCCAGGAAAAATAATTAATTAAAAAAGATGGTTCATTGAGCAATAAATATGGACTAAAAATTGAAAATCATTGGGAGATAGAAAATATTTCTTAGGCCCCCAAACTGAACCAGTCCAGAAGATAGTTCTTCTACAATATAGATTGTGAAATAAGACCAAAGGAAGTAGATGGGTTTATTGCCTCTCAAAGTATAGAATAAATTAGCAAATAAAATTAAAAAGTGGCATCAGATGATTCTACATATAGAAATAAACATCCCAAACTAGTAGAGCATAAATTCCTTAAAGGTGACAAAGAAAAATACAGGAGTAAGTTCCATTTGCTTTTTCATCTCAGAATATCATTCTATTCATTTTTTTCTAATCTAAACTATGATGATATTTGGATAAAGGGCTACCCAGCATGTGAAATGTATGCCTCCGACATTTTTCCTTGATCTTTGTCACTGGAAAGGTAGACAGCATCACCAAAAAATATATAGAGAAAAATTACTTCTGTACCAGCAATCATTACCAAATGGTGGATAAATCTTCTGTCTAGATATACAATTTAATGGATATACAGAAAAATGAAATAGGTTTACTCACAGGTGTAATCATGAATATTGACACTGATTTATGATGTTCACCTAGCATGATTCTCATAGGCCTCTCCCTCTGGAATGACAAATCATAAATTTGTCCTGTAATTTATAACAGGCCAATTACTTCTGGTCCTGTCAGTAGCATTAGCTCAGTGTGTGATACTGTACATTGACTATCATCTTTCTGAGCACCAGGGTACTGTGAAACATGCTTAGCAAACAAAGCTGATTTTTGGACTCTTATCAACCTTTTAACCCATGGCCTATGCTCAATTCCTTTTTTATCAAATATTTAACTTTTTTCACAGGAAATTCCACATCTGTATTCTGGACTAAGGCCAAAGTTGACTACCATTTTTATTTTTTTCAGTTTCATGTTAACACTATTGCAGATCTCCCCACGCCACCCCAACCCTCCAAAGCTTACTATCTTTGTTTCATTACCCTGTTCACTAAGATGGAGAAAAGAGAAATATGGGTACTGAGTCTGTCTTCCTCCCCAACCCCAGACTTTACTGGTGTAGGGGTTGTTACAACCTGTTCTTAAAAAGAATGAAGGTGTTTTTCCTTCAGCAATTTGCTCTCCAGCAGTTTAGCTCTTTTCATAGCATATTGATGTAACAACTCTGACAGCCTCTCTTGTTTTTGCATGGATGTTTGAATGCAGACACAAGGATAATTTAAACTCCAACTCTTTTCTTAAATTGTCCTTGGTCTGCTTATCAACTGTGTGAACTTGAAAAAAGTAATTAGTTATTTTTAACTTTCAATGTCTTCATCAATGAACTGATAATATTGGGGAATAAGTTTTTAGAAACTCAGTTACAAACCCAAGCCTAAATGAAAAGTTTACATACATAGAGGAATAATTAAAAATTAGCAAGGAAAGAGGGATTATTATGTAAAATTGACATAATTGGCATTTGATAGGAAAAAGATATGCCTTACAACAATAATGATGATACTTTGCAGCAGAATGAACAAATCAATGTTTATTTGAAGTTTGGTGTTATAATTTTTATATAAAAATGAATAGTAATTTATTATCTAAGGAATAATCATGAAGGAAAAATAAGGCAGTAAAAAGAATAATATAGAAATAAGATTAGTTGTATTACTTTATATTGTTGCTTACTAACCGTGAGAAAATTAATTCTACTTTCACTAAAGTGAAATTAACATTGAGCAAAACCAAGTATCTTGTTAAGAAAGCTTTTTATTTCTGGAGCTTTTACATTTATTCTGAATTCATATGAATGTGTTCCTTGGAGAGAAATATTGAGATATGCAATCTACTAGCATCTCACACACACAAAAAAATTTATACAGTACAATAAATAGTAAATACATCAATACAACTTAAACACTTGTATTTTTCTCTTTTTTTTTGTCAGGAAAGTTTCAGCTCAAAAACTAAAAATGAACAACTTATTGCAAAAGCAAAAGATGTGTCATATTTTTCAAAAATTCATGGATCAAGGTATAATACTTCTAAATAGAATATTAAAATCCTAATAAGTGCTCAAATAACTTCAAAGAATAATTTAATAACTTAATAATAGGATGCATGAGATTATATTCTTCCAACTCTATTTTGAATGAAATATGACCAGGCTTAAAAGGCTGTCAACCCTGAACTTTTGATGGACAATATTGTAGATAGCTGGCATTTCATTTCCACCATGAAGCTAATAACCTTCTCCATTCCATCTCATATCTGTCTTTCCTAAGACCAAAACCAAATCTATTGCTGCAAATAAAAATTATTCAAGGCAGGCTAAATTTCACAGTCTGCACTAAATTTGCTGAACACTATCTACTTTAAGTTATAATTTAAGTAACTCTTTGTTAGAGGGAAAAAAAGCTTGTAAAATAATTGCAAGACAATAAAACCTATTGGTAAACTGTAAAGACAATGTATATGTGTATCATTAGAAAATTTATAGTGATATGACTGCTATTAATAAAGTATTCAAAATTCTATATTTAATAACATGTATTTTGTACTATCATCCTAATGAGTCACTAGTCTTCCTTCTTTATTTTGTGGTGGTTTCAGACATGCATATTTTACCATGGCTTACCAAGTCATAGCAGTGAGAGACAATTTAGAAATCTTCTACACTAATTAGGGCACTACAGGTAATGTATGGTAATGAGTTACCGAAGAACCTCATGGCTCATCACAGTGAAAGTTAATCATTCTAGCAAAGCCTAGGCAATTCCCGGTCATGACTTCTCCCCATAGACGGTACAGCATTCCGGTACCTTCAGTACTAGGGCACTTCTACCTCAGCATGGGTTTCTGCAATTCCTAAGGAAGGGAAGAATAGCGTGGACCAAAGTTGATACATGACACTTTAGCTCTTGTGTTGTTACTCTAAAAAAGTCACAGAGAGGGACACTCAGCTTCAAGGCTGCATATTTTTGTTTTAGAATGGGACAATAGGTAGAAGTATTAGCAAACATTAGGAGGATTTACTATCTCACCTAGTCCAACACTCTCATTTTCTAGCTAATCAAACCAGACTAAGGTCACAAGATGAGCAAATAATGAAAATGGATTCATAACATCGTTGACTCTTAATTTCATCAGATTAGAAAATCATGAAAATTACCGTTCTTTAACTGATTTGATAGTGGCAGAGAACATTTTTACATTTTTTCCCTGAGTTACTAAAGTAGAAGTTCAAAATTAATTTTTTGGAAGTGATAATTATCCAAGATGATAATATCCTCCAGGTAATTCCAAAATAACCAGCATAGACACAGGTAATGGTAACTGCATTGGAATAAGCTAATAAATCTCCAATGGGTTATATAAAGACTATTATACAATATCTTCTCAGTACTTTCCATATTAGCCCTCTGGAAACAATAGATATATACTACAATTTCCAGGCATAATTCAGGCTTTTAGGTCTTTATAAGATCATAAATGTTTTGTTTAGTCTGCAGGGAAAATTGGGTGGTCATGGTGGAACTTCTATTTTCTTTACATAAACATCACAAAACTACTTAGACATAAAATCAGTCTGAATGAATCAAGCTAATCAAATCTAAACTGGGTAAACCTCACAAAGAACCAAATATTGTCATCAGTGGCTAGAACTAAAATTTGCACTTGAATTCTGCTCTCTCACAACATGAACAGTTGGATTAAAAACTAAGAGGTCCTATTTAAAAATTAGGTGCACTGTTTGAAAGAAACTGCTATCATAATGCTCTCAGTCCATAGAAATAAAGAAAGTCTGAAAATATGCTGCTCCTCCACTTACATTTGTTTGGCCAATATTACCACTGTCCACTAATTTTCATTCTGGAAATCAAAGCACACATGCACAAATTAACAAATAGTGGATTCCAGAAACACATCTGTTTCCTGGGAATAAGATCTCTCATTCTCCAGAGTCATTTTAGCCTATTGACAATAGGTATGCTTATAATGGCAAGTAGAAAATAATATAAAAATTTATAAAGACATTTAGAAAACAATTGTAATTAAGTATTATTGAAATGTTTTGTTAGTAAAATGCTGTTTCCTATCATAGTCTCAGGCCCTAAGAGTTCATATAAATTTGATAGGCCTAAAATCCTGTAATCAGCATTAGGAAAGGTACAGAAGTGAGTAAGTTAAAACACCAAATCTTAGATAAAATCTAGAAACATTATTTCATAACTTATGGTTAAGATGCGAAAAACTAGCTAAATGTCTGTTTAATTCTTACCCAGCCATTTGTTCTTTTATTTTAGCCAGAATAACAAACACTTTTTTCCCTTAGCTAAAAATTGAATCCAGGCATTACAAACAGTCTGCCAAAACTGAAGTCAATGCTTTGTGAAGCAAACACAGTAGTTATTTGACTCCAGGATGTATTCCTTTCTTATTCTTGGCCACCCAAAGAGGCACAAAGTAGCTGAGACAGAAAAAATGGGCAAAGAATTAACAGTGTTCCATATGATAATGCAAAGATGGACTTCTTGTGAAAGTGGCAGCCTTGTAAATTATAGAGGCAGTTAGAAATACACAGGGCGGGGCAAAAGTAGGTTTACAGTTGTTTGTATAGGACATAATATAATAATTAATAAATAATAATACAAGAATAAACTCCATGTTTCACATACAACTAGCTGGAAACCTACTTGGGCTCCTCCCTGAATTTCTCTCCATCCTTGTGGGTTTAGAATACACTGTTGCTGAGAATGAATGTTTGTCATTTGGAAAATGTGTTTGGCTGTAAAACTCAGCAGTTACGCTGTATGTACCTGAGGAATAAATAAACATGTCTGAAACTCATGCCCCTGGTGAAACCTCTAAGAAGAGTTGTGTGGTGCCCACAGCTACCCTGGTCTCTTTCATGCCCTGTGCTCATGTCCCCAGGCTATTGTCTAGAGCAGGGGTGTCAAACTCATTTTCACTGGGGGCCACGTCAGCCTCTTGGTTGTTTTCAAAGGGTCAAATGAAATTTCAATTCCTTAACAGTTAAGAAGTAGTTACATTTTTACAGTCCTGAAATTATTTTGGCCCTTTGAAGAAAACCACAAGGGTGATATGGTGTGGCCCTCAGTGAAAATGAGTCTGACACGCTGGGCCTAGCGTGCCAAAGCACCACTGACTGAATCCCTTCTTGGAGAAATGTGTTATACACTAATGGTGGGTGTGGGGACAAAACTGTGTAGCTTATTCGAGAAAGAACAATTCTTGAGGCTAAAGAGTAATGTTTCCCAAAACGAAGAAAATAAAAACAACCACAAACCTCAAGTCAATACATGAAGAAGAGGAGGTTTTTGTTGTTTGTTGTGGCTGCCATTTCATTTGGGGTTTTTATAAATGCACACCTGAATGCAGGAGAGTCAACTTATAAAGTCAAGTACACCTGTGAGTGAACACTTCTTCGCATTGGAAAGACACCTTCCTTTTCAATTATTAAGAAAGTCCTATTTAAGAGATAGTTCATAGTTTCCCTGCCTATGTTGCATTTCTTTTGTTGGTTGAAGTTGAGATTTTATTTAAATTCAGATTGCTTTAGTTGTGTTTCTCTAGAGAAAAGGTAAGAAAGTGTAGAAGAAAAATTGTGTGGGACTGGTTAAACAGGCAAAGAGGACTTTATTCAATACTATTTGCAATAGGGGAGAAGGCTATTGTATGTAATGGGAAGACAGATTAAATTGAAACAAAAAGTCCGGGAGTTTGAAACACTAGAATGAGCTAATGGAAAAGTGCCGGAGGACAGTAGCTGGGAGGCTGATCGATGTGATTAGGCTGGGAGGTTGACCAACGTACTAATAAGGGCCAATTGAAATTAGATTCTTCCCCTCCCACAAGGGTGCTTTCTTGATGATTACATTTGAAAGGAATGTCTCCCAGGTCCTCAAAAAAATGTGTCTGGGTTATAGAAGATTTAAATCTCAAAGAAGCAGAAAAAGAATTTAAAATGGTAAGGTGCTGTTTACCTTTGGTAAATACTTTAAGAAAAGGGAGATCAGGTGCCTAGAGGCCAGAAGTCTTTCTTAACTTTAGTCAAGCTGAGGGAAACGTTAAGCCCATTTTGGTCAGAAGTAGACGGGTTTGGCACAAATTTCTCTTTTCCTTAGGCAATTGAATCAGGAGTAGCAGGAAGTGACTGGCAGCTAGGTGAGCTTCTCATAGTGAGCCTAAAAGCAGTGAGAAAGCACCAGGAGTTACGAAATAATATTTCATGTGGACCCTAGAAGAACTATAAAATAAATTATCTTCTTTCTGAATATTTTCTAGAAGAAAATGACCATTGGAAAGAAGATGACAGACGTCTGACAGGCCATAACAAAACGTATCTCTTTTTCTGACTACAAAAATAACAGTAGTGCACTACAGAGAAAAAAGACGTCTGCCCCAGCAGAAAGAAGTGTTTTATCATGACATTATTTGCAAATACTGGCATATGGCAATCATGAAGAGTAGACAGACTTTTGGTTGGTTTCACTAGTGCACCGAAAGTATCTGTATACAGGCATCCCTCAGTCTCTGCACCAGAGATAGACTCCCCCAATCTTGGCTCTTCTTTGGGAAATAACACAGGCATGCACTCAAGAAATGGGTGTTGAGAGTTTAATAGCTGCTGATTTCTGTGTGGAACAGAGAAGATGAAAGAATGACCACAAGAAACTCTCCTCTAAGCTAACTGTATAAAGCAGATAACAGAGGAGGGGAAAGATGGTTACAGCAGAGCCTGGCAAGTGCCCTGATGGGAGCACACACGTGTGAGACACAGAAAGCATCCTGAGAGAAATCGTATTGATTTTTGGACACAAAAGGTGAGTAAGAGGTAGGTGGTTAGAAGACATGATGCGCATTTCCAAAACTCATCCATGTCAGAAAAAAAGTAAATAAAACACCCACAGTTAATGCCTCTAACATAAGTAGGAGACTGGGAATATTACAAATACTATTTATAGGTAACTGGGAGAAAGTATGTAGAGCAAACAATGCCAGATTTGCATTCTTTATCTAACCAGAGATCCAGGTAGAGGTGGTCCAGGACAGGAGAGAGGATCAGGGTATAAGCAGGAGTGAAACACGAACAAGATTATTATTTCTCAGGAAAAAATCAATCCCCAGCCCCTGCTTAGAAACACTGCATGAGAACATATCTGAGATCTGGGCAGTATGTAGAAAGGGGATGAATACGTGCACAGCCAGATGTGGCCACCTTGGGAAAGGTACATCTTCTGAAAGAGAAAGAGCTAAGTCGGAAAAGGGAGATATTCCTAAAATCTTCACTGGTAACAAGAAGGAAGAAACCAAGATCTGAAAATTAAGAGTGATATATAAGCAAGAGGGCATCACAGAATTCAAAGATACAGCAATACTCCACCTTCCACCAAAAAAAATTATGCTTCAACTATACAAGACACTGTGTTCACTGTACCAATAGTGGTGCTCTTAAACTAAGTTTGCAACCAAAATCCTTCCCCCTACCCACTCACCCACCCACCCAACAGCTGTTATTGCTGGTCAAAAGTGTTTTAAGCATTTAAAATGAACAAAGAAGTTAGTAAATGCTATTATCTTCCCATTACAAGTTTCTTAGGTCCTTAAGTAAATATATCTCAAACAAAGCATTCAAAGATAAAATGCTGTGTATGCGAACTACTTACCCCACCAGATATTGCAATATGCCAATAAAGAAAGCTGATAGCTCATGCATAAAGTTCTTGGAATATTTATTTTTAACTCCCCCAAATGATATAGTCAAGCTTAGTTGATTTAACTGGAGTGTGCTACCAAAATTTTAAGAAAGAACTAACAATTCTACAAAATTTCTCCCAGGAAACAGAAAGAAAAGGAAGATTTCCCTATTCCTCTTATGAAGACAGTATTATCCAGGTTTCAAAACCAAAGATAGTACAAAAATAGAACTACAAAGGCATATCCTCCAAGAATATGGATGGAAAAACCCTTTACAAAATATTAGTAGATAGAATTCAACAATATATGAATGAATTATATATCATAACTAATTGGGGTTTATTCCAAACAGGCAGGGTTGGCTCAATATTCCAAAATCAATCAATGCTATTCACCCTATTAAGAGACTCTAAAAGAATAATCACATAATCATACCAATTGATGCAGAACAAACACTAGACAGAATTCAACACTTTTACACAATAAAAATTTAGAAAAAAATAGAAACAAAAGGGGGATTCCTCAATGTGATAATGACCAATGTATAACAACTTCCAGATAATATTATACTTAATGATGAAAGATTAAATGTACCCTCCTTAAGATTAGAGAGAAATAGTAAGAAAAAGTAAGAAATATTTGCCCTCACCATCTTATTAAGCATAGACCTGGAAGCCCTACACAGTGAAATAAGACAACAAAAGGAAATAAAACATACACAGATCTGAAAAAATAAACAGGATAATTCAACTGTCCCTGTGTGCAGGGGAACTGTTTATCTACATAGATAACCACAAGGCAAACAAAAAATATCAACACTAATAAATAATTCAGCAAGGTCAGAAAATACAAGAAAAATATAAAAATCAATAGTATTTGTATAAAGTACAATACCATTTACAATATTCAAAAAAGGATATACGCTTAAATCTAACAAAACACAAAGAGGACTTACATGCTCAAAACTACACAATGCTCATGAAAATCAAGTGAATGGAGAGGCACTCTGTTCATGGCTGAGAAGCCATCAGCATAGTAAAGGTGTCAGGTTTTCTCAAATTAATATATAGATTTAATATAATTCCTTTCAAATCTCAGAAAGATTTCTCTCAATACTGTTCTAAAATTTACACAGAATTTCAAAGGAACTAGAAGGCCAAAACAATTTTGAGAAGAACAAAGTGGAAGGAATCGGTTTCCCCAATTTCACCACTTCAAGGCATTTTGTTTAGCTACAATAATAAAGGTGTTTATATATATGGAGGAATGGACACACAGAACAAAGGGACAAAATAAAATAATCATAAACAAACCCACACAAATACATTCAGTTACAAGATTTCCCACCTGCCCATCCTCTGTTCTTTAAAGGGGAGAACATAAATTGAAACAAGGAATTTTACCTGCAGGTGAGATTAAATCATACTTTGTTCCTACATGACCATAAACCACAGTGGGAAATAGATTAGGTTCCCTTATCATAGACATCAGGATCTAGTTACATAAATGAGCATACAAACATTTACACACACAAATCTTTGTTTTGAATAACATTTCATTCAAGAAATGAATATATTCTCTTTGTCCTCAAATCTACTTATTCACCAGTTTGCTTATCAGGAATAGACAAATTGAACTAATTTCTCAAAAAAACACAAACTACCAAAATTCACCCAAGATGGAATGGATAATTTGAATACCCCACTATTAAGGAAATTGAATAATTTTAACCTTCCCAAGCACCCCTTAAAGGTCTTCATTTATTGCTTTCCTATAGTCTCCAACCTGCTATTTCTGCCTTAGTCCCTGTTCATGTTCTACATAACAAATACCATAATTTGCAATTATGCTTTTATTTGTTTGTTTGTTTATTTGCTCCTACCTTCTATAGGAGCAAAAACACCATAAGGACAGAGACAACAAGCTACTAATTTTTAAAAAATTCAAAACCATGTAATCAGCAACTAGAACAACCTAAAGCATAGACAGTGAAAAGTCAGAACTTGTAATGCAAATTTTTGGCCTTTTATGTAGTAGTACTCTTGTTGGAACCTGTAGATAACCCATGAATATATCTCTTCTTTGTTATTTATACCTAATCTCTCACTTGCCAAACTGATCTTTTCCACCTTCCCCCTTTTCACTTCACTTCGGGGAGGCAGTGGAGAAGGAATAGAGGAACCAGCCTTGCGGATTAGTGGTGTGCTGGTGCCCCTCCACCAGCGCACAAGAGGGGATTGTGTGTGTCTGTTCCCAGCTCCATCAGGGAAATCACTTCAGTAGCTTTTCATTGGCTGTGGTTGGGGTATTTATTTCACAGAAATTACTGAACTCCACAAATCAGAACTTTTTTACCGTTAAAGAACTAGTTGTTGAACATTTAGCAACACCTCACTAAAACTTCTGGCTTGTAGTGAAAGCAAAATTAAATAAAAACTTTTATATAAAACAAATCTGAAAGAGAGGGAGGAATGGCTGGGAAAAGAGTGGAGGAAAAGCACAAATAATTATTGAGCACCTCACATTTTTTTAAATTTAAACCATCCAATAACCTTTAAAAATAAATATTACTTCTAAGTAGAAACTGGGTCTCTAAAACTCAAAAAAAGATAATGTTTTAAAAATTTAACAAGGTAGATTGTGTATTTAATATTTAAAGTCAGAGTTTTTCTCCCATGCCTTTGATCTTTCCATATAGTATTATGCTTCATAAAAAAATAACTCTTTGCTTTAGTCCACTAAAGAAACTTCATTTGAGGTTTGAAGATATATGCAGTGTTGAAACATGACTAAGACACACAACTAGGAGAAATGTAGCCCTTGACAGAAATAAATAAGAATATAGAAGCTAGAAGAGTAAAACCAAACCACAGAATCTTAAAATAACAGACACTTGATAAAGACCAAATTGAAGTAACTAGCTTCATGTAATGAAACTTTGGTATCACGATCATGAAATAAATAACTTAAATCAATTAAAAATAAAATATATATTGAAAACTGTGATGGAGACAGAGAGAAAGCTATCTAATAAGAACCTGCAGAATATCAATAACTCAGCAGTTAAAATGGAAGAAGCTACTTACATGGTGTTAACCATATCTCATTAACCTTAGTGGACCCATCAGCAGGTTGGAGTGTTATGGTTTTATTTACCAGGCAAAAAAAAAAAAATTCAATATGCTTCCAACATTTTGGTGGATGCCAGTAGACAGCAGAAATAGAAACCTATTATTTCAACCCATTTGTTTTCGTTCTAATGTGTCAATATTAAATTAATTTCACAAATTATGACAGGAGTTCTAAAATGCTTCCACAGTCCAAGTCTAACACACATGACACCCCTCCAACAAATAACCCCAGACAAGGAAGGGTGAACTATCACCTAAACGAATGGAACTGCTTAAATGACAAACAGTTTTACAAGTGTTTCCTGCAGTGATAAGGAAGTACAGTATGCCTTCTACACAAGTTGAAGGGATACTCTTCACAATGTCAGAGAGAACCAAGCAACAGATGAACATCTGTTTAATGGGAAATTTCTAATAAGTAGCATAAACTATTTATCAGATGGCAAACTAATATGAAATAAAATCATTCCCATGTATCTGACTCCTCAAAGAGTTTAATGCTGAAGAATATCAAAGCAACTAATCTTACGGACATACATAGTGGGGAAAAGAGAACAGCCTGAGCAATCTCCCAGTTTTAGGCATTGTTTCACTTCACATCGGCTCTTCAGTTCTCCTGATGACTGCACAATAAGGTGTAGTCATTCTGTATTGCCAAAGAATAAAGCTTATAAGCTAAAAAAAGTTGAAGCTGGTATCCCAGAGTACACTGATAATTACCTTTTTACTTCTGTTTCTTAAAATACTTAATGCTCAAATGAGCTCAATTTAGCCAGGAAAAACTTGTACTAGAAAACTATTTAAAAATGAAACAAAATCAAAACACTCAAAATATAGAAACTGCTTTTGAGAGAGATGGTGACAGTTGCTGTCTTGTAGATTTATCAGCAGCATACAGCACAATAAACCCCCTGGACCTATATGCCATAGTCTTTGATATGATAAATGACAATCATTTAGTAGTTAACCTAAAGACTTTTTTTAAAATCAAGAGCGGGGCAATAACTTGCACCATTAGTGAAGAAAAAAATGTAGCAATTTATAATTTTGTGTTTTCCTTTCATTCTCTCTCTCTCATTCTTTTTTATAACTCAAGTCTGAAATAGTAGCATCTTAAGAGCAGAATTCAGATGTCTGTTTACATGTATTTGCATTATTGGAGAAGAATTCTGCTACCAAATCAACAAATTAATATAATAGTCTTCCCACAATATACACTAGAATAAGAAGCTATATTATAAGATTTTTTAAAAAGATACTACTAGGCATCATTGAATTGAGTCACTGACAAATCAGTTAGAATTTTAACCCTTAACAGGCCTAAATGTGAATCCCATAGTATTCTGTTTCCTCAGGTATAGCACACTGTTTGGTGAGAAGTTTAAATCTAATGTCAAATAAGTTGAACAAGATGGGATTCTCAAGACAGAGGGAGAATCCAGCATTCAGGGAATCTGACATTCTTTGTGTGCTTCTATGGTTACAGAGGGTGTCTGCAGAGCGTGAAAATAGATTACAGATACCAAGAGAATGTCCTGTTTTACAGGCTCCAAAATGATTCTTGCTTTACTGCTCAGGGGATAATCCTAAATGATGCCTTTATGCCACATTACATTCCCAGCAAAGACATGTTCTAGTCATAATAAGGGGTTCACAGAAATCAAACTGTTGCTTACTGCAATTCAATTGTGGGTCCGAATCACAGACTAAAAGTGACGTGCCATTGTGTTGTTGGGACAATTATTAAATAGCTCTGGATTTTTTATTTAAATATCAATTTTGAAATGCAGTTGGTGATGTTTTCCTTTAAATCAAACAATTAACCCTGTTTCATTGGTTATAACTTTTCTAGAAAAAGAGGAGCCAGAAGGCATTTAAACACTACCTTGAACATGCACATGAACCTTGGGGGAACACTGTGAGTCCAGAAAGCAAGAATCATGGAATTGAGCAGCTTTCTGCACCAGGAATAAAAACCACACTTGCATAGAAGAAGGGAAGTATTTGCAATGCAGAAGGCAAAGTAGAATTTCTTCTTTTTTCTGACTGCATGTGTTTGTGAGTGATAGGTAACGGTTGGTGCTAATCAATATCTATGGGCTACTCTATATTTCTCATTGACTCTCACAGTTAGTTTGAGACCGTATGACTAGTACCAAGTAAGGATAAGTGAATGGAAATAACACCTGTCTTCCAGACTGGAGCAGTTAAGAACTAGTATGCTTTCTCCAGCTACTTCTTCCCTTCAGTAGCACAGAGAGAAGGAAACCATGCTTACAATGGTATAACTACAAGATGGGGAAGGGTTGGTCAACCATGTCAGATTCTAATCGGAGAGAAAAGATATGTTCATCATGTTAAGCCACTGAGGGTTCTGGGTTTCCTTCCTGCTACAGCCAGCACTGATCTACCCTAGTTCATACAACCTGAATAATTTGAAACAGCTACCATGAATCAGTTGACAAATTCGGATGTTCAGGAAATATAGCTTTACTTTCTATAACTGTTTCATGTTCAAGCCTCCTGCCCCATCATACTAGGCATGTAAGAAACTTGATTATCAGTCTTCCTTGACTTCATCTCTCCATCCCCTCACCACTGCTTTTATCCAAGGCCTCTATGAAAAGTTATTTGGGCCTGCAAGGGGGGCAAATGGCACCTAGAACTTGAGTCCCCTCTTACTCCATGCCCTGTCACAATGTCCAACCTCAAAGCCAACATAAATTTTTAGGTCCAGAAGTCCCTTTTCTGTTATTATTTATTTGGGTTTTTTTTTCTGGCAACACTTGACTCTTCCTGTTAGGTTTCCCCTGATCCTCTGCCAGGCCCTTCCCCGGATACCCTCTGACAGCGGTCGGGTTTCCTCTTTGAGGTCAGGGCAGGTCCCAGACACAGCTGTCAGTGTCAGGTGATGCCTCTTTTCCCTGCCTCCCCTCCCTCCTTCACATGGCTTGGGAGAAATCTACTTTGTCCAGAGTAGGTTATTGTCCTCTCATGATTGAATGAGACACATTATCTACTCCCCAAATCCTCTCCCTACCCTATCCTAGAACTTAAGATTTTGAAAACAGTCAAGTACTTGAAAGCAAGAAATGGAAAAGCGGAAAAAGCAGCAGGAGACAAAACTAAAAATATTAACTAGAAATTCTAAAAATGTTGCGACATACCTCCTGATTTCCTTCATTTTTCTTCTTTCCAAGCAGAAGTTTTTATGTTAAATGGATATGCTAAGTGTATTTGGGTCTTAATATGTGTTTTGTGTCTTTACTCTCACTCATGGTTTTAAGTAACACACAAACACTGAGGACTTTGAGGTTTTTATTTTTAAAATTACTCCTGCCTCCAGATTCAGATCCATCTCCATACCTCTAAATGCCTAAGGCTTACTTTATAATGTACATCTTCATTTGGCATGCATACCTTTGCGAACTTAAAATAGCCAGAGCAGAACTATTGATTCTTCTCACTCACCTGGTGCACAGTTCGCACCACTCCCCTTTCATGCCTTCTTCATTGTACTGAATCACCCTCCAGCCAGTCACTCAACCATATACCTAGATTCACCCCTGGCTGCTTTCTTCACACCCCGTCTCTGTCCAACCCAGGAATTACTCTGTCTAGTTCGTCTTCAAAATATAATGCCTCTCTGACTGCATCTCATTATTTCCACCATTAACTCTTGCCTAGAATATGAAAACAGCCTTCTCACTGCCTACCAGCCTTACAGCAAGCTTGACGCTCTCCAAGTGGCAGCCAGAGTGATATTTATGACTATAAATCGGGCCTTTTCACTCACCAACACAAAGCCATGGAAATCTTTCCCATTTCAGTTCAAAAAAATTAAAAATTTTTCTCAGCTACCCTCCCACTTCAGTTTCCCCTCATTCATCACCTGGAGCACTGTGCCCCCTCTACAATGGCAAGGTTTCTGTCAGCTTAAGAACCACGCTCTCTCTTTACCCTCACTGCCCCTTCTTCCTGTACCGTCCTTCACAGCTGGGCGTTGTCCTCATTCCGGTCTCATCAATTCATATGTTAGCACCTCAGAGAGGTTCTCCTCACCTTCTGCTTCCTCTGGTCTCTCTAGCACGTTTCCCTATTTTGTTTTATTCATTGAACTTGTTGGTGCATCATTTACAATATGTACGTATTTGTTTACCTGTTTATTACCTGTGTTCTCCTCTCCAACAAAGGCAAGGAAACTTTTTCTCGATCACTTTTTTTAATCTCCTGCACCAAAAAGAATGTGTATGCAGTACATAGTCAATGCTTCAGAAACTGGTTTGGTGTTAGAATTTTTTAACCAGCTGAGAGTGATGGTTTTTGTGGAAATGTGAGTTATACCCAAGGTAAAAACTAAAAAGAAACCCTGAAATATTCAAACAAGAAAACACATGGGGAATGTCTGGCATGGTAAAATTATTATAATTTTCCACATTTGGGGACAAATGTGTGACTAGAAGAATATTTAAAAGTAAATAATATCTAGAAGGCACATATATTTTATAGGCATAAAGGCCCATGAACAAGTAATTCAATTTCTCTAATTGTCAATTTTCTCACCTTTCAATTACCTAACAAAAATGACTGAGTATATATATACTATATGTCAAGTACTGTTCTAGCTGTTGGAGGTACAACAGTGGTTAAAACATATGCAAACTCCTGCCTTTGTGGAATTTGGCACTTTACTTTTAATGGCTGTCTCTCTAACTGACCGGAACATAAGCTCCAAGAAAGCAGGAATTTCATCTGTTTGTCCACAGCTATATCCCAGCAAATGACACAAAGTAGGTGCCCAGTAGAATTTGTTAAAGGATAAATACACAATCATAATAAGTAACCATAAAGTAAGGTAGGTAGGCTGCTGAACACAGTATCTGCATAATTTACAAAATTAATGTATATTGGATTAAAATGAATAATGATAAAACACTGTCTACCTCCTTTTACCTCCTCAGCAACTGAATGCAAGATGCTCTTCAACTGTTTTCAGAGATGCTATTTCTTTTGCCCATAAATTCTATGTCACCAAAATAAACTATATCATAAACATATGAAAAAGTTCTAAATGATTTTCACAGCTTGTTCTCCAGAAGTATCACCTCATTTTATCCAGACGTTCCCAAATGACGCAGCATGCCACTTTTAATTAATGCCTGGGGTTAAATGTCAGTTGATTAAATTCCCTAATCTGTTATTTAGAACACTTGTGACTAGTGGAACAAATGAACTCCTGCCTATAGCAGCCCATAAGAAATGTACCCTCTACCTTCCCATTATGGGACAGCTCACTTCTTTGCCTCTGTAAACTGAGCCCACTGAGTGACAAATCAGAACGAATGACTTCAAAACTGGCTAACTCACTGGCTTTATAGCATCAAGCACTGCAGTGCACATAAAACAAAGAAGTTTTCCCAGACATTACCTACAGTAGAATTCTCTCCAAGTTCTTTTCCGGAAAGTGAGAAAGAAACAGCACAAAAGATTAACCTAGTTGCAGAAAGAACAGTAGAGGACTCTGGTGAAACAATTGGCCTCCACAGGTTCGCATCCCCATGAACACAGCAGGCCTGCTTTACCGCTCCCTCAGGAGCACCTCGCATCCTGTCCACACCCTGTGAGTCCAAGAACTGTTTCTCTGCCTATATTTGGCTGACTGGTTCTTTCACTTTCTTTTTGCTCCACTCATCTTATTCTGTATCCCCCTGTGAGGTGAAAACAATCCTAATAGAACTAGACCGACTTACAGGATTCGTTATTTAATTTTCTCTTTCTGAATAATTAATAAAGAAAGCATTCGCTTGCCTTTCCTGTGAGGTTGCCACACATACAGGTTTCCAACTCACAGTGTCTTCCTCCTTCAACAAGAGAATTCTGGGTTTTTATTCACCTCTTGACACAGAGGGCTGGGTACCAGCTTTGAGTTTTTATTACCAGAAGCCTCTACATTCTGGCTGGTTTGCTCACAGTCTTGCATTCATACCATACCTTTCTCTCCCTCACACTATCTTTCTCTGTCCCCTCGCCCCTCTCAAGTCCTATCAACTATCTGAGTTTACCTGAGTACTCATTCCATCATTCTCATAAATCTTCCAGGGATTTGTCCAGCTCACTATTTTTTCCATCTTATTTTACGATGGTATATTGCTTATATTCTTGTTACTAGTTTTTTAACATCTTTTTAAAATTCCAAATAAATATGTGTGCCCTGTTTCTAATAACCTAGTGTGTTAGTAAGAGTTCTCCAGAAAGAGATGAGAAAGAGAGAGAGAGATCTAAAGAATTAACATACGCAATTGTGGAGGCTTGGCAAATCAAAATGCAATAGACTAGAGGTTCCGGGAAGAGTTACAGTTCAAGTTTAAAGAAAGTCTTGCTCAGGGGAGGTCAGTCTTTGTTCATTGATATGAAGGCCTTCAACTGATTGTAGGAGGACTTCTTACATTTTAGAGGATAATCTGCTTTATTCAAAGCACACTAATTTAAATGTTAATCTCATCTAGAAATTACGTTCACAGAAACACCCAAAATAATGTTTGGCCACATATCTGGGTAGTGTGGCCTAGCCAAGTTTATATACAAAATACCCATCATATGTAGCAAGGTCATTTGTGTAAAACAAGGACTCAGGATATTAAAGTGTATGTATCTTGGTCTGTGAAGACGGGTTTAAACTTGAAGAAACTTTTGTTTTCAGTGTGGAGATGATCCAGGATTATGTTGTAACTGATGTAAATTAGTTACTTGTACATTTTCTCAGATCTTTGCAAAGGTTAAACTAGAAGTAATGAGTTTTCTATAATTAACTTGAATTTATGACAGGTTTTTATGTGCAGGATAAACATTTTTCAACCTTGGGTGAAAGTACTTGAAAAACTTTATGGTGACTGTGTTTTGCCTGAGGATAACTGTTCCATGCCAGTTTGGGCTGTATGAGAAAGAAAAAAATCGAATTAATTTGTGTACACTTAAAAGTTGTTGTCTATCGAATTTCTCCCAGGTTCAGTAAATAAACAATTCTTTATTTAAAAAAAACACACAAACGAAACCTGAACAATGACTTCTAATTGAAAGTCATTTTATTATCATTATTATCAGCAGCAGCAGCATTATCATAAGCACAAAACTAAGTCCACTAAAAAAAAAATGGAATCACACTCCAAAAACTATCTCCACGTACAAGAGAAAGCATGCTGAGGAAAAAGGCCACTTGGAAGTCTGACAGTGTCGGACACCTCGCCATCCTCCCATTCGCATCTCTCATCATTGTCTCCCTCACTTTGGCTCCCCTGTGACTGTGGGTACCATACTTGTTCTTAAGGGAGGGCCTTTGAATGTTCCATACCTATGGTTCAAATATTCTTTCCTTTTAGTTTTTAACCTAATTTCAATTCATCCTTCATCAGTTGTAACTTTCACAAAGAAACTTTTTCAGAGCCTCCAAAATAATTTTGCTTCCTCAATCCTATGTTCTCATATTATAGAATACAGTATTTATGTAGGAATTGGAAAACTAGCATTTTTTTGCATTTATTTATTTTATATTATTTGATTAATATCTATCTTCTACATTTGACTATAAATATCATGAGAACAGAAACTATGTCCACTTTTATCATGTTTTTATCCTCAGGTCTTTTATTCTCAGGTACAAATCTAAGTGTCTGGTACAAATCAATAAATGTTTGTTAGGTTTATTTAATTTTATTAAAATTTATTAATCGCCAGTGAGACTAATATTGCTTTCCTTATAGAATGCTTCTAAAAAGGCAGATGGCAACTACGCACTGTCACAAGGACCAGAGCAAACAGGAGCAAAGTCAAGCTATAATGAACTCTGTATGCACAAGGCTAGGGCATTAATCTACCACCTGACTTAGCTGCCTGCGTATGTTGTTACAGGCAGGATCTCCAAGATTAGAGGGGTAGCATTACTGGCTTAATATCAGATAAAGACAACTCTTCCATACCACTTTTCACTACCTAATGCACGTGGACATTATACTATTTGAGGGAGGGAACGAGTAAGGGACAGAGAGAAAGAGAAAGAGAGAGAGAGAATATCTTAAATTTAAAGTTTTTGACCACAGATACAGTTTTCAGGCATCTGTTGCTCACTGATATGTAATTAATGAGTAATTTATGAACCAGTAAATATGTTTGAAGTCCAAGTGTTCATCACTTTTAAGTTTAGATAATCTGATTAGAGTCTTCCTCCAAAACAGTTTTTTAATTCTTTAAAACTTTACACTGTTTGCATGAATCATCTTTTGAGACTTTTTGTCTAGACACAGAGTTCTTGTGAGTTTTAATCTGGCTGTCAGGGCCATTTTGGCCCGTGATCGAGACTACTGTCTGTCTGTATCCTTCAACTCCTTTGAAAATGCAAACTATGCCTGTTTCAAAAGTACCCACTTTTGATGATTTCATATGTGAGGTGAACACTCATAATTAAAACATCTCAATGTCCCATTCTAATATTCTGATAACTTTTCTCATCTCAGTGGTTTGATCCTTTACTCAGACTGATTTTAAGTAGCTATTTCATTCCCATGGCTACACTAGTCACCTAACCTCTGTGCATCTTTATTTCTTCATTTATAAAGTAAGAATAATAAAAATATATAACCCACAAGGCTGTTCTGAGAATCAAGAAAAACTCTACTGAGAAGTCCCCTGTTGACTAAACAGTACTTTTCAAATTCAGGTATAACTTATATGTAACATTATATTATTTTCAGGAATACAACATAATGATTCAATAATTGAATATATTGTGAAATGATCACCACAATAAGTTTAGATAACATCCGTCACTGCATATAGTTACAATTTTTTTCTTGTGATGATAAATACAAGTAAACTGCACTTGTTAAAGTAGCAGTGTGATTATTATAAATTAAAATACTTTAAATGATCCATTTGATACGTAATTGTCCAATCAAATAGCTATGAACATACTTGTAGAGCAACAATATTTTAAATTGTTATGCTCAAATTGTCAACCTATTTATCATCACCTAACCCCTGTACTCTACTATTCTTCATCTTAAATACAGTCTGTTCTGCTTTAAGTTTTCCTTTAAAGCTGATCAATAAGAGAGGAATGAAGTCAGTATAACACACAAGTTAACTTGATCCCTATGAAACCTTCCTAAGCACCTTAATATCTTGTTCTAGTAATAATAACTGCAGCTGAAGGCGCAGTGTACTAACATACTTGAAAAACGGGAGCCTGGCTGAAGGAATGCAATATGATCTAAGTGCCCTGCAACTAAAAGTTTAGCAAATATACAGTGAAGATGTAAGTGGGTTTTCACTGTTGTACAGATAGTGCTAACTAAAGAATTCCTTCATATATTTCCTAAATCTAATTCACATCCATCTCACCTAGGCTTAGTAATACTTTTTTAACTTCTACTATATTTAACCAACAAACCCTGTCAATGATTCTGCAACCTCCATGATAACAGCTAGGCAGTTTAGCAGTAACACACAGGCTTTCGAAGCAGACAGACTTCGGGCAGATTCTGATCCCACCGGCTGACTCATTGTGAGTGGTTCTCTAACTTTCGGTATAATGACTTTGCCATACATTTCCATATTACTCTGAAGATAGTGCTTTATGCCTAATTTTATCAAGGAGTTTGTGAGCTTGAGAAAATTTATCTATACAATAAAGCTAATAATCCTATCTGTCCCTGGTTCACTGAAAGGATTAAATGACATTCTTCTTCCACAATGCTACACATAATTAACTATTATACTTAAATTACTGTTGATGCAAAATAAATATTAACCGTGTGCATAGTCATGTCACTCTAGTCAGTTGATTTACAGTTTTTAGTTCTTTGGGGTTTGTTTCATATAACAAACTATTTGTGCATTTTTACATTGTGAAAATGAATTAATTACCCACCCTCATGTAAGCAAAATTCAGCACACTGATTTTGATTCTACTTGTTGTATTAAATAAAAGGTCTGACCTCAATATCTGAATACAATCTGCCTATTTCAAATGAAAGTATTGCCTGATAGGGATTGCCGCTCTTGACGATTACCTCAGCTCTCTACTTCACATTTGTGGTTAGTTTTCACATCTCAGCCTTCCTTGCTATATTATGTCCTCAGTTGTGATTATATGCAAGCATTTATTACTGATATTAAAAGGGCCAAAGAGCAGATACCATTATCTTCAAGGAGAGATTCCAAAGCACGTCCCAAACCTGATGCTTAGATCTAAACCACTCGGCATGTTTAGCAAAATACTCACAACACAGCTATCTGTTTTTGGAATAAGTGCCCCTCTCCATTCTAGTTAATTGAAAACAACTCTAAATTGCCCTCCTGAGCATAAAGAACCAGGGATTAAGATATAGTAGTGGGAAAGTATCAGGGTTTTAAAGACTTATATAAACAACACAGTTGTTTGAGCGGGTGACAAATAAATTCAGGCTCCCCAGGACACACTTGTTTAGGATTTTCCCAATTAGGCATTTTATTTGATCTTCGGGTCTGGGTGAGCCACATTTCTCTAGAATTGAAGAGGAGCTTAATGGACCAGAGACAATGGCTAATTCATCTCCAGGGCTTTGCTTATTGCTTGTCTTTGCTAATTTAATACTGTTATTTCCAAACTTAAATAAATCAAAATGAGAATTGGGCTAGGGCAGCACACATCTCCATGAGCTATGCAATTTCAGAGTGATTCTTCAGCACCCTCACCTTTACATTAGACATCTTTACTTGAAAATAATGATCATCTTTCGGAGAGGTGTAAATAGTAGAGGAATAATGCTTTACATATTATCACGATTAAGCCCGCTCATTGGTGGTAGGAAGGATGGAGAATAATTTAGCACATTTACGAAGAGACTGAAGAAGCACAGATTTCAAAAAACGGTTTCAGTTTAGGGCCCTGATCCCTCACAGTAGCTTAGAGGAGAATGAATACAATATGGGGCACAGAATAAAGAAAAAAGCAGATTTTTCTCAATGATGGCTCTTGAATCTAAAATGAAGCACAGCAGGTTGGAAAATCCTAGAGATTTTTTTTAAGATAGCTCATATCTGTGTACCGACAAACTTTGTTTTCTATCCTTATGTGCCCTCATCTTTGAATTTGGGAAATTCACTCTTCAGTCTCAGCAGAAGAGAAATGATGCTTATTCTACCTTGTTGAAAAAGAAATTAGAATAATTTCCCCAAATCAAAAGACATTAACCAATTCTTTGAACACCAGCAAATCAATTAAACAATATGAAGAAAATACATATTTAAAGAAAATAAAGGGTGAATATAAGCTGTGACTCCTAGTCCTTCACCTTTGTTGATCAGACTGTGAATTCTGGGCTAAGACTTTGACAGCTGAACAGCTGAATATTCAGTCATCTCAGGGTACCACACTTTTCCATCTATTTACTTCAGTCAAAGTGTTTTTTCAAGTTCACCAGTTCCTTAATAAACTTGTTAGCCACAAAGCACCATCTTTAGAGCAATATGGAAATGTATGACAAAGTCTTTATACCTCTAACTCATAAATGCTGTCACTTCTCATGCACAAATAATAGACTCAAAGCTACTTTTTCTTTCAAACATCTAGCAAATGCTTCTATCTGTTTCTTCACAAAGTCTAATGGTTATGCAATAATCGAAAATAATTTAAAAGCAATTCATCTCCAATGAAAGAAAACATCATGATGATAATTAAAGTTTATTAGGATTGCAAAGAACCTACCATTACCTTGTCAAAAGCATTTTAATTTTTTTAAGTGTTCCCTGTCACGTGGAGGATGGAGGGTAGCCCCCCTCCGGTGCAGAGCACGTCTACAGAGAGTTCCATTGTCTTTTTCTTCTCTGTGCAAAGATTCTCATATGAACTTAGTCGTAATATTTGTATCTGTAGTTTCTCTTTCCTTTCATTTTGTCTAACCACAGGGAGCACAGCCTTGTCAGTGATGTTTCTCTGCCATGTTCTTCCCTGAGCGCTCAGTCTGTGCAGAGTAGGTAACATCGTGTGACATTTAAAGAACTGTGATTTGATTCCCTCAGTCCTGTTTCTCTTTTATAATCTTAACTTTCAGTTAAGTTCCTGTTTTTAAAACATCCGTTCTCAGGCAACATTCACACTTCATGAAAATAGCCCTGCTTTCCAAGGGCTAATTGAAACTCTACAGCTTGTATTACATCTTTTAGCAAAATGATAACGTGATTTTATTTTAGAAACAAGTAATCGAGAATTTCTAAGTTATTAATTTTCCCAATTAAATAAAGCTTACAAATGTTCATTGAAAATCCAACCCATCACCTATGCATAAATATTTATTTGATATCTGATTAGTTATAAATTATTGTGGTAGTAGATCCAAACTGTGTGGAAGGGTGTCAGACTCATGTTCACTGGGGGCCACATCACCCTCGTGGTTGCCTTCAAAGGGCTGAATGTACTTTTAGGACTGTATCAATGTAACTGCTCCTTAACAGTTAAGCAAGAGCTCTGTGCTGCCACCCATTAGAAACAAGGTGCCAGGCCAGACAAAACAAGGTGCCGGGCCAGACAAAACAAGGTGGAGGGCCGGATTCAACCCACGGGCCTTGTGTTTGCCACCTGTGGAATATATGAATCAGATATGAAAGCTTCCTTTTGGGGGTTTCAGTAAAGATGATATTATTGACCGTAAATAAATAGAAAGTCAAATATTTCTCCAGCAAAATGGATTTAATTTGGGGACAACAAAGGGTTACTATTTGGGAAATGTGGTCTAATAGCAAAGCAGGAACAAGTCCGGAGAATACAGGAGAGGAAGGTTACTTTATAGAGGAAAGAAAGGAGTTCAGAGGACCTGTCGTAAACAACGAATCCATTGCAGGAAACTGAACTTGAAGTGTAGTGGTTTTTCACTGAAGTCGTAACAATCTTTATTGGCTAATTGTCTGCTAGAAGAGGATCCCCCTTCTTCCTGATGGACTAGTAGAATAGAGAAACATCTTCCTGTTTGGGGATGAAAAGTGCCTTCCTTCCTGGTTGAAGTAATTGACAATGAGTGGTAGAGCTCCCCCTACAGGCTCCCCCAACTTTAGTTGGAGGTTTCTGCTTATAAATCTTCACAATATGGTCTTTATAAAAATAACTAAAATAGGAAAAATATCTATGCACTTTGAAAGGTACAGAAAAATACAGGGGAACTTCAGAATAAAAGTTGTTAACACATTTGGAGCCCTTACTACATTCCAGGTGATATTCTAAGGGTTTTAATTGCATTATTTTTTAATCTTCATATTTGTATGAGTATTATTATTTTTATTCACCTTATACTGATGAGAAAACTGAGAACCAGAAGTAAATGGTGAATTCTGGATTTTTAACTCAGGCACAGCAAAACGCTGTGAGAAGCTAACGGCCTATATTGTCTTCCTCAAGATAATGGAATATGATAGCGGTTCTAGTTGTAAATACAACCAAAGAAAGCTGTGTGTCCACAGCCTTTTACAAAAACTATGTGTTTAGATAAACTGTACAATCACAAGGGAGTCATTTATTTTCTTGGAGTATCTGGGGGGAAAAGCAGTTGCTGTGATTATCCATATTTAGCAGCAATTCTTTTCTAACTGCCACAGTATTTGCATACACACGGAGCACAGTAGAGATTGACAGTGTTAGTGGGAAAACTACAAGGAAAACAACTTTTACGGTTTGTAAGAAATTCAAACAATGGCAAATAACAAATGGGCTGCGGTGCCAAAAACATATGCAAATGTGGAAAAATATCAGCATCCAACTAAGTTTTTAATAAATAAATAGACTAGTATAAGACTGCATTCAAAGTAGGATCATATGAAGATCAAATTAAGACGGGACATTTGAAACTTTCTTTGCCAAGGTTCTGCTTTCTCTGAGAAAGACGTCATTCTTTAGCAACTGAACATGGCACAGAGATGCAGAGAGGTGACAAGTAGTCTCCTTAAGACCAAACATAACACCAAACACTTAACTAACAGAACTCCACAAACTAAAGTACTAGTGTTCACAATTGCCCTTTTATTGTCTCCTTCATCTATTTGCATATTCTTTCCAAGATATCTCTTAATAGGATTCAAGGGAGAAATGTTGTCAGCTGGTATCATATTACCAGCGAAGGACCAGACTTAAACAATTTAGTAAGTTTCACTTTTTTAAAAAAGAAAAATTGAAGAATCTGGCTCAGAAAGCTTGTGTCTTCTCTCTCTAAAGCCACACAATCTGGATTGGTCTACGAACTGACTAACATTCCTTTGTCTCCAAAGGAACAGTTGCCTTCAGTAAAGATTGTAATATTCTGCCACTTTTCATAGACTCTCAGTAGAAACTCCAACTCATATTTTTGATTCCTGCTATTTCTGAAAGTTTTAGTTAAGCAGGAATCATGGTTTGTAAGTGGAATTTTGATAAAGTAGCTTTTGGTCATTCACCAAAATGTAGGATCTGTGCTTGGCACTGAGAAAACAAATATACATTTAAGAAACAACACATTCAAACTGGGCAAAAGATACTAAAATTTTTAAGGAACAAAGGATAATGTAGTGTTTCATAGCTAGTAACTATGGGTGCCCTGAGCAGCCCGAGCCTGCAGGGCTAGAAACCTAGAGTCCTGGGCGAAGTGAGCTGTCATCCAGCAACCAGGGGCTCTATTCCATCCTCACTTTGTCCCCACCCGGTGACTTCCTGCTGGTCCCTCCCACCAGCTGAACCCAAGCAGAAGCTTCCTAGAGCACAAAGCAGAATGGAAAAGAGACTGGACCAGGACAAGCTGAAAAAAGATATCTAGCACAAGCAACACAGTGCCTTCTTTACTGGATAATGGAAAAAGACAAACATATAAACAAATTAAGATAGTAAAGTATTATGGGTTCTATAATAGTGTTGAGCAGCATACTCAGGACACTAGGAAACACTTAGTCCTCACATTGCCTTCTCTCTATCAATCTAGGTAACAGATAACCACGAGCCAAAGATATTTAAGGTATATATAGAAAGGACCCAGTGGACAGGAATGAAAGAAAATTAATTAAAAAACAGAATGCTAAAAACACAAGAAAATGTAATGTTTGGTTTCCACGTGGAAAAACTAACAAGGTCATAAAAGCCTCCCCTGAAATTCAGAGTAAACAATATTCAGTTATTGATCTCAGTCTAGGGCTGAATATCTGTACTTACTCAAAAAGAAATGATCATTAACCAATAGCATCATCAACACTCAGAATGTTGGAAGGGATTTTAGAAAAAGGCATTTTTTTCCTTTCTTTCACTTTGCTTTTTCTTCGGACAATGACTTTTCACATTTACTTTGTAGGGTGGTGTTTATAAGGCACTTGGAATAAAATGTCAAGTGAAGTAGACACACTGAGTGACAATCATAGATATATTCCACTGGACAGAGCTGACCTGAACTAAATAAACACAAATACAAAATACAATACTTTTCCATTAATCCTATAGTGAAAAAGTAGGAAGCCACCTGAAAAAGCAGTAAGAGAGAATGACTAACCTAGTCCGGAGACGGAGTGATGGGGAACATCAGAGAAAACTTCCCTGACATAGCAGTGTTTGAGCTAAAAGTTAATTAGATGAAGGGACAAGGAAGAAGAAATGAAAATCAACTCTAAATGTAAATGTAAAGAATTCCAAAAGCTGAAAATTTCTGTGAAATAACAAAGGCTATTTATATTAGAGAGACATTTAGGAGAGCTGTATATAAATAATTAGAAATATATAAAATAGGAATGTAATTATCTCTACATATAATTTTTGTATGGTGAAAATTTAAAACAGTAGTCAATTTATAGGAATAAAGAAGCTGAAATAAGAGGGTAATATGCACAGTGAGAGATTCTTTGAGGATATTTTTAATATTTTCTAGAGATATCCAACCCACAATACTAAAGCAAGAGGAAGATTTTTATTTCAGTCAGAAATTGAAGCAATTAGTAAAAGTGTGAAATCCATAATCATTTGTTGAGCTGCTTTTAAAAGTGTTTATCATCACATTTAGTAAATTTCACTATGTTAATTGACCATATTCTTCTCTCACACATGGCAGGAGGAAGTGCACATGCTTTTTATTGATGTCACTAGAAGGCACAGGCACTAAACCCCAGGAGCAAAATTTAACTTTAATGCATATATAGGAAAATCACTTTACTCATAACTATGCACAAGTATAATTACTGAACAAGGATGAAATGGCATGCAATTAAGCAGAATACCCAGGGATCACCCAGGACATAGTTACAGAATAGAGGAGACCAAAGGAATAGCAGTTTAGGGAATAGCGAAATCATTCAAGAACAATGTTCGCTTCCCTTTTTCTATTGACTTTTCTCAGAGGAGGCTGAAAATGTGTCCTCTTGGATTTAGATGAAGAATGACTGCCCTCCCAAGCAATGTTCTGCCCTCACCTCCTGGTTACATCCAGCTTCTCTCTAGTCGACATTAGAACAAGAAAAATATCACCATAACAAAAATATGGCTGGATCTGTTATGGCATTTTCAGCTCCTAAAGTAGCATCTTGGACATCACGGTAACAGGATATTAGTTCTAGAGTCTCTAGAACCTTAGAAAGTGACTCATTGACATTATGTGACTTAATTACATTACCCAGCTGTAAGAAGGGCAGTCTAATGCCCCAGTTTTCCCAAGGCAGTCTAAGCTTATGCCTATTGTCTCAGTGTGATTCTTTATAGTACCCACTTCCATTTTTAAAGGTGTACTGTGTTTTTTTTAAAGATTTTATTTATTTATTTATTTTTAGAGGGGAAGGAGAGAGGGAGAGAAACATCAATGTATGGTTGCTTTTTGTGCATCCCCTGCTGGTAGTTAGCCTGCAAGGAACAGACCTGCAACCCAGGCATGTGCCCTGACTGGGAATCGAACTTCGACAAGGTGTACTGTTTTAAAAGATGAATTGGACTGTCACTCTATCCATAAGGATAGCATTCTGGGAAAGTGTGCTAATACAGTGAATCAGTGTTTTCAAGGGAATTCAATTTAATTCTAATCAATGTATCTACATTTTCCCTGTGCAGTGCTTGCAGCAAATGGGAATACCACAAGGAGTGATACTGGACTAAAAATCTGATACGATATTTTATAAATTATATATGATGCATAAAATTCCACGCTTAACTTTGGGACCATAACAAAGCCTTTTGCAGCAGCTTGAGAAATGAGTGCCATTTCCCAAGTTTCTTAATCCAGATTTTAACTCGTGTCACATAAATGGGGATCACTGTACAATTTCATCATTGTACTGATTCTTATATGCATTGGTGTGTTTTGACTCCAATGACTGTCTCACAGCTACCACAGGACAAGGCAGGCACATGATCTGTGCTGTGCCAATGCTCTTCAGTTTAGCGTGCACTAACCTTCTTCCATCCATGACACATGCGTGGATTTATTGGAATTCTCTGGCATTTTAAGCAAATAACTATGGGACAGGAAACCACATAGCCCACTTCACTGGCTTTCTATACAGATTTTACTTGATCTTTCTCTGAAAAAACTTGCTTAAACTTTTTAAATTTCATTGACATTTTTGTGAAAATACTGTGTTACTCGTGATGAGAAAAAAAATTCATAGATGTTCTAAATTAAATTATGGGGGCCAGAGAGGGAGAGAAAAACACAGAACAGTGAGTCTGTTAATAGCTGTGAAGGAGCTGACAAACACCGCTCACATTCCTGCTGTCTGGTGGCACAGCGGATTCTGTTCCAGGTGGCTATTTCTGTGCTTATTCAAAACAGGGTAGCCAGGGCCATCAAACTCCAGGAGCCTCTGCTTCCCATTCACACACGAGCTTTCCCAGCTGCTGCCCGTAACTAATCCATAGGAGCGGACACTTCTCTCTGCAGACTCTATGCCTACCCCAGAGCTGGCCCTGCTTCACCTTCTTCCATCCCCTTTGTCTATAGCTCATGTAAATTCTGTCAGCACAGCTTCTGTCTTTCTCCCTACTACTTCATATGTTACCAGACTGAAGGTGTTCACTCACCTGTGCGCATCAGACTGCAATCAAATGCAAACAGGAGTTTGCAGTTAAGAAAGTAAAGGATTCTTTTTAAGAAAACAGCACCATGACCAGAGTCACAGATAAGCCTCTGTTCAGTACCTGACTCCCCGATTGCTTTCAGGAGATGGGTTATATAGGAGAAAATTATTAATCATGGTGACTAAGGAAGTTAGGGTCATGGTCAGGATCCTGGCCTCTACGGAACGGTCGGTGCTAGGGTAGAGGGTAGTTAATCAGTGCATCTGGTCCTAATGTCAGCCACAGTGTCTGTCGCTTTGTCTGGTTTCACAAGGAGGCAATCAGGGGGATCGTTCTGGAGCTGAAGCACAACTGAGGCCACACGATGTCTCTAGTTCAACAGGAAACTCTGCCTCTGTGCTCGACAGACCAGAGGCTTTGTTTCTAAGGTTACTGGATGCTGACCAGAACGTCATAGTCCCGAGGGTGTAATGCTTAAGGGAGTGGATGTGCTGGGGAGAAGGACACAGGTGAGTCAGGGTGGTGGATGAGGCCAGTTTGAATCAAAAGGAAAGAAAATAGAAAAGCTTGTATTAAAGAAATGAAGATTCTGCATGGTTAAAGGTGTATAAAAATGCTCAACGACTCCAGGATGGTGGACAGGTATGTCTTTTCCACCTGGCCATGCCCCAAGCCTGGTCTTTTTTTTTTTTTTTGGCTAGCATTTTTGGTTTGATAAAAACATTTGTTTCAAAAAGAATTTCAGATACAGCAGTAAAAACTTTTGCATAATGCTCATATAGAATATTCCTTGAGAGTTGAGTCCATGTCAGTATAATTCTTCGCATAAAGTAGAAGGGAAGCACAATTTGAAAAAAATTACTAGATATTTTACAGATTTGTCTGTTCTCTGTCTTGCAACCATCACATCTGTTCCTGTCTACCAAAAAGCAATACACAGATTTGAGGAAACTAAAAACTTACAGTAAAAGAAAATATCTGAAATGCCTTCTATCTTCAGCTTAAGAAATAGTGCTTGAGTCCAACATAACAGTCACACATCAAAAGATCAATTACACATGAAAAAAAAAACAGAAAAAACATGTGATTTATTTAAGTGATATAGTGTTAAAATCTGTCTTATTGCACCCAGAAAATCAATGAATCAGATGTGAATGGAAAGAATGAGCTAAATTTCTGCTGAAACATAAACCAAGGAAAGAGTAAGGCAAACAAACATGTAGCTAACAACACTCATCATGGGGGGTAACATTTATTTCTAGATAAGTACGCCATGCTCTTTGGATTTGACTCCCATACCTATTTATGTAGATGGAAAAAGAGAACCAACCAAATGTCCCCCCTCACCACTTCAAGGAATAACTACTGGGAAGAAGCAATTACAGTCAAATTGCTTACACCTTACACCCCAGGTGCTCTAGACGGATGGACAACCCTGAAGTGTGAGTCTGTGGCTCTGGGACTCGGGGGGTGGAGGAGGCAAAGGCATCAGAGATGTGTTTTGTAAGTGAGAAAGAGGAAAGACCTTCAACAGTAGAAGACGGAAGGTTTGTAGGAGCAGATGAGAGACCTATTTCAACACCAAAAGTACACTTTTTTTAAAAGCCAAACATGCATTTGTCAGGGTAAAATGAAAATACAACAGAAGAAAGAGATGTGTGAGTAGAAGAATATTATATAAATGAAAAAGATGAGTCATTGGATGTACAGGTTTTTCAGCAAGTCTGAGGGTTTTATATTCAGAAAATATTTTTTGAGAAACTGTAATGCGCCAGGCTCTGTGATGAACCAAAGATGAATCAGATGCAAAAGGACTTTGCCTTCATGAGTGGGCTTTTTGAAGAAAAAGGACAATTAGCCTATAAATAAACAACATGTCATTGTAAATACATTGGTTGACAAGTACCTTAAAAACAGAAAATGTCTTCAGACAACAGCGCAGTAGTTTGAGAGCTCTGCCATCACACTTGCTGAGGTTGCATTTCTAATTCAACCACTAAGTACTTGTCACTTGTGTGAGCAAGGCAGGTAGTTAAAACTACCAAATGAAAATCATGAATACAATCTTCACATGATTACAGTGAGAATTAAATTAGATAGTGCATGTAAAGTATCTGGTGCCCTGAATGAGCATGCATATCGAAGGTGTCCTGTTATTTGTCCTGCCTGGCCCTGTGGAAGCCTGCTATCCTCTCAAGAGTGTTGATTTTGTTAATGGAAATATGAAGCTGATAATACCAGTACACCTCACAAGACTCTAGCGTAGGGGAGGAAAAGTCATTTTATCTCTACTCTTCTAGGTTCTAGTGAAGAACCCACTGTAATTGAACAGTTGAAGAGGAGGAAAACAAACTAAAGTTTTCTAACATGCATACACAGGAGATAGGAAAACTGAGTGACTCCTGATAATGGCCTAACCCACCTCCTTAGATACCATCTCCAGCTAAAGACAAAGGAAGATGTCAGGGTAGGGAGCCAACAAGAGGGTGTCAGGCAAAGCACAGTACACACAAGTGAAGTTGTAATGGAGATTTAGGTCTTTGTCTTCTGCATTAATAACCTTCTAGAAATTTAGTCATCCTTCTCTTCCTGGTCCTGGCAGAGACACACCCTTGTAATTGGAGATTTTCTTTATACATGTAAATTACAAGAGGGTAACTTTTATGCAGTTTTCAAACCTTTTCCTGTGTCTTTAGTCTCTTTAAAAATAACCAGCTCAAGATAATCCTATGCCAAAGAGACATAATTGGAAATGCCAAGTTCTGCTCCCATTCACAAGGAAGGTAATAAGAAATGCACTACAAACGATCTTTATATTGTGCACATTCAAATGAGTTATAGTACCCATAGGAAAAAACAAATATGCCCATTAGATGAATTTTTTGGTGACAAAATTTGACCAATATTAGTCCAGCATAGAGATTTTCCTCCACCAAGATAACCCCATCCTTAGATTTTTACAATAGGTGTTTGTTGTTCACAAGGTTTCTATGTAAATCTCTACAGAGGAAATCCCAAAGCTGGTATGAGCTAGTGTTCCTTGCCCTCTAATTGATTTTCAGATAGAGAGCACTGCCCTGGGAGTCATACAACACACACTCCTGTTGAGCCATTCTCCTTTATCCAGATTACCCTTGATGTGTTATCAGGAAACCCGCAGTGCTCTCTCTCTTCGGGGGACCATATTTTTCCTTTGGGTGGAGATGGCAGGGTTTTACAGATAACACAGTTGGGGGGTTTCATGGCCAGACCTCTTACAATCACAAACTGAGAAGCAAAACTTCTCTTTCAGCTCATATAAGTCTCTATCATAAATTCAACACAATATCCTCTTTTAAATAAAGCACTTTTATTTCTTCATTCTGTTTGTCAACACACTGTTTGATGCTCTGGAGGATTTAGTCAAGAGCAAACACTCTCTGATACCTGTGGTTTCTCTGTACTACCTCAGGGGGGCTTCAAAACCTGCCACCTCAGATCTCGGCACTTCAAAGGGCTTCCCCTGAAGCTGTTTACAGCATAAGCTAAAAAACAGGGCCCCCGCTTGCCTTCACACACCTTTTAGCCACATTAAAATCCAAGCTACACCAAAATAACCACTCTCTCTGCATCCGTTGGTGGTGGGTTTGGGGGTGGTTGCCATGCATTTTAACTTTTTAAAATCACAAACCACAAGCCAAGTGAAAAACGAATTAAGTGGACTTTTGCCAGATCTTAGAGCTAATACTTTTCTCTCGATAGTGTATAGCTCCACCTTATGGCAGGAAATTATTTAAAGTGGAGACAGGATGTGGAAGGCACAATGGTGAATGCACTTTCTTTTTTCCTAGAATCACGCTTTCCCCCTCACTTCAACAGTAGAGGCAGCTGTACACGCAGAAGAGGCAGGGGAGGTGGTACTTCCACTTGCCATCCGTGGGAATCTGTAAATGCCTGGCAGTAAATGTCGTGGACTCCTGCTTTGAGCACAAGAGTGGCTGAAGAGACAAAGGAAGGATCCGTTTATAAAATTGTAAAAGGAAAATAGTCATGGGCTTTGAAGTTTTGGTGAATAACGCTGTGCTAAGTTTCTCTCTGATATCCCATCAAGTTACCTCCCCACTCACTTGTAATTTGTGTCTTAGACATCCTTCCTTTTTCATCAGCGCTAGTGTCTGCCAGTTAAATCCTGGAAACCAAGATCCAGCTATTGTTGAGTCTAAACGGTGAGTTGTTTTTTCATGCTCTTCAAAACTCTTTCATAAATACTTGCTATTCCTACATCCCATTCCTCCCGTTACTTTGCAGCTGTATCTTTAGTAAGGTGACAGCTGGCTAATAGAATTGTTTTTCAAACTTGAGTTTGAAAAAGTCATTGAGTTTACTGGGCATAATAAAAATACATGAAAAACTCATAGGGAACTTCTGAAACTTTTTCACATTTATTCAAAGAGCTCTATATTTGAAATTTTGGAAAAGAAAAAGGGATTAACTTTTGTCGCCATCCTTTCCACCTGCCTGTAACCCACGGCTACCTTCTAAAATATTTATATTCCCAATTTACCTATATCTTTCAAATGGTTTGCCCAAAATCAGGCAGATAATAATCTTGCTATTACACAACACCACATTTTTCAACCACACCAACTAGCCAAGCCTTCGAGAAAACAGTTAGTGGTGGGTGAATATTTAGGCATCTTTCAAATCCCACTGAAAGATAGCTATTTCGCCCTTAAGCTTTTCAGAACAATGAAGTTAGAGGACACCTTAAACATAACCTCATATATCTTATTCTATCCAAATAGTAAGCATGTATTGAGTACCTGCTATAGGTAGGAAACAGTACTGGGTGTTATAAGAATATAAACAGGGGAAAGAAAATTGCTGCTCTCCTCAGTGGTACTAGTGGATTAACTCCTTCGACACACACTGGGCAGTAACAGTCCTGTTGCTGGCATGGGAGAGGAGCTGAGACTCCCTCTGCAGAAGGCAGATGTGTGAACGACTTCTGTTAAACTCAATAATAACTATCTTTATCACCAGAGAAAGGATTCAGTACTTTGTAGGTGAGAGAAAGGAGAACAGGAGCTTTGAGAGGGCTTCACTGGGGGAGTCTCACTAGACCTGGGTCTTCAGGGTGCATCTCTCAGGTATCTTATTCCGCACTAGCTAGTATCATCTGAAATAGCTTTATTTAAATGACATTAAACAGAATTATACATGTTTAGGGATTTTCTGTGGTCCTCACTCCTCAATGTCTAGATTAGTATCGTACAGAGTTTAATCTTCTAAATTAGAGACATCCCAACAGCTTCTTGATTTCTGCAAATTCTCAGAATGTTTACTACCATCAATCACATGGTCCACTGTGAGTTTAAGCTTCTGCCTCCGTTCATGTAGTTTGTTTCCAGGATTGTCGCACTATACTGTGCTTGGTATTCTTCCAAGATTTTCTCCTTATTTCTATTTTCCCCTTACTTTTGTTGTGTGAATTGATTCTATGAGGAATCTGTGAGTACATATAAAAAGTACTGTGGGGTTGGAAGATGGGTTTGTGAAAATTATATGACATTAAATATATAGATAATGATGGTGACATGCAGATAATAGGTGGTATAGATAGATCTCACAAAAATGCAAAAGGTTCTTTTTTAATTACATACCAGATATTTTTCAATTAAAACTTTTCTGGATCATTTCCAAAACACATCTTCTAACTTCCTGCCAAACTGATCAAACTTTCTCTTTCTTTCCACAGCTTTCCTCATCACACACAAGAATTCTAGGTTCTCCTTTGCCTTTTCACAGGAAAATGTGGCGATTACTCTAATCTCAATATAGCCCATCCTTACATATTCATTTTTACCAATGATTCTCAGGAGACCAGAGCCTGTCACACAGGTCATTAGCCTTATAAGGCAGAGATGGGGTTTTTTTAATATAATTTTTATTTAATTGTTGTTCACGTACAGGTTTCTGTCTTATATTCCCAACCCTGCCCACCCCCCACCCCATGCTCCCCGCCTCCCTCCCCTTTCCACCCCCCACCCCTAGTTATTGTCCATGTGTCCTTTATACTTGTTCATGTGAGTCCATTCCCTTTTCCCCTATGATTCTTTCCCCTCTCCCCTCTGGACCCTGTCAGCCTGTTCCATATTTGAGTGTCATTGGTCGTATTTTGCTTGCTTGTTTGGTTTGTTTAGATTCCTGTTAACGGTGAGATCATATGATATTTGTCTTTCACCGCCTGGCTTATTTCACTCAGCATAATGCTTTCCAGTTCCATCCATGATGTTGCAAAGGGTAGTAGTTCCTTCTTCCTTTCTGCAGCATAGAATTCCATTGTGTAAATGTACCATAGTTTTTTGATCCAGTCATTTACCGATGGGCATCTAGGCTGCTTCCAACTCTTGGCTATCGTAAATTGTGCTGCTATGAACATCGGGGTGCATAGGTTCTTTTGGATTGGTGTTTCAGGGTTCTTAGGATATACTCCCAAGAGTGGAATTGCTGGGTCAAAAGGTACGTTCATTTTTAGTTTTCTTAGAAAATTCCATACTGTTTTCCATAGTGGTTGTACCAGTCTGCAATCCCACCAACAGTGAACTAGAGTCCCCTTTTCCCCACAACCTCTCCAGCACTTGTTGTTTGTTTCTTTGTTTATGATAGCCAATCTGACTGGTGTTAAGTGGTATCTCATTGCGGTTTTAATTTGCATCTCTCTGATAGCTAGTGATATCGAGCATCTTTTCATGTGTCTCTGGATTCTCTGTATGTCCTCCTTGGAGAAATGTCTGTTCAAGTCCTCTGCCCATTTTTTAATTGGGTTGCTTGTCTTCTTTGAGTGGAGCCGAATGAGTTCTTTGTATATTTTGGAGATTAAACCCTTATCTGAGGTATCATTGGCAAATATGTTTTCCCAAGCTGTTGCTTCTCTTTGTATCTTGATACTGTTTTCCTTAGCCATGCAGAAGCTTTTAATTTTGATGAGATCCCATTTGTTTATTCTTTCCTTTATGTTCCTTGCTCTAGGGGACGTATCAGTAAAAATATTGCTGCGTAGAATATCTGAGATTTTCTTGCCAAGGCTCTCCTCTAGGGTTTTAATGGTTTCACGGCTTATATTTAAGTCTTTTATCCACCTTGAATTTATTTTGGTGTATGGTGTAAGTTGGTGCTCAAGTTTCATTTTTTTGCATGTAGCTGTCCAGTTCTCCCAACACCATTTGTTGAAAAGGCTGTCTTTACTCCATTTTATGTTATTGCCCCCTTTGTCAAATATTAATTGACTATAGAGATTTGGGTTTATTTCCGGGCTCTCTGTTCTATTCCATTGGTCTATGTAAGGCAGAGATGGTTTTAAAGAGCAATATTTATTTTCTTCACTTACATTTAAAGAGGTCTATTAGAGAGGAGTCAACAAGCCCAAAATGGAATTGCTTACACTGGGCTCCAAACTGAGACTTGAGTTAATTACAGTTTCAGCTCTTCCAGAAATGGAAACCTTTTAATATATATTTCATTGATTATGCTATTACAGTTGTCCCAATTTTCCCCGTGCTGCCCTCCACTGAGTACCCCTCATTCCCTCAAGCCATCCTCACACTGTTGTTCATGTCCATGGGCCATGTATATGAATTCTTTAGCCACTCTATTTCCTGTGCCATAGTTTACATCCCCATGGCTATTCTGTAACTACCTATTTGTACTTTGTAATCCTTCACCTCTTCACCCATTCTCCCAACCCTTCTCCCATCTGGCAGCCATCAAAACGTGCTTGCAGTTCATGATTCTGTTTGGTGTGATGCTGGGACCCCTTACTCTGGAGATATCCATCTAGAATTTCTATCCGACACACAATTGTGTGGGACTAACCCATGCTGCATATCCATGTCTCCACCCCTCTGACCAGTCTGGACCAATGTGGTTTCTTGAATTCCGTAGTTGTCAGGTTTCCATTCAACTCACTTTCTGATGGTTCTGAGTCATGGTTGTTCCATAGTTAAATTGTAATTTTGATGTGGTTGTATGAGGAGGTGAGCCATGTTTACCTCTGCCTCCATCTTGACCTGAAGACCCTTCAACCAACTATATAGAAAATAGATATTCAATAATCTACTAGGTACTGAATACTACACATAATGTGACAAATAATTATTCACATTAATGGGAAAAAGTACAAGCAGATCTGTGAAATTAGTTTAATCTGGTTTAAAATATATTTTCATCATGCATGTAAGGGTTTCTCAACCTTGGCACTACTGACCTTTCGGACTGAAAAACATTTGTTATAGGCTGTCTGATACAGTGTGGAATGTTTGTAGAAGCCCTGGGCTGCACCCTCTAGGTAGATGACAGTAGCACTCCTGGCAGTCTCCCCAAAATGTCTCCATGTATGGCCCAATATTCCCTGAAAGGGTGGGGAGCAAACCACTTCTGGGTAAATACTGCTGATGTGTATAAATCTGTTACAGGTTTTTTGTAAATAAAAGATCCATAACATTTTCCTTTAAATTGCAACATAATTCTGAACACCTGACACAACTTGACTGATTACCTTGGGTTACCTTACCAATGTAACCCAAATGAAACTGAACTGCTTCCACTCAGAGTCAGATGTTCAGGGGTAGATAGATAAATAGATAAATGCCATTTCTCACAAAACTTGCAACAACATAAAAGTATTTACTGAAGGTTGCTTAAAGGACACAATTTAAAGTTTACTTGTAGGCTTTAGGATTAAAATAATGGTAGATGTTGATTCCAAGATATACGCTTCTTACTTAACAGGGTTCTATTTAGGATTTTTAAGGAACCATGGTGCTCTCATAACATATAGAAGGTTATTTTCTCCCAGCTTCAAGGTCCAAAGACAATTGCATAATGTAAGTATAACTCCAAAGTGGTTACAGGTCCTAGATATGGAGAGGACTAAAATGGTTGGCCAATGCAAGCTCAATAAAATGAATTTATTTAAAATTTGTTCTTAAGAGAAGGTCCTGTTCTCCATTAAGTCATTTATTTCCATTAATTCCTCAGTTAACAAATTCCATATGAGAGTGAGCAACATGCAATTTTCCATACCTTAGAAAGAATAACCCACCATTCTTGCAAAAATAAAGGCTCAGTTGTTAATTTAATATGCCTTCAAACTTTGATATCTTTCTTCTTGAGCAAGTAAAGGCTTGGGCTCTCACTGTAATTTTTTGGGAGAAGTAAGGATGTTTTAGACTTAACTCTTGAAGTATCGATTATTATTGAACTCTTTTTAATCTCACTAAAAAAAACTGTACTAAAAATAGCAGGACTCTTAAGACGTTTGATTAACTTTACATCTGCCTTTGATTCTATGGATATGTTTTCTAAGCTCTGTGAGTGTAAGATAAGTCTCTGGTTATTAATATGCTTGCAAAATCTACATCTATGGTATCATTGCCAGAATCAAGCAAGGTGGTAATTTAAATGTATAAGAAAAAATGAGTCTTGGACTGTCTTTTTACATTCAAGATAGATATCTTTATATTCTTCTTAAAGAAATTGTGTCATTGCCCACTTGCAAAAATGAAGAGGAAAATCATTACCCTTTTCTATAGCAAGGTCATGGTTTTATTATCATGAATCATCACAGACCTTAGAAGAATTATGAACTTGATAGTTATCTACCTAAAAGAGGAAATTAACACTAATTACGATGACATAGATACTTATTATCTTAGCAGAGCTAAATAATTCTCTCATATTTAAGTAGTTAATATTAACTAATTCCATGCAGCAACAAATTTGTTCTGTTTTTATCAATATTTTCAATATGTCAATGACATGCACATAAAAATATTAAGAGGCCACTAACTTAATAATGTCATGACCTGTGAGAATATTATAAAAGTTTTTAAAACACTGTTTTGGAAAATTGGTATTATTTGCTTTGATATTTTTTTAATAACAGAATAAGTCTTAACATTTGTATTTGGTTTCAAAAACAAGTTTTGCTTTTAAGTAACAGTATAGAGTGCTATTAGTATTAGCAATAACAACAATTAATATTTTCTGAGTAATTAACAATGTGCCAGACACCTTTCAGTATCTTATTTATTGTCCAGACAATGTTTTGAGATGAGCTTGTCTTTTGAGATAGAGATTATCACTCCTGTAGATGAACAAAGTCGTACAACAGAGAATTAAGGTCACTTGCCCAAGATCATACAGCTGGTAAGTGGCAAAGCTACTGTGCAAACCCAGACAACTGACTACTGAAGAACTGTTATTAATCATCACCAAATATGTTGCCTGAGATCCAAGAGCTCACCAACAAATGTAAAACTGAATCAACTATTCAACTCCTATCAAAAACCAGGCTTAAAAAAAAGGAATGAATAAAAGTGCTACGTATTTACCTTCTACTGCCTAGTCTACCCTATCTTTGAGTCAAATCAGAAAACCAAAGGACCTTATTTTATTGTTTTACTTTTCTCAGGAAGGGGATGTCTCAGGAACACAAAATTATATTTCTCATAATCCTTGCTTTTCTCATGCACTCATACCATTAGTACATTCCTGGCTCATGGTTTCTTAGTAAGTTGGTTACTTTTTATAATATGGTAAGCAAACAAAACTAACTACCCACTAGGAGCTTGGTAAAAACATACATAGAACTTGAAAAAGTAGAACTGCAGTAAGATCTCAACTTTTATTAATGGTTTCTCCACATTCATTTTGAAATTTGAGGTGTAAATTACTTAGCGTGAAATGCCCATATATTAATGATAAATGTTGTCCAGCCAAGTTTCATAAGCTTGGAAATATGCATATAATGGTAAAGCCCACATCCTCAAAGCACAGCATATGAGGTATGTCTAGAAAAGGTCCAGCCATTGTTCATATAACAAGAACACTTTGTGTGACATTGATGTAACCTGGCAGCCAAAGAGAGCAGACTGGTATGTGCATGTGTGAACAATGATGATTTTACTGCACTAGTCAGTGGGGGCCGTGGTTGCCTTTGAGTGAGCATGTGTACTGTGTGGCCATCGCACTCAAAATGACTGAGTGAGTAGAGTAATGAATCTGCATCCAATTTTGCATTAGGCTTGAACATTCCTCTGCAGAAATCACTCAGATGATTCCTGAAATGGTGCAGCTATGGGCAACTGGTGATTGGCAGCTTCATCACAACAACATGCCCACTTATACATCATGTCTGGTGCAGATTTTTGGCGAAACGTCAAATCACCCAGGTGACCCACTCCTCTATCTCCCAGATATGGTGCCCTGCAACTTCTGGCTTTTCCCAAAACTAAAATCACCTTTGAAAGGGAAGAGATTTCAGAGTGCCAGTGAGATTCAGAAAAATACAACAAGGCAGCTGATGGTGATTAGGAAAACTGCGTGAGGTCCCAAGGTGCCTACTTCGATGGGGCACCTGAGGCATCGTTGTCCTATGTACAATGTTTCTTGAATCCTGCATCTTCTTTGGTATACGTCTCTATTTTTCACATCACGTGGCTGGATACCTTCTGGACAGACCTCGTATTTTGAAACATACTTCTTTTGTGTTCTTCCCAGTAAATTCCAGCCCCCAACAAAGATACTACTGAACTGATTTCTACTACTGTAGCTTAGTTTTGAGTATGTCTAAAACTTCATGAAATTTGTACTCTGTATATGATTTCTTTCAGCTTAACACTTTGAAGATCTGCTCATATTGTTTTGTGTATCAGTAGTTTACTCCTTTATATTTCAGAGTTGTGTTTCACTATATGACTATACCATGGTTTATATATTCCTTTATAGATTTTTGAGTTGTTTTCTATTTTCATTTTTTATTTATAAAGCAGCAATAAATATTCTTGGAAAGGCTTTTTGTGGAAAAAACTTTGCCTTGAATAATTACCTAGGTGTATAATTGCAAACTCATAGAATAGTTTAAAAATTGAGATATAATTGATATACAGCATGATACTAGTTGTAGATATACAAATTAGAATTTGATATATGTACATATTGTGAAATAACTTCTACAATGTGTGGGTTACACCCATCACTACATGTAGTTACAAAACTATTTTTTCTTGTAACTAGAATTTTTTATATCTATTCTCTTAGCAACTTTCAAATGACAGCACAGTAACTGCAGTCACTGTGCTGTACATGACAACCCAGGGCTTGTTTGTCCTATAGCTACAAGTTTGTACCTTTTGACCAGCTTCCCCCATGTTGCCTAATGCATGCCCACACCTCAGGCGATCAGCAACTTCTTCTTTGTATCTGTGAGTTTGTATTTTCAGACTCCACGTGTAAATGAGATCATACAGTATTTTTCTTTCTCTGTCTGACTCACTTCACTTAGCATATTGCCCTCTAAGTTCAACCATGTTGTCCCAATTGTCTTCATTTTAATGGGGGAATAATATTCCATCGTATATACATACCACATCTTCTTTATCTGTTCATCTGTCAATAGATACATAGGTAGTTTTCACACCTTGGCTATTGTGAAAGATGCTGTAGTGAACATGGGGCCACAGATAACTTTTAAGTCAGTATTTTTGTTTCCTTCAGATAAATTCTCAGAAGTGAAATTTCTGGAATTTCCTCACAAAACTAAAAATGAACTATATGGTACCTCTATTTTTAAGTTTTCAAGGAAACTCCATACTGTTCTCCATAGTAGCTACACCAATTTAATGCCCACCAACAGTGCACAAGGGTTCCCTTTTCTCCATATCCTTACCAACACTTGTTATTTCTTATCTTTTAATAATAGCCACTTAACAGGTGTGAGGTGATATCTGCAGGAGTTTTTGCTTCTCTGGTTTTTATGTATATATATTTAGGATTTCTATGGTATTTTTTTTAGGATTTCTATGGTATTTTTTGTGGACTTAGTCTTCCTTATTACATACTATAATATCCCACTCTGTCGCTGGTAATTTTGTTTGGTCTAAGTCTGTATATGATATTAATATAACCACTCCTACTTTCCTTAGATTAAGATTTGTGTGAAATATCTTTTTCATTCTTTAAATTTATTTAAATTGTTTAAATTTATTTAAATTGTTTAAATTCATTTAAATTGTTTAAATTCACTCTTTCATTCTTTAAATCTGCTTAGATTTTTATATTTGAAGTGAGTTTTGTATATACAGCAGTATATAGCACGTAGTTAGCTTATGTTTTTAAATGCACTCTGCTCACCTCTGCCTTTGACTGGTACACTCAAACCATGTAAATGTAATGCAATTATTGATACTTTCAGATTTTTCAACCTTTTTATTTTTGTTTTGTTTTGTTTGTTTTTCTCTACTTTTTATTTGCCTCGTTCACTTCTGTTCCTTGCCCGTGGGTTTCTTAAACATTTTCCTTTATCTGTAGTGTTTTGACTATACCTGTTGGTATGGCTGTCCCTGACTGTGAAGACTTTGTATCATGAACGAGTGCTGAATTTTTAAATGCTCTTCTAGCTTTTAGTTAACAAATTATCTGATTTTTCTTATTTAATGTGCTAATGTGTTCATTATATTGACTAATTACCGCATATTAAATGGCATTTGCATTGTTCGAATAAAACTCACTAGGTCATGACAGTTTAATGTCCTCACATGTTACTGGATTCTAGTTGATAGTCTCTGGATCTTATTTCTGTGCTCACAATGTATTTTTGTCTATAATTTTATTTTCACACAATGTTCTTACCAAGATTTGGTATCAGAATTGTTGGCTCCATAAAATACATTGGGAAGTATCCCTAATCCACTATTAGATGAAAAGGTTTGAGTAATATTAGTTATATTACTTTATTAAATCATTGATAAAATTCCCTATGAAGTGCATTGGGTCTGAAGTTTTATTGTGGGAATTGCTTTAATTACAAATTTATTTTAATAAATATGTATAGGGATTTTCTGATTTTTCTACTTCTAGTGTCCAAATCACAAATGTTTTCCATTTGTTTTATTAAAATGCAGTTTACATTCAGTGAAATTTATCATTTTAATCATAAATTCTAGAAGTTATAACACACAGATAGTCATATAAGTACTACAAAAATCAGGGTATAGCACAGAGATCAACAATATAACCTGTGGGCCAAACCTGGCTATGTTTGGCTCTCCCACTAAGAACTTTTTAAATATTAATAATAGGTTCTAAAAATAAAAATGAAAAAAGAAAGACATATGACAAAGATCATACATGGTTCTAAAATGTTTACTATTTGGCCCTTTATAGAAAAAAGTTTTCCAACTCTTGATATAAAGCAATTTCACAACCCACCCATCTCCCCTGCAAAAAATTCTGCTCCGCCTCTGTGGTCAGCCACTCCCCCAAGTGCAGCCCCACGCCACCACTGGCTGATTTTCTCCCTCTGTTACACCGGTGCTTGCAAGAGTATCATATAAATACAGTCCTGAAGTATGTAACCTGCTGATTCTGTCTTCTTCTACTTAGTGCAAAACATTTGAGAATTGTGTGTGTTATCACGTGTATCAGTAACTCCCACACACAAAGCATGAGATCATGGGTTCTCAACCCAGACCTGGAGTGTTCAGTCATATGTCTTCATTTTTACTGATCAGAAATACATCTTTAGCACTGTGCAGCTGCCAAATGTCTGTTCAGGAGCATAGCATGATATTTAGTCAAAAACTCTATTGTATGACATCCCTTCTCAGCATAGGACCCTTATTTCTGTTACCATACCTTACAGTTCCCATGACTCAGCAGAACAATTTCTGATCTCTTTCCTCCGTGAGAATAGTGGGCCCCACATTTTCTGTGCCGCAGCCAGGAAAGTGAGGGAGCTGAGTAAATGCTGAGTTCACTGTATTGTTTACCTTCTCTCGAGAACCATAGCCCTACACTGTCTATGGCGCAACACCAAAAAGTAATTCTTTTATGTGTTTTGTTAAGTTTCTTAGTTGTTCATGGAGGGAGAGTAAGTTCACCATTCCTTATTCCTTCATGGATGGAATTTCAAGTCATCTTATTTGTTTTGAATCATTTGAAGAATTAATAAATTATCTGAAAGCATTTAAACATTACTAAGGCCAACAATAGCATTCCACTTGGAACAGAAATGGTCTCTTTATAAATTCACAAAAAAGCATATTATGGTGTTTACAGTAGGCAAACTTGATTTTAAAATAAAATTTAATTGTGTTAAATTCACCTGGATATGCTGCCTTTTCCATTTTGTTTGTTTTTCCTGTGGCAATCCTGCTGCTGTATATAATTAGTATGACTAAAAAAAAATTGAGGCACAACACAATATGTATTGCATGCACCTATTCCATTAAAAGTCACATCTAAGTATTACATTCCTCTATTAAGAGAAAAAGATAACAAATGCTGGCTGCCACTGTGAATGTTCAGCTTTGAGATTGCTTTAATGCTCAATGTATGACTTAGAAAATGCAGCATAGGTACCATAGTTTCAGAGTCAAGATTGACTTTTTTCTACAATCTTCCTGCTGAACCATTGGCGCTTGTGAGGCATGAGCACAGTCACTTTCTCCAGGGCTTAGGAAGCATCTTCCAGGAAAGCAGGGCAGTGGAGTGGGGAGAGAGTGTGGTTTAGAGTCAGACTAATACAGGCTTACGTCTTTTATTAAGTATGTAACTTTGGACAAATGTCCTCACTTCCTCATGCCTTATCTTCTGTTTCAGCATAATGGAGGCAAACTTTCTAATCTAAATTATGTTGTTTTGAAATTTAAGTGATGTAATATATGCAAAGAATCTACCTTAATCTTGGCACACAGTAGAAAAGCATCTGTTAGGTGTTTTCTATTCTCTTCCTATTTCACCATCACTACTACTAAAAATGTTTTATCATATATATATTTATACTTATATATGTATATATAATATGGGCACATATATGACATACATGTGTATGTAATATATATTTGTAGAAGAGAGAGTTAGTCGTTTTAAGCTACATCTCTATCCTGTGAAACTAAAAATTTACCATCTTTGTGCCTCAATTTTTTAGTCTGCACAGGAATCTTGAGGATATATTAGCTTTCTATACAAAAGTAGAGTTTTGGCAACAAAGAGAAAGGAAAAATAAAGTTCTATGAAAACATGTATTTGCCAAGGTCTTAGAGAAGACAGGAAGAATTTGGTAATTACCATTGGCCATCATTTCCGTCTCCATTCTGTTAAATCTGGGTTTCTCTATAAACCATAAGCGCAGTATTCTTTTGTTTTAAAAACAAGTAAAATCTTGAATTACACAGAATCTGTGCCCACAGCCAGCATGTACCCTTTTGGAAGCTACAGTAAGTTTTTTGTTTGTTTGTTTGTTTGTTTGTTGTTAGAGAGAGGGAAAGGGAGGGAGAAAGAACAAGAGAAGTATCAATGTGTAGTTGCCTCTCATGTGGCCCCCACTGGAGACCCAGCTTGCAACCCAGGCACGTGCCCTGGCTGGGAATCAAATTGATGACCCTTTGGTTCACAGCCCGAGCTCAGTCCACCGAGCTACACCAGCCAGGGTGCAATAGGTTTTAACTTACTATTAGAGAATGTCCTAAAACAAGAAATATTAATATTTAATGCAAAATGCAGTGCCTCTCAGGAGAATGCCCCTCGGCAGCAGGGAGTCCCATTGGGCATCAGTGTGAATACTTTCACTGGCATTGGCAAGATCTTCTGACCTGATGGACAGAAATGACATGGCCACTCTATGCCTTTCAGCAGGGCTGCCCTTCGGAGCAGTAACACCCAAATACCTGAAATCTAAGGATGACAAGTATGAATATCTTCCCTCCTTTGCTGCCTGAATCTTCTGCCTTAGTCAGAGAGAAGGAAGTAGACTTAAATGAATGTGAGTAATAGTGGGCTTAAATTCTGGATTAAAATGCTTTAATCATCAGACTGCATTATGGAATAGAATGTTTTTACTCCAGAAAATATATAATGAAATGTATAATGAAAAGTCCTAAGGAAAAAAGAAATGAACGTGCTTGAGAAAGAAAGAAAGAAAATAGCTATAAAACTGTAAGTGTGGAAAGGAGGGAGGTGGAGAATTAAAGTATAATGCAAAAAAAATCACACTGGCATTTAAACTAAACCCAGAGGTTGAAATTCACATTCACTCTGAGTTGCCATTTTGCTGTCTTCTGGGCCCACACTAAATATACGCGCTAAAGGATTACCAAGAGGCAATGGAGAGCAGATTCGAAGTCCAAGAAACCTAAGGTCAAATTTGAGAATGTAGGTGTCCCTAGCCAAGTTACTTAAACTTTTCTGATCCTCAATTCCAACTTCCTAAAAATGGGTATATAACAATAATTGTATCTCACATGGATTTTATGAAGACCTCAAACATTTAAGTATAATATTTATTATACAATAAAATATAACCTTTGAATGATACAAATGTCAGGAACCCTTATGTATATGCATGTGTTATTGAACTTTAAAGTATTAGCCGTGTTAGATGCAACACATAGTAAAATCTTCAACAAAGCAAATTATTTTCATTTCCAGTTCACAAATAGTTCTTAAGTAAAATATTTAGGTTTTTTTGTATTATCACAATTTTTACAATAATCTGCTTTATATAATTTATTGACCAAAATTCTACCACTAACCTACCATTTAACATAGTCTTCTACTTCTCTCCTTCCAACTCCTACAGCTAGATATGTTTCACAGGATTACTATCTCATTTGAGTATTATGGAAGACCTATATAATAAAGTGTTTCTAAAACTCTAATTTGAAGTTTAAGGAATAAAATTTTAAGATTATCAGCTTCATAAATTTTTGTGGGCTTCAAGTTACAAATTAATGCCAATATTGAACAATGGAACACTTCCCCACATCCACCAAAGGCCTAACTTTCAAGTCTTTTTTCTCTATTGACTCTGTTTCAAAATTAGCATGGAGCTCTGCATTTTATTAAGCGAATTTTTAGGAAACGTCTTTTGATCTATGTATCAAAAAGAATCTGGGATAACAAAGTCACCCAACAGAAGGCACCATTAGTTTGCGTAGGTGTATCAGATAAAGACGTTCGTTTATAATTTTTACAAAATAGAGAACTACACATCCAGGAGTTAACTCTGTAACCTTGCCAGTTCCTCAATAATTCTCAAGCAAGAAAGTCTCCCTTCACTCCTGTTGCTTCTACACCGTGCAGTTAATTTTTGACAACACAGAGTGAGTGACATTTTACCAATCTCAGTAACACCTGGTAAGTGCCTCCTGTTGATAGTAGTGCTGTGTTTTAATGAACAAATAAATGGGCTATACACCCTTCTTGGCAAGAAACTCCAGCTACTGAGACGAAGCACCAGCTCTCCCTATGTTACTTGGACTAATTGACTCTTTGGATGAAGTTAAACCACACTTATCCCCAGTGGGATGTATGTTTGCCAGTAATCAATAGCTCAACAAGAGCCACATGTCAAGTAATTAAGTGTAAAGTAATTAATACCCATGAAATGTTTATTAACTGTTTGCCATTCCTTCACCCAAAAGTGCCCGGGTAAGGGAGGAAGAGGCAAGAGGAGAGGGTGGAAGGGAAGTGGCGGGGGTGCAGAACTTGCTTCGTTTTGGAGGAAGCCAAATAATTGCAGCTGTCTTCCTGGGTCAAACTCATTTTGAGGCTGGAAATTCCTGTCCCAGTTATTATTTTATGGGTGTATTCTCTATATTCTATTTTTGCAACTATTCAAGTAAAAAATGGGATCTCAAATAAATGGCCTATTGTAGAAAAACTTTTATTCTGATATTATGAAGAAAATGGAGAAAATAAAATGCCACAGTGTTAGGGCTCTGCGTGTTGAAGAAACCGAGTACTGATAGGACAAGTCTGGGGGGAAGCAATTCTACTTAAAAGGAAAGAGAACACTGTTATCTTGGTGGATAGAATGACCTGGAAGCCTTTAATTATTTTTTGCTATTATCTTAGATTCATTAGTTGAAAATAGTTTCTTTTAACTTTTATTGAAAATAAATTCTGCCACCAACACCTCAATTACATCAAGAAAAGCTTTACACTGAAGGTTATTCTCTTTTGTTTTAAATCTGCCTTTTGTACCAACACCTTTTGGAGGATATATTCAGAGGAAAAGCATCTCTTTTTTTTATACTTTTTCTTCTTGTTCAGCTCCTGATTGAGGAAAGAAATTGAGTCAGTTCCTAAGAAGTCCTGACCATGGGTGGGGCTTCTGCATAGGGTAGAAAAATGGCATAAAAATAGTACATGAATTAAGAGGATGCAAAACAGATCAAAGCACTGGGAAATCATTTACTTTAAAATTTCTCACTTATGGAGCTGATAAGACTTGGGGTGTTAAGGCCTGGGTCATTCATTCTACCTTCAACCTCGGATAGTTTAAAAAACGTGGTGGCTCATGTTAACAAAGGACTTGGAGAAGAGATTGTTCCCAAGCTAGGTCTTTGTTACCAAACCTCTGTAACAACACACTAGCACTCCCTCCGAGTAATTATTAAGACCCCAAAACAATTGTCCTTGGAAGCAATAAAAACACACGTGCTCAGGATTATAAGGGAATACCGAACATAGAAATAGCCTACAAAGCGCTATGTGTATATTTTACTTATTAATACAATTCTATGTATTAGAATTTTTACACTGCCAAACTAAACAAACTTCCTTGAAATAGAACACAATTTTATTAATAAAATAAGCATTTTAATTGTAATTCTCAGGACGTAATTGAAAAATCAGCATGTCTGCTGTCCTCGCAAAGGAAGCTTGACATACAGGTGCTTTGAATAGGTCTAATTTTTTGTATTACCTTTATACTCATATAAACACACATTATTAAATTAATTTAATGTGATGTTATCACTCAAATGCTTTTACAAATATTTGTATATTGATCACATCTATCTAATACAAATGAGTATATGAGCATAGTGTACTTTTTACACCAAATGTTGTATTTTTTCCTTTTTTGCTTACTTTCTTCACTTGAACTCCCAGAGTACTCAACTAGTATCATATATAAACATACACATATTCATACATAAGCTCACAGAAATATGCTGACAATGTTGAGCATTGTCTGAGTCGCTGCTCCAGAAAAGCAGCGTGGTTGGGAAAATCCTCCAATCCCACCCTGTTGTAACCTCAAAGAACCACCCTGCCCTCCAGTTGTGAGGAAAGACCCGTCTTGATCCTTTCATAGGGCTCAGAATTTTCCTGTTCACCATTCCTCATGACTCCCTTGTTTATCTCACTGTACAACCCAGACCTGCTTCCTTTCTGTCCTTTAGTTTGGGGATGACCCTCATTAGTGAATGTTCTTCCTGTTCCAATTGCCTGAATAATTAAAGTCTCCAATTAAACTAGCACAGCTTGAATTTCTTACTTTGATAGCTGTATAATGTTCCATAGTTTGAATGTACTCTAATATATTCCCCTATTGGTGGACATTGACTTTGCTTTCCATTTTTGCTACCACAAACAATAACTAAATATATATGAGCATTTTAGAGTTAAAAGAAGATACGTAACTTTTTAAAAAATTGTAACACTTCACATTTCCAATATTTAAGAATACTCCTTTGCTAGCAATTCTGCCCACAAAAGGTATTCTGCCAGTCTGATTGGTATCTATATTAACATGAATTCACTATTTCACTGTGTTTGTTAAAATAACTTTATTATTCCAGGGGATTCTTACTCAAGAAGATAAAAGTTGCAAATAACTTTATTTTTATTCCAGGAATTCCTGAAAGATTCATTAACACTTTGATAGAAAGCAACAAATGCCAGTTTATGCCCCAAAATTCAGTGAACATCTTGCCTCGAAACACCTTGCTGCACCCAGTAATTCTAACCCTTTATTTCATGATTCTTTGTCAAGCCTAATCAAGTATCTGCACTCACAGAGATGCTTCAAATCAGCCTTCAAAAACTCATCAATCTCTGGACTGGGGCCTCCTCTGTCCAAAACCCTATAGGTTCTATGGAAGTGGTGTTCCCTCTGTCTGCAAAAAGCAATAAACTCGGCTCTGTTTCATCTCCCAGTTGTTTTGGTGATATTTTGCAAAGCCAGTATTTACGGGAGGAACTTCAACATTTCTTCCCATGGAAAGCTAAGGTGGCCCATTAGGCTGATAAAAGAAGAGGTAAATTCTGTGATGGACAGAATTTAATTGACTTGCCTTGTGCCAGGCAAATAATGTGGGCTCTAAGTATACAAATATAGTGAAATGAAAGATATTCAATTCTGCCTTTTTTCTGTAGTATGTTTCCAAGAATCTTATAAATCTATCAGAATAAACATTGCATTACAAGTAGAGAACATGGCTCTTTCTTGTAGACTTTTTAAAAAATTAATTCTGATATTCTCAGAGAGAGCCGAAATGTTGTTAGTTTGGCGCACACCTCAAAGCTTCCCAGGTGTAGTCTGTACTCTGTCAACAGGGGAAAACAAGTTTAGAGGACTTTCTTATAATTTAAATACTTTTTTAAAAAAAGCAAAAACATACCACAGCAAAAGGGAAGACATTCTTCTGACTTCTTTTTATGTATTTTCTCATTTACTTCTCACCAAAAAATACCTAAGACATAGCTATCATAGCAGTCATTACATAAATGGAGAAAATGGAAGCTCCAAGAATCTAAGTAACTGGTCACTTTTCACACAGCTAAGGAATGACAAACTAAAATTTGGGATCCAGATATATCTGCTCTTACAGAGCTTGTCATTATCCCCAAAACTGTATTTCAAAGGGGAAATCAATACCTCTGTTGGAATTATAAAACCCTCTTAAATGGAAACTACCCTAGAAAACATGTTAATACTGATTGGTGCTCTTTGCCCCAGTTCCAGAACCAGAATTTCTGTAAGAAGTGGGAGGAAAAAGAGAGCACTCTGAGGCCTGGATCGTGTTTCATTCACTCCTTCACCTTCTGCATTTTCCTAGAGAAAGGCTAGGAGTGGGTCAGTTGTCAACTGGCCGAGATTCTCAAGTTGTGCTGGATCGGTATCCAGATTTGCTCCTAGCAACATTAAATTCAAGTAATTTAAACAAATAGAAGACCCATTCATGGAGAAAGGAAACTCAGCTGAATGGACACAGTTTTAAGAATGTGCAAGAGGTTGAACTCAGAGAAGAGTATTAATTGTTTTAATGAAACACTAACTTATTTGCAGATTTCTATTAATATTGCAGAAAACAAATTGGTAGAAATTTGTGTCAGCAGTGAGAAGGTAAGATGTTATAATAAAAAATAATTTTGATTCTGGGTGATGGAGTCATGTGTTACAGTCATCATGACAACATCATTTCAGCTACTGTTTTTCATGTACTTATTTCTCTGCATCTGGAATTTATTCCTTTGATAGATCTTCAAGGGCTTGCTATTATTAACCTGACTCCTCAGCTAAAAAAGCAACTGAGGCTTGGAAAGATGAAGAAATTTCCCTAAATTCACAGAGCTAGTGAGTGGCAGGTCTGTATTCAAAGTCAGGCCTTTACTATTAGGACAAAGTTTAAAAAGAAGCAAGTCCTAATATGTGGATTCCCACAAATAAATAATTGTAATGATTGAAAGTAAATGTTATACCCAATATCCCCACATCAGACTGATTTGATGATAGGTAGAAAGAAAAAGATCCTGCTACCCCTGTCTAATGGTAAGCAATTATCAGCACAAAGGGAGTGTTCCACTGAGCGACTGATACTGCATACTGCACAGTGTTAAAGAAGAACGTGGTTCCTAATACACCCCAGCACGGGTGCGCCGCTCTGTAATTACACAGCTAACAGCCCTGTGATGAGGACTTTCTTCTTCCCCTCCAATCAATATGAATGCCTATCAGTGTAAAATAGCCACACAGCTTTCTACAGTCTGAAGAGTGAAAAGCAATCCCAGGCTGACATAGTATCTATAATGTATCCAACCATATTGCTTTATTTAAATATGCATTACTGGTATTATTTAACATGCATTGAGAATGGCCAGCATGGCAGAATAATTACAACAACAGACACCTCAAAGGGAACACATAGATGCCCTGCTGTACCGCTAATGAAAGGTGCTATCAGAGGCAAATCACACCCAATTAAGACATAAAAAGGAGACATTATTAATGCTTAATTCTGACTGTGTCAGGAATCTCTGTTTGCCTTCCCTTATCATTGATAATAGCATTGTCTTGACCTTACTGCAAAATTAATGGTAGACATTACATAGTGCGTTATTCACTGTAGCCTACTAGAAATTTGTGTATGTGTGTATTTATTTACGTGATTTGTGATTTGTATCTTTATACTGACATATCACTTAGTACTAACTTGTTCATAATTCTTTTAAAAATGCAAAACCTCAGACCAAAACCAGAAATAATATCTTTTAACAACATCCAAATCTATTCAACACCCGCTTAATTTAATTTTGTGTGAGCTGAATAGATTCACTCCTGAGCTGTGTCTTGATTTCTTGCTTGCTTGTTTTTAACTCCATGCACTCTACTGTGCACATCTAAAGACAATACATTAGGAGACAGTAAGTTTTTTAATTATTGCACTCTCCTCATGAGGAATTTAAGATGGTCCGTAAGCAGTGTGGCTAGATGGCGTTTGTTCTGATCTTCCCTGGCAGCCACCCTGGGGCCCGCGGTCTGGTCCCACGCTATCTCTTCTGTGCCTGGCTATACGCTTCCTGCCGCAGGATCCTTATCCAGTCTCAGTTCCCACTTGACAACTTCCTGAAAGGACAGTCTTTCCATTCTGAGCCTGTCCTTATTAGTGTTGGGAATGTTTAGGTAATGATGCAGGACTCCCAGTCTCTCTAGTGACTTGTGTTATTTTGTTTTTGTTTTACTTTGGTGTATGAGATGGGTCCTAGGGATCTTTGTTTGTAACAGAACTCTTCCTGCTTAAAACCCCAAATAAAAACTGACCCTCCGTCCTAGCCATGCCACGTTCTGTGTAACGCCATTCATGTTTTCCACACAATAGGAGCTTGGCGTGTTGCTTACTATGGTATAGGTAACATGTGTGTGAAGGCATAAAGGATACACTGAATTCACTTCAGCAAATATATGTTGATATTGAAGGAGCCAAGCCTATGTAAGCTTGTTTCTCAACAGCAAAACAAGTCATAAACCGATCTAGAAAGACTCATATCCGTGATGACTCATGCTATAGAGAAACTCTGAAAAAAAGTATTAGTGTAACAAGAGAGTGCCAAAGGCTCCTCCCACACATGTTCTAAGACAAGAGAGAGGCATGTTACCCTTCACATAATAATTTTGACCTCTCAAGTGTTGCACTTCTCAGTCAGGATAGAAGATGAACAAAATTTAATCAACCTTTTTTTTTTTTTTTTTTTACTGCTGAGTTATTCTTACTATTGAGCAGTGTGATACTTCACTGCTCTCTACCAACGGTACTGTATAAAAATTGTCAGCTGATGCTAACAAGAGGAGAGTTATGAGTGGCCAGTAAAGGGCCTTACAAGGGCTGAGTCTTCTCTGATGGCTGAGTGAAGTGAAGAAACAGTGCCTTTCATTTTGGCTCAGTGTTCACTCAACTGTCTAAATAAGCACTCATCACTGATAGCATGAAAAAGGCCTGAGTACGGATGGGAACAAAAGGACTGCAAGGGCGACCTACCTCTCTTGGTTTTACTGACACACACTGTGAGCTGGAATCTTTCCAGTTCCTCCATCCCTTCACCCCCCAGCAGAAGAGTTTAGAGCCCACTTCAAATACTCATGAAAATAATAGGACTCAAGTGTATTCGAAATTGTCCAACTCTATGACAGATCAATTTCTAAACTCATAGAGACAATAGGATGTTACCTTTAAGTGTACCTTCTACTTTGAATATTAACTATGATATTATTTTCTGGTCATAATAGCAGACATTGTTTTCTCAAAGTTGGTCATTTTTAATATGCAAGATGAGGCACACAGATGCTAACTAATTATTGTTTTATGAAGGTTTGTCTTCTTGCCTGGAACTTCTTTCTTCATATTTCCCCAAATTGGGAATGACAGAGACTTGATACCTATGCTGATTATCTGCCTTCCTAACCATGACAGACGAATTAATTTTTATTACATGCATTTCTATTAAGTCTCAGAATCCTTCTCAACACAGCTCCACTTCAATACTGCAGCCAATCAGAGTTGGCCTGGGAACTTACAACATCTTCGCTATCCCTGTGCTACATAACCACAAAAACTGTATTTTGAGCTTTGTGCCTTACATTCTTCTTGGCATTGTGTACTCACTGGGCTTGGGGTTTCATCTGTGTGGAATAGTTTTCTTCTTTCATAATGCTTTTCTGCCTCTGACCTTATGTTTTCTGTTACTTTTTAATAGTCTATTTTATTCTGATTTTAACCAGAATATCAATCAATGTACTTCCGTACTAATAACTACCCATTGATCTCACTCATTTCCAAATGTCTTCACCTCTGCTATTATGAGACCAAGAATTAGTCATTTCATTTGTTAGCATGACAAAAAGTATGGGCCCTGAAGTCAGCCTGTATTATGCAGCCTTTCTTTGGTTTCCTTACCTGATAATATAGATATTTAGAGTATCAACCACTTACAACTTCCAGGAAGATTAAATAAGATATATGTAAAGCACTTAGAACAGTGCCTGACTGGGAGTCCATGTCCATATATGTTAGTTGCTAGCAGTAATTGTCATACTGGCCAGTTTTGGTCCAGGCTAAGTGGATTTACTCTTTTTTTTATCTGCACATTCTCGATGTAAGCTAGGATCTTCTATTCAATCAAGTTTTACTTGCAAAACCCAAGGTTCACAACTATTTAATTGGGGGTACATTAACAATAATAGCAATGACATAAATTTTATTGTCTCTTTACTCACTTGCTTCCTTGGGGCCCTATTTCTTTGAAAATGCTTCCAGGTGGTCACGGGACTCCTCAAAGCGCATCGTTTCACACTTCCCTGCTGCACTACCCTGTCCGTTAGCCTTTCCGTCTCCCACCAAGTATCACAGTCTTTGTTGTTCTGCTTAGCCCTAGGGTCAAATTCTATTGCCATCCAACAGAATGTTCTATGATTTTGAAAATGCTTTGTATTTGCACTTTCCAATTCAGTAGCCACTAGCACAAATGTCATTAGGGTGACCAAGGATCTGCATATATTATATTACCTATTAGTTTATATTAATTATAATGTATGAATTATTTATATTATTTACTTTTTATTTTTTATTTATCTTTAATTATTTTAAATTTAAATAGGCTACATGCTGCAAATGGCTACTGGACAGGGCAGCAATAAAACTTGCCAGCACCAGAGGTGTGCAAGGTACCATGTGGACATGAGGAAGACTTCCATGTTCCCATTGTGTGATTGCTCGGTCGCTTGGATCTTTAAATAGTCCTGTGGGCGCTCTTTGCCTCACAGAGGCTTCTTTGAGAAGATCTTCAGTTCCTGTCTGCATTTCCCCATTCTCTAGGTCACAAATATTCGTTGGCTTGGAGATGGATACAATGAAGACATTTAAGTTTTGTTTCTGGGTCCACTTCTCTATCTTTCCATCTCTAACCCAGTGTTCTCTTACTAATTTCTTCTCTTCCTTATTTCCTTTTTCAAATGAATCAATGCACATCGACTCCCAAATCGTGAGCAACTTGAAAGCTATTGTACACATGAATTAATCCAGATACTGTGCATATGGCATAAAAACAAATTAGTGTTGGCTGTGCTCAACGCAATTAGAATAAAAAACTAGAGAAATAGAAATTTTCCCGTTGCTTTTTCTTTCTTCTTTGGTCCTGTCTTGATTATCTACCAACCTCTAGGACATTCTCCCCACGTGTAAGAACTCAGTCCCTGTTGCCCATCTGTGTCTTTACACTCCCAGGCATCCCCAGTGTCCGAACTACTTGAAAATGGCACATTTGTAAGCTTGTAATCCCCTAGCCACACAGCTCCTCCGTGTAACAACTGAGCCTTCCTCCTTTCTACACACATGTGCGGCCACGTCCTGTCTCCTGCAGGTTTGGATCTCGTCCACCTACAAGATCTCAACCTAGAAACCCTCTTTCCTGAGTAGCTATTCTCCTGCCGCTCCCCTCACTTAGTCTTATGGCATGCAAGCTCACTTAGGTTATAATCACTTGTATTTGTTACTTATCTTCTTTAGTACAGGAGTGAGCAAAAGTAGATTTACAGTGTGAGCACATGGAACACAGAGTTTACTCTTGTATTGTTATTTATTACTGTATTATTTTCTGTACAAAAGACTGTAAACTTACTTTTGCCCACCCCAGCATATTATAAGTTTCTTGCCAGAGGGGAGAAAAAAAACATTTGTTTTCTATTTACCTGCAACGCCTTATGCATAGGAAGTGACATTTTCATGTACATGGAATAAATCACCATGTTGCATGATTATATAAAGATGTATTTTTCATGTTTCTTGAATGCTATCCTGGGGCTTATTTGCATCTCCCTCTAATGAAACACTCTGCACCTAGTTTTTATAAAATAAATCTATACCATTAGATCTCAGACCTGCACTTTACCAGGGGTGTGTTTGGCAGGGAAGTTATTTAATCTCTTAGGCCCTCATTTCTCATTTATATTGAAGGGACTTGCCAGCACTGTTATGAAGCGATAGTAGAACAAAGCACCCAGCACAGGGTATGGCTGTCATTCTACTTATCTCTCATTGGTATGTGATGTCCAATCTCAAAACTTTGAATACATTCAATACATTTTAACAGGAGAAATTACTTTTCTTCTCACTCATATAGGGAAAGAGTAAACATTTTTATAGTGCCCTGTTTTTATGAGAATCATATAAGGAAACGGGTATATGCTTATCAGTGTTGGTGTGAGTGTAAATCAGTGTCAACTTTTGGAAAAATCATTTGACAGCGAGAGAAAAGAAGGAAAGAAGGGAAGGTAAAGAAAAAGGGAAGTGGGAATGAAGGAAGGAAACTAGGTTTAAAAAATGCTGAAGGAAGAGAGGAAAAGATAAAAAAGATATGTTGGAGAAGATAAAGAGAGGAGAAGAGAAAGTAGAGAGAAGGTCAAATAGACTTAACACCCTAGATTAGCATAACACTTCTGGACGGAGAGCCGCAGGAGCCCAGGGCGCACTGCACCAGCCTTTAGCTTCGGCTTCTCCCTTCCCAGCATGCCCTGCGCTTCTGCTCCACTCCTTTCCCTACAGTCACCACCTGGCTCTGCTTCCAAAAAGAAAGCCACTCTCTTACAAAGCTTTCTGCCCCGAGCTTTGTTTTCCCTGTCTGCATTTAATACTTTTCATAGTCTTCTGATAGTTACAGGTGAACTGCAGCATCAATAGAAATTAGAGGGCCAACGTCATACATGTCAGAAAATAAAGCAGAAATAATGTGTACTATTTTCTCATCCATTCCACACAGCAGCTGTGGGTGAATGCTGGCCAGCCTCATTTCCGACACTACCAATATATGTGGGTTTGGTTCGTTTTACCTCTCCATATCTCAGTTTTATTTTATTTTTCTACAACTGAATCCATAGTTTTCATTCAAAGTCTGAGTTTTCCAGAACCCAGAGAGATTTGTGGCTCTTAGAGACAGAGTCAGAGACACTGGCAGGGGCTTGGGAGAGGCTAGTGGGCAGGGCTCCACAAAGTGTCTCTGCTTTTTATATCCCCTGTGTGATTTCCACTGAAGAAGAGTTTACATTTTCTAAACCCTAATACATTGAGTGGTCACAGATGTGTCCTATTTGCAAGAGGACACACTCATAATCCTGCCTGTCTCCTCTCACCAGCTGTCCCCAGCTTGTAGGTACTAATAGGCTCACATTGACTGAAAAATTTAGAGGCCTCGGTGGTGAATATACTTACTCCAATAAGAATGAACCTCCAGCTGCTACAATTCCTCTTCCTCAAATTTCTCTTTGCATCCTCACTCATTATGTGCTTAGGTTCTTTAACCCAGGCTTCTCTCCTCCTTCATATAAGCCACCTCTAAAGCCATCAGAGGTCAGCCATCAGCCCTGCTAATGGATGTGAGACTCTGTCCATGCTCCAGAAGCTAACTCAAGAGAAGCCAAAATAGTACCACATCCCCTACAACCCTGAGTGTTTGGAGTCACAAGATAATTCATGCAGAAGGCAAGTTACCATTCTACCCCATCCTGTGAAGCATTTTTGTTCTCTGTAATGAAAACTGAATGTGTGTGTGTGTGTATAAAGCTCTATCCAGAAAAAGTCCATCCATTGTCAATATGACGAGAACATTTTGTGAGACCTCAGTGTAGCCTGGCAGCCAAGGACAGGGAACTGAAATGCATGAACAACGATGACTTCACTGTACTAGTCAATGGGGACAGTAGATGCCATTGGGTGAGCATGTGTACTGTGTGGCTGTCACATTCAAAATGACTGAGCAAATAGAGCAATGAAACTGCATCCAATTTTATGTTAAGCTTGAACATTTTCTGCGGAAACTTTTGGATTGTTCAGAAGGCCTCAGCTATGGGCAACTGGTGATTGGCAGCTTCATCACAACAACACGCCCTTTCAGGCATCTCGTCTTTATGCAGTTTTTTTGGCAAAACATCAAATCACCCAGGTGACTTCTGCTCCCATCTCCCAGCTTTGGCACCCTATGAATTCTGGCTTTTCCCAAAATTAAAATCACCTTTGAAAGGGAAGTGATTCAGACTGTCAATGAGATTCAGGGAAATTACAAGGCAGCTGGGAGAACTGTGTGAGGTCCCTATATTGAAGGGGACTGAGGCATTGTTGTTCTATGTACAATGTTTGTTGTATCTTGTATCTTCTTGGATAAATCTATTTATTTTCCATATTATGTGGCTGAATACCTTCTAGACACACCTTGTGTGTGTGTATGTATGCATTCATATGTATAATTAGTGACCTATGTCCTATGTAAATATCTCTATTTACTGTTCCACCATGGGAATTAATTTAGGGCACTAATATAAGAAGTATAAGGAATCAAGAGCTTACTATAACAAGAAAGTGAGTCTGAGTCAAGACCCCCAAAGAATCATAAGAAAGAAAAACAAGCAAGCTAATCATGTCATAGCTACCCATTAGCTGTTAAAAGGCTTTAGACCCACTTGGGTTGTGTCTCTGAGATAAATGTATTGTTGTACATAATACACCTTGTGCCTTTTAAACAACTTACTGGATTTATCACCTCTCCTAGGATAACCTCATTTTTAATTTTGTATGTGTTTTTAAAAACTATATTTTTTGTTAAACTGTTAAATTTTTATTTTACAACATAATGAATACAAATATATACATATATACAGAATATATGATGTGTGTGAATGTTCATACACATCAAAATTCTTAAAAACTTTTAAAAGTATTGGATACATAAATAAAGCATGCTAACTTAACAGAGGAATATATATATATCAAAACCAAAATAACTTTTGTTCAATGCAAAGCAGTATTATCAAAATTGTCTGGCTACCTAGAATCATGCTGTAAAGCAAGCAGAATGATGTCACATCACCTGAAGATGTGATGTCTTAGAATTAAAGTATATGTTTTATAATTAAAGTACGTTTTAGAATTAAAATACATGTTTTAGAATTGTGTATGAAAAGATGTGAAAATGAAAACTAAAAGAAATAAGGCACACATCTAGAAACATTGATGATTACCATATCCACAAGAAAATTTATTATAATATTTTTAAGTATGCAAGTACAAGGAGAATTCATAGAACTTCTATTCCTATCCAGGTAATGTTGGCCAAACACAATTTTCACAGAGTATTCTAGAGGGCAGTCAGGTAAGCATGACTACATCAATGCTTTCAAAAACATGAGTTAAGGCACTCATTGAGTCGGGAAATTAACACAATACATTAGAAGCATTTTAATGGAATGGAATAGAATAGAGCAAAACAAAATAGAAAAGAACAGAAACAGAACAGACGATGTCAATGTATAATCCAAGGCAAAGGCCTTATTCCAAGAAACTTTGTTTCAGATATACAGGTGCATGGAGATAGATTTAAGATGCATTTTCTACTGCGGTTACCTGCCATGTGTTTTGATAGCACCTACCTTTTACAATGTGAGTGAAAAACAATTTGCATGACACCAATAAGGGGATGTTCTACTTTGGACATGTTGCACACAGTGATTCTTTCTGCTACTACAAATGACAAAGCACTTCACAAATAAAACCATGCAGTCAGACTCATCAACATGAAGTGATGATGTGGGGAAGGAAAAGGAAGGGACGCCGGAGCACTGGGGAGTGGCTGGCAGTGATAAAGAGCCACTTCAATCTATCAAAGGAAAAATGTAGCTATTAGATTAGCTACTGTCCACAACTAGTGGTTTCTTCTCCACTTCCACATCCCATTCACTTTTTTTCTTTTCCAAAAGCCTGAGTTCTGGGACAATACAGATTTTGACATTTCCCATAATATAGAATGAGTCAAAAATCATTACAATCAACAACCATTACAATCAACGGGGTGAAATGGCTAGAAGATGCTTAATGCCTTTAGTGCCAGCTTCTCACTCACTGAAAAGACCTCAGAACATCTCTCACTGCTGATTAGAGTCCATCACTTAATGTACTGTGGCTGGGACTCTGATTTACTAGAAAAAGGGAAGGGGAAAAAGGGAAAAGTTGAAGGTTTTAATATGAAGTCAAAGATCTCCCTCCATTTTTCTCTATTCTGTAACTTCACACCACCAATATTTTTCTTCTAATTACGCAAACAAGATATGTTTGGGGACTTTATATCAGAGCCACTTTCTGTAGATATCATGTCTGGCTTTTCAATCATGAGGAAAAACAAAGTATGAGAAGGTTTCCCACACACGTCTATGATTTAAACAATTATTATCAAAATGAGCTATGTGTTTATCTCAAAGGTCTGGAGAGACCATTCTCTATAATGGAAAGAATACTGGACTGTGACTCAGTTTACCTGAGATTCTCACCTACTGAACAGCAATATAAGGTAGACACATTCCTGAACCTCTCTGGATTTAGTTTCCTCGTCAGAAAAACAAGAAACTTGGCCAAATGTTATCAGAGATTCATTTCCTTTTAAAATTCCTATAACTTCTGCCTAAAACTATGAAACAAATACAAAAATACTCACCCAATAATTCATGTGTTTTTCCAAATTCTCCAGCCTCCTCTGGACTTGAATCAGGACCACTAGTTCTAGTCAATGGGCTGTGAGCAGAGAAGACACATTCCACTTCCTACTTAGATACCTGAAAGCAGGTTTGACTCAGGATTCCCAGATTTAGCAAATAAAAATACAGGACACCTGGTTGCATTTTAATTTTAGATAAACAGCAAACATTTTTAGGTCTGTGCCATGCAATACTGGAGGAAAACTGATACTAAGAACATATTCATTGTTAGCCTGAGGTTCAAAATTAACTGGGTGTTGTATTTTATGTAGTCTGGTAATGTGAGTTTGGATTTTCAAAATCTCCAACCTCTGCTAACGCTACCACAGAAGACACTTGTTGAACTAGGAGCATCATTAGTTGTAGGAAGATGGACCTCCTGAATAAGTAGGTGGAAGATAACTGCTCTGGAGAGTCCTACAAACAGCATCAGAATTCAAAAGAACAAAAATGTCTTTATTAAGTAAGTCCCTGCAATTTCAGGGCATATTTCTTTCCAGCTTCATTGAGATATAACTGACATTAAAAATTGTATGCTTTAGGTGTGCAACATGTCAATTTGATTCATGTGTATATTGCAAATGATTACCATCGTAACATTAGTGAACACCTCCATCACACCGCATACTATTCCTTTTTGTGGTGAGAACATTTAAGTTCTACTCTCTTAGCAACTTTCAAGTATATGATTCAGTATTAACTATAATCACCATGCTGAACATTAATTAGATCCTCAGAATGTTTGTTTTATAACTGGAAGTTGACACTCTTTCACCAAAATCTCCCCACTTCTTCCCCCTACCCCCACCCCAGTCCCCGCTAACCATCATTCTACTCTGTTTCTGACTTTGTTTTTTTAGATTCCACATACAAGTGATATCGTACAGTGTTTGTCTTTCTCCACCTGATTTCTTTACTTAACATAATGCCCTCAAATGTATTCACATTGTTTCGAATGACAGGATTCCATCCTTTCTCATTTCTCTATCACCTGTTCTTTATCCATTCATCCATTCCTGGATATTTCCATATCTTGGCTATTGTAAACAATGCTGTGATAAACATGGGAGTACAGACATGCCTTTTAGATACTGATTTTATTTACTCCGTGTATATACACAGAAGTTGAATTACTAAATCATATGGCAGTTCTTATTTTTCATTTCTTGGAAAATCCTCCATAGTGGCTGCACCAATTTACATTGCCTCCAACAGTGCACAAGGCTTCCCTTTTCTCCACATTGTTGCCAACACTTGTAACACCGTGTCTTTTCGATGGTAGCCATTCTAACGACTGCGAGGTGACATCTCACTGTGGTGCCAACACTACAGGATGTTGTTTCCCCCCTGGATAATTTTCTGCACTTATAAAGGGGTCTGATACTCAAAACAATTCAAATTGACTCTCCATCTTACCCAGGGGGTGGGCAGCCACATAATGTTTCAGTTCATTAAGTGAGAAATTCATATATTCATCCACTCAATAATCTAGAATAGAGCTGGAAATCTCAAATGCTTTCAGAACAAAATAGAGGTAATGTAAATTAGCAAAGTATTCCCAGAGTTAGAGGTGGGAAAAGCAGGACTGGAGGGGTATGCTCAAAACAAAAAGCAGCCATGTCACTGAATTCCAACCGAGGGGCCTGTGGGTCTATAAACCCTATATTGCCAGAGAGTCCCACTATTCAATGGTAGCCAGAAATTCAAAAGTAATACTATGTGAAATTAGCATATCATTGTTTAGAACTGTTTGTTTGTTTTCTTAATCACTAAGCCATGACCAGCAACTAAATAAAATGCACCTGTAGACTACTAGGTCATTGCAACTTCTTACTTATTGTTAGTTGTTAAAAACTAGAATAATTCTAAGAAAAACCATATGATTCAAGAGAGAAAAAAACTGATAGAAAATCTATTTAAGAGACTATCCATGATGGAATCTCTAAAGGCATGCCCTTAAGAAATCATAATAGTAGAAAACTGTATTCTACCTTGTGCTCTAATTGGTATAATCAAAAAGCACTACTTGAACAGAGTCTGCCCACCATAATTCTACTTGAAAGAGTGACTTGAGGCAGCCTGTGGGAAAAAACAAAACTAATCCTAATGGAAGAAAAAGTTAATCAAGCTTGACCACTAACACCTGCATATAAGACCAACAGGATCCATTCTCTTCGCCTTGAACTTAGCCCTTTGACTGCATTCCAGCCACAAGGACCTACCTGCTGTCTCTTAAATACATGACATTCACCTTTCTACTTGCTGTTCCCTTTGCTAGAAATTACCTTCCATAGATACATATGTGAACTTTCTCTATCGCCTTCCTGTCTTTGCCTGGAAGCTGCCTTTCCACAGAGCCTGCCCTGGTTGTCCTGTCTACATGTTCAACTGGCCCTTCTCCCTTCACAGCCCTCCAACCCTACTACCTGATTCTCTAGCACTTGGTTGTAGAGTCATTTAGAACTTGGTAGGGTCATAATAATCCAGTTTTCTTATTATTTCTTCTCTATTATTCTCTTTAGCTAGAGATACTACAGTTTGACTGGTATATTCAACTTATTTTTCAGAACTTCTATTAACTTTTTTTCTTATTAATTTTTTTAAATCCCGGAGCATATTTAGTGACTTTAAAGTTTGCTTTCCTAAAAAATAGCATCCCAATCTTATTTTGATCATGCAAAATCTTAGTTCTCTGAGGATATTAATTTTAGTTTTCTTAAATATTTTAATGTTTTCTTCAGCGGCTTCTATTTGTGTGTGTCTTTTTGGTCTTACCTTTCATGTTAGAGGCCTCCTGCAAATATCATGCCGTACTTACTGTCTGGTCATATTTAAACTTGGGGGTCAGGAAAGCATAAGTGGAATCTCTGTTTGTCAGACTTGACTTGTCACCTTGTGGGCTTCACTGTGTGGAGGGCTGGCTGGTCAGTCTCAGTCTAGGCATGGCATTTGTTGGGATGGTCAGTTTTCCACAGAGGACTCTTCCGGTACTCTGCCCCGGGGGGTACTAGTTAAATGGTGGAGGACAGGTGGCCAGTGTCTCACCCTTCAGTAGGTGGATCTTCTTTTTATCCTTCTGGTTTCAGTTCTGCTTGCCCAGGTTTCTTCTATAATTGGGGTGAGACGGAAGGCATAGGAGGGAAACTCCATGCAGTTTCCCAAATGTAGAAAAAATGGGCAGAGCTGTGGGAGTCCAGTGGCTACTTAATCAGACTCTCATTCAGTCATTTGTGCTAGACCCACCATTACCAGGACCCACAATTCCTGAGTATATCTGGGGTTTTTCATCACAGAAATGCTCGATTCATGCCTTCCTTTCTCATTAATTTATGTCTTCATTTTGTGTGTTTTCTACAAGTCAGTTTCCATTCATCCCTTTGCCTGACAACTCTTCTGCTTGAGGTTATTTGTTTTTATGGACGAATGGTGTTATTCTTGTACTGAATTTCCACTCCTTTTTTGAAGTTTTGAGAATATGAACCTAGAATTTTGAACCTAGACCTATAAAACTTAATAGCCCATCTACCTTATCATGAAAAACTATTGCCCAGCACAGACTTTTGTGGCAAAAATGGGACCTGTAAAGATGTGTTGATTAGAAGAAGAATAACGTCGACTCAAATGACAATAATATCCTACTTGAACAGGATGTAGTTTCAATGAGGCAAAAAAGCTTCAACATATCAGTGGCAGAGCTGCATGGATATGAAACACTATTAGTCATGTGGGAGAAAGCGTTTCTGGGGAGGGAGAAGATCACTTATCCTGTAAGACGTACCTCTCAGGAGGGGCTAGTAGAGAAAGTAGCCATGGTGGCGATAGGGTATCCACAGACAGTTTTCTGTAAAGATTGTCACAAGGGAAGGTAGAGACATGAAGGAAAATGAAAATCCATGCTTCAATTCTTTCGATGTTGAAAAAAAACTCCTGAGATTGCATGAGACCCACAGACTGTAGAAATAACTGAGCGGGCAGTTTGGAGATCTGAGTTCTGGAATGAGTTCTTATTTTAACTTGTTTTCCAACCTCCTGAATGGGTAGGATCAGGAGCCAGCTATTGTTGGCACACAGTTTGCTGTGAGTTAAAATTGTGATGCAAATGACATCAAGCAGTAGAGTTGAACACAGCTTAATTTGAATAGCAATATGTCTAATGCCTGTAGCTTGTACTTAAAAACATATGAATTTAAGCCCTAGCTGCTATGACCCAAGGATTGAGTGCCGGCCTGTGAAGGAAAGGGTCACCAGTTTGATTCCCAGGCAGGGCATGTGCCTGGGTTATGAGCCAGGTACCCAGCAGGGGGTGAGTGAGAGCCATCTACACATTGATATTTCTCTCCCTCTCTTTCTCCCTCCCTCCTTTCCCCTCTGTCTAAAAATAAATAGATAGCCCTACCTGGTGAAACTCAGTGGATTGAGTGCTGGCCTGTGAATCAAAGGGTTGCCAGTTTGATTCCCAGTCTAGGGCACATGCCTGGGTTGCAGGCCAGGTCCCCAGTAGGGAACACATGAGAAGCAACCGCACGTTGATGTTTCTCTCCCTCTCTTTCTCCTTCCCTTCCCCTCTCTAAAATAAATAAGTAAATAAATAATAAAGTTGTTTTAAAATAAATAAATTATTTTTAAAAAACATTTAAAAATAAAAATAAAAACATGGATTTTAAAGATATTGTTGGTTAGGATATTGTAGGAAAATAAATACTTAATTTAAAGAAAATACACAGTAAACAAAAATAGTTGCAGTAAAGTGTGGGAAACATTTACTTTCTAACTTCCTGTCTCAGGACATATGTTTCGGTTTTGTGCATACTTTCATTTCTACTTGTTTTGGAAGGCATTTTTGAGAAGAAATATTTTTAAAGTTAAAGAATCAACTCAAAATGCTAACATCAACTTCCCATTTGTTTTAAGGCATATTTTTTCCCCTCTTAAATCAAAGGAAAGTAAGGCTACATACAGTTCATTAAGGGCAGTGATCCTAACAAAACAGTTTGCTGTAGACACTGCAGAAACAGATTGGTTATCGCATCGTGTCCAATAATACCACGGAAGGCAAAACCATGACAGGTGTCCAACTTGGCAGTAGTTCCCCAGTAAGACCATTTAGGTTTTGGCAACCAGAAAATGAAGTTTCATCAGATATACATAAAAATGATTTATAGCCACTAATCTCCATATTTCACTTTCCCCTCCCAGAGAGGCAGGCAAGCCAGGGCTCTACCTGTAGAAACAGCTTGCATTACAGAAAGATGTTTTCAAAGTGCTCTTCACAGTCCCTAACTCCTATGGCTTGGAGAATTCTCCTGTTTTATTCAACAGTAATTTATAAAAATGTTAAGACAGATGTTCTCGTGTGTCAAGTAGAGATCAAGCCTTTGACCCTTAGGTGATTTTAGGTGAAAAATGTAAATTCTTTAGTACACCACTACAATAGTGCTTAATTGGTTTGTTAGGGCTAAGGAAATTACTACAGATACTAAATGTTGTCCTTTTTTTATTGAAAATGGCCAGTTTTGAAAGAGACGTTCTGTTGTCTCAGAGCAATAGTACACAGCACTGACTTGGGCATCATACCCCAGCTAGTTAGCAGTGTGGCCCTAGGAATGATACTAAGCTTCTCTCGGCTTCAAGTTATCTATCTGCAGAATGAAATCATAAGAGAATCCAACTAGAAAGGAATAAATAAATATTAAATTACATTATATATTAAGTGCTTGAAAAAGAAATTGGGGCATTTAAGATTAAAGATATTATTATTGCATTAATCCTACACATACAGTTTCTAGGATCAATTTAGTACTATAGCTAAAATCTGAAAATGTCAGATTTTTCTCACATAGCAAAACTTTTACTAATGTCACTCATTAAACTTCCACATTTTTCTCTGTTTTGCTCTGTTTCATTTTCTATTATCTTCTCTTAAGATCCTGTAGTTGCTTGCATATTGTTTCCCTGCATAGTAGAGAATGTTGGCGACTTAGGTTTTTGTTGTATTTAGTTTTCAAAGATGTGTTCTCAGACCCTTAAATGTGGTGCTGCATCTCTTTTTTGTATTGTCAACTTTGTCAAAAGCTTCATTCATTTAGCTGCGCACAGGCATGTTGTCAGAATGAGGCTCTCACAATCCACTTGGGAGAACAAAAAACATCTTCCAGCCTCTGATGATGCATAATCAATAAGGACATGGCTGCTCGAGATTTGACTCATCTGCCACATAAATGGAGATTAGAACACTCCAGGGTTCTGAAGGTATTCATAAACTTTGCTGCGAGACTTTGGTTTCAGATGTAAAGACCCACCTTAAATGCTTTTTATCATTTTTCATCTGCTGAAGATACATTGTCAATCTAAATTCCCTCAAGACTTCCAATGTTAGCACCCTTGTTTATTCTTGAATTAGTAGGTTCGAATCCTTATCTCATCCCCATTTCCCAGCAGCTCTGAGGGGATATAAAAGTATGGGAGTTTCTTGATTTGATCATTGGTAAAGGGTACTGCATACTTCTCACTATAGTATTTCACCTTTTTCACTTAACAAAATAGATAACACAAATATTAAGTGTATTCGTTTCCTAGGCCTCCCATAACAAAGTACCACAAACTAAGCGGCTGAGTTGTACAGTGCATGATGTCCTGGCAATTCCAACTCGCACACAAGGAAAGCAGGTGAGATTCTTCCATATAACACTGACTCACAAAACAATGCGTGTGAATCTACGTAAAGCACTTAGTTAGACTGCTTCGTTGATAAAGACCTAAACCGAGGTACTAAATTGAGAGTATGTTAATACCAATTCAAATAAATCAATCATCAATTATTAAATCCTCTGATCCATATTTTATTATAAAAACAAGACTTTTTTGTAAATGTTCACCTTCATCCAGTCGCCATTCACCATTCACATAATCATACACATTTTAGTGAAAAGCATAAATTATGAATTTTTGGTGTATATTTACCCACAATAAGAGAGCTTTATTTGGGAGACAGTAATTTAAATAATTCCTTGTAAGGATGGTAACTTACTAAAACTCATGATTATGCCTACAGAGTGCTTAACACACAACTATTGCTGGGAAAAAAGCATTTGTGGAATGAATAAAAATGACTTCCCAAGAAATCAGTACATATCCTACTTTAAATCTTTGCCATAAACAGGCATTTGCTGTGGAGAGAGTTTGAACCAGAGACTAAGAAAAAAGAGAATAAAGGAAAGAAAAGGCTGAAGACGAAAGGATGGGGGAAATGACAAAGAAAAGGAGAGAGAAGCTAGAGAAAGGCATAAGACGGACTTAAGAAGAGTCTGCAGTTGCTCTGCTTGCCACATTACACCGTGTTGCTCCTTGAGAGGTCATTCTAATTACGGTACACTGGTGCCCTCACACACACCCTGATTTTTGAACCAGTTTTCCAATATCCAACATATTCATCTAATGCCAAAGAAAAAAATGATTTGCTAAAAGATTTTTTAAAAAATTCCAAGAGGCTGTGTCATGGCAAGAAGTCTTAAATCCTATTGGCTTATTTTGATTGCATTTGCAAGTACCTGATGAAAATGTGCAAATCAGCCCATCTCAGCTTTCAGGCTTCCCGTTGATTGTGTGGCAGAGGTACCAGGCACAGAACACATTTGTTTTGCAGCACTGCGTGATGAACTCACAGTGTTTTACCTCCAGGACTGAAAGTCCTTAATTTGTTCTTTGAGGAACAGTCTGTTTTCATCAGGAGACACGCTTTCGTTGATCAAGCAATTCTACAGAGAGTGACATTAAAGAAAAAGAATCTGAGGAGAAGGGTTAGCAAGGAAGTTTCTTCCCACCCATGAAAACATAGCAGTTTTATATTCCAATTAAATGCATTTATTAATTTTTAAACGAACTTTCCAGAATATGCCCACAACCAGCACAACAGCAATCCCCAGGGCAAAGAAAAAGTGAAACAAAAGCAATGGAAAAAAAAAAACAATCAGTGAATTTGTAGAGTGTTCTGTTTGAGGAAAGTAATATAAGTGTCAAGGAGAATACAACAAGTTTAAAATATGATTTTGGTAAAACATTACTGTCTGCCTAACAATCTATTATCATTTTCATAAATCCATTTTAAATATGTCACAGACGGACAAAAATGTATTTACAATAGACACTGCATTTTGGTTTGGTATTAGAATTCCTCTTTAAGGATATATTCATTTACCATGTAACAATATATTTATTATTTATCTCCTACATGTTAGACACCTCCCCCCAATTTCCCCCTTTTAGACACTGGATATATATACAAAGGTGAGGTGTCAGGCAGTCTTCCTCCCCAGGTGGAGCCCATTCTGGGTTAAGCACATCTTAAGTCACTGGGGGTGAAAGTGAGGCTCTGGGCCCTTCAGTGAGGGGAGAAAGATTTATAATGTGTTCATGATAGGAAAGGAACAATACTTTGGGGAGGGGGGGCAAGCACAAAATTAGGTAGATGGTAAGAGTCTAGGAGGGAAGAGAGGCCCAAGAAATAAGGTAAACAGATTAAGACTGAGGTAGTGAAAATGACTGAAAAACACTGAAAAACCAGGTTACCTAGTAGTCAATTAGAAAATATCTGCTGAGCAGAAGTATGTGGAAGGACCTTTGTCATTACGTGTGAATAACTAGAACAACCCACTGCCCACCTGAAGCAGCCACCAGACACAGAGCGCAGAACTGAAATTCAGAGGGAGTTAGAAACTAGAGCAGAGTTATTAGCTAAACATTAGCCACAGGATAGCTTAAGAAAATCTCAGGAAGGTCACTATTTCAGATGTAAATCTGAGTTAATCCTAAAAGGCAAAGTGGGGTCCTGAATGAAATCCATTACAAACATAAGGTCTGGCCAGAAGGTATCCAGCCATGTAATATGAAAAATGGAGACATTTATTGAAGAAGATACAAGGTACAAGAAACATGGTACACAGGACAATGGCACCTCAGTCCCCTTCAAAGTAGGCACCTTGGGACCTCACACAGTTCTCCCAATCACGATCAGCCTCCCCATCATATTTCCCTGAATCTCATTGACAATCTGAAATCTCTTCCCTTTCAAAGGTGATTTTACTTTGGAGGAAAGCCAGAAGTCACAGAGCACCAAACCTGGGCTGTAGGGAGACTGAGTTACCTAGGTGATTTGATGTTGTACCAAAAAACCCTGCATGGTGCATGAGTGAGTACATTGCCATGATGAAGCTGCCAATCACCATTTGCCCATAGCTCTGGCCTTCTGAATCATCTGAATTGTTTCTGCCGAGGAATGTTCAAAATTAAAACAAACTTCGGTGCAGATTTATTGCTCTGTTTGTTCAGTCATTTTGAAGGTGACAGCCACACAGTACACATACTCACTTGACAGCATCTACTGCCCCTATTGACTAGTACAGTGAATTCATCATTGTTCACACTACAAATTTCAGTCCACTCTCCTTGGCTTCCAGGTTACATCAATGTTCTCAAACTGCTCTTGTTGTATTAATAATGGGTGGAGTTTTTCAAGACAGACCTCCTATCTTTTCCTCTCTGTCTCTGTCTGCCTGTCTCTCTGTCTCTCTTCCTAAGTGTGTGTTTACATGCATATGTATATTTATTTATCACATACAAATTATTAAGTTTAAATTAGAATTTAAATTTGAATTCCAAATTTCAATTCAGTTTCTTAAGTTGTAAAACTGATCATTCTTGGCACTACCTGATTTCACAGAATTTCAGTGTTCTCATCTGTACAATGGTGGGGGTGTTATCTTTACTTGCTACAGGACATTTTTGAAAACAAAATTGAACAATACACATTACAGCAATTTGGAAATGATGCCTACTATACTAGTTATGGTAGCAATAACTTTGTATTTGTACAATTCTGAATTCTTTACAAAGTTCTCTAACATACAGAATCTTTTCTATTCATAACCATTCTCTAAGATCGAACTTCTGGATCCCATTGAAAGACAATAATAAAAAAAAAAAAACTCTGAGAGTCTAATTGAGTATCTCAAAGTCACACAGCAAGTAAATGGCAGAGAGGCCACTTCCTACTCTGGGAGAGCACTTTTCCATTTCTTCTTAGCCAATTCATAAGACAGCAGATTATCTGCAGTAGTTGCTGCTTCACCCAAACCGTCTTCCCTTCTCGTCACAGTGGAGCCGGCTTTGTACAAATGACCCAGTCAGAGATCTTGAATGATCCCATTTTTCTATTTAGTTAAAAGCAAATATCCAGAGATTGGAGAAGGTAGACTAAAAGGAAGGAAACTAGAGAAGATGTTGAAGTTTAAAACAGAGCTCTTATCATGCTGGGTAATGCTTTTCATAGATTTTTTAAAGCAGAAATTATAGATCCATAAAATGCTAATGAACATTCACGTTCACAGCATGTACTGTAATGACTCTGGTGGAGAAGCACACAGCTTCCATTCAGTTCTGAACAGGTTGCCAAAGGAGAAATACCTCATTTCAAGCGATCATACATAAATTCATATTGGTAGCTTACTTTGAAATATAGACACACACACTGCCACTGCTACCACCACCATAAAATAATATTTAAATTGCAATAAAATAGAAAAAGAATCAGAGAGAAAGAGAATCTTTAGAGTGAAATTGACCAAAAAATAAACATTGTTAAAGGTTAAACAAAACAAAATAAATTAGGAATCTGATGGGAACCTCATTCTCATCCTAGTTTACTGTCAATCACAATTCTTAAAATGCTGGTACCTGTGAGATATAACATCAATAATAATTTAAAAGATGTATTAATAAGCAAAGAACAGTCTTCTTAGCAATCTTCCTGACCAGTATGGCTTCTCTCTGCCTCACTATGGATGGGATGGAGTATGAGTGTATTTTACATACCTGTGAATAGAGTACTTAGCCAGTCCAGCCCCTGATACCCGATTCCCCACAATAATAAGGCACCAATATTTCAGATCTAAGTACATTGGAATTAAATAATTGACTAGTTGTCTCCCCACACCATTTTACTAAATGTTGGCACAAAATGTGGAGTCAGGAAGTAGGTGACTATTTTTACCATTCCTTTCTCTGATGCATGATTGCATCATGATACAGCCATGGTTCGTGCAACGTGGTCACTTATTCCTTCCTTCCTCTGCTCTCTCAATGTGGCTTCTTGTCTTTAGTTGAATCCATGTTGTTCGTGCCCTTCCTGAACTTGAAATCCATTCTGCTCCCTTATCCCTCCTTTCCAATAATTACCATTATATTATCCAAGGCTGAGACAACACTTTCTCAGTCCCAGATATATACATCTTGTTTATCTTCCTAGTTTAAGGCAGTTTTATATTTATGTGTGAGTAGATGTGCAGATGAATGCACAGATGATTCTTAGCTGGGGTTCTCCTGTAGTCAACCCTGAAATAAAGATTTGAGTGCAAATAGTTTATTTGAAACTTTATCCAAGGAAAGAGTGGTGAATGGGGGTAGTAATCAGTTGTGCTAGTTCTCCTGCACTTGCAGACTGCTGTGCAAAGAGAGAAGACCTGGCCCCGGCTATCAAAAAAGTCACTGGATGAAGAGAAGCATAATATGGCATTAAGTCGGAACTCCATGCATTACATGGTAAGGCCCTAAAGAGTGAAATGGGGCACCAGAAGCATCTCCTACAGGATGGGTGCAACCCAGATGAGGTAGGAATAAAACCTATGTCACAGGGTGCTGTTAGAGTGACATGGACACATACATATAAACCGCATAGTACTTTGTGTGACAAGTATTCAATAGACATTATCATGTTATGTCTATTATGTTATGATTATTATGAACATAATAATATATTTTATTAGTGTGTTATACATTCATTTTATTGATCAGAAATCATCCATCTCTGTGTTCTTTAACATATTATTTGCTTATGGAAGTTATCTTAATGACTTGCAATGGCATATAAAATACAAACAATTGAAACTGTTGACAATAAAGACAAGGTTGGAATCATAGAATAAAACAGTGAATGAGACTAATAACAGAGCTCACCATGACCTGCATTTGCCATGGCAGGTTATACATTCATCTATAAGCTATTTAAAAGATAGTGTAAAAACAGCAAGATTTTAAGCCAGAAGTAGCTTCTTGTTCATTCTGAGGGAAAATACCAAAGGAAGAATTAGGAACTTCTTCTGAAGTTAGGGTCCTGGATGTCTCAAGATTCAAAGACAATGTAAAATTGTGGCCACATTTTCCATAACAATTATAGTCTCTAATGAGAAATAACACATCAGTATGACATGTGTTTGCCATTTATACAGAAATACAGTGTGTACATACAATCGTGTAAGCTTTCTCCTGCTCCCGAAATTCAAAATAAGTTTAGTGTGCAGAAGGTAGTTCTGTTCTTGTAGATTCGTACAAATCCACAGGCACTACCTATGGAAAGGCTTTGTTGTCAGTCCACACACAAATTTTTAAAGAAGTGGTAGCGGTTCTCAGAGTTTCTTGGTTCATGAAATCCTTAATGTTTACGAATGTTTTGATGGTGCCAAGACCAAAATTAATACCTTACTGTGCATTTATTAAGTGGTTAGGTCCAAGACGTTGAAAAAGTGTTTATTTTCCAGCAACATAATAAACATAGAAAAAATAATGCATGCAAATTTAAGAAAGATATTTTATTTCTTTCTTAAATAATACCTATAATGATATGCTAACCCTACTTCCAACTTCCAAAACGTGCAAAGCTTTTATCGAGAATGATCCCTCGCCTTGGAGTCCAGGCTGCTCCTCCGCAGAGGCAGGTGAGAGGTGTCAGGGAATTAACATTCCCCAGGAGCAACCCTAACCAACCAGTAGTAGGAGTTAATGTATAAATACTCCAGCACTCGTACCCATTAGGGATAATAACTCTGAGGTGTTTGTTCTAGTCTGTTTCCCAGAGCTTCCTATTAGGATTAAGCTCCCGTTATCCACAGTGGGAGTTGCTTGATAATACAAGTATACCCTTTTATTGCCTGCCTTCTCTTTCTGTCTAACTTCCCTAGCCCCATTCTACTGTTTCCTGGAATCACCTCCTCAACCATATACTACTTACTTGAACCCTTGACTCGGGATCTTCTCCAGGAGGAGGTCAAACTAAGACAAAGGAATTAATAATTCATTACCTTTACACCATGTACTAGTAATGCTTTGCTTCTAAAGTTTCTCACTTGTTCCCCTTGTTTGTTTGTCCCTTTTTTGTCACAGATGCAAACCTGAAGTGTTATTTATGTGATAGGAACGAAGGTAATCATTATTTTCATACACTGCTTAACCATACTACTATTCATTCAATGAAAATGCTTTATGGCTTATACACTATGCTCACTGTTGCAAATACCAATATAAACAAATATAAATAAAACATACAGCTCCTGCATTTAAAAGTTCATAGTCTCCAGAGAAACATAAACTGATGACTTTTAATACACAGTAAATGCTTGAAAGCCTTCAATAAATAGTTCCCAAATAGCTGAATAAATAGACATTCTCCTTGTCACCATAATCTTCCTTGCTTTATTCATTATGTTCTTATTTATCTCTTTTACAGCATTGTCAGAGAAGAGCAGAAGACACAGGCACAGGTCATAAGTCACATGTTAGGACAATTCCTTTTTGTCATCCCTGCAGTGAACGGAAGCCTACCAGAGACCCATCTCAGAATGAAAGATATACACAGACTAAAAGTAAAGGGGTGGAAAAAGATATTTCATGCAATTTAAAATGAAAAAAAACCCTACTGTGGCAATACTTCTGGCTATATCTGACAAAATAGACTTTAAAACAAATGCTATAGTAAAAAAACAAAAAAGGATACTACTTAACAATAAAGGGAATATCCAACAAGAGGATGTAACCCTTGTAAACATTCATGCACTCAAAAGAAGAACACCTGAATATATAAGGCAAATCTTTATTGACATAAAGGGAGACATACACAGACATCAACAGTCGAAGTAGGGGGTTTTAACACTACATTGGCATCAATGGAGAGATCTCCCAGATAGAAAATCAACAAGAAAATAGTGGCCCTAAATAGCACACTAGATCTAATTAACTGAATTTATATCTTCAGAGCATTTATCCCAAAGTAGAGGAATATATGAGGTCTGTCCAGAAGTTATCCAGTCATGTAATATGAAGAATAGAGACATTTATTGAAGAAAATACAAGATACAAGAAACATTGCCATAACAAAATTTAGAGCAGAAATGAACAAAATACAGTCCAAAAATAACAAAAGATCAATGAAACCAAGAGCTGGTTCTTTGAAAAGATAAACAAGATTGGCAAACCTTTAACCAGACTCATCAAGAAAAATAATAGAAGACCCAAATAAGTAAAATCAGAAAACAACGAGAAGTAACAACTGACTCTACAGAAATACAAAGAATTGTAAGAAAATATCATGAACATCTATATGCAAACAAATTGGATAAACTGGATGAAATGGATAAATTCCTAGAAACATACAATCTTTCAAAACTGAATCAGAAAGAATTAGAGCATCTGAATAGTGAAATTGAAGCAGTAATCAAAAAACTCTCAACAAACGAAAGTCCTGGATCAAATGCCTTCACAGAAGAGTTTTACCAAATATTCAAAGAAGAGCTAACACCTATCATTCTCAAATTATTCCAAAAAATTCAAGAGGATGGAAGAATTCCTAGCTCATTTTATGAGGTCAACATTATCCTAATTCAAAAGCCAGATAAAGACAAAGACAATATAGAAGAAGAAAATTATAGGCCAATATGCCTGATGAACATAGATGTTAAAACACTCCACACAGTATTAGCACACTGGATCCAGCAAAACCTGAAAAAGATTATCCGTAACAATCAAGTTGGATTTATTCCAGGGATGCAAGGTTGTTACAATATTTGCAAATCCATTAATGTGATACACCACACAAACAAAATAAAGGATAAAATTGCATGATCATATCAATAGATGCAGAAAAAACATTTGATAAAATCCAGCACCAATATATAAAAAAAACTCTCAGCAAAGTGGGAATAGAAGGATCATACTTCAATATACTAAAGGCCATAAATGACAAACCCACAGCCAACATCATACTTAATGGGCAAAAACTAAAAGTATTTCCCTTAAGATTGGAAATAAGACAAGGGAGGTTTGCCTTTACCACACTATTTAACATAGTACTGGAAGTCCTAGCCACAGCAATCAGGCAAGAAGAAGAAATAAAAGGCATCCAGATTACAAAGGAAGGAGTAAAACTGTCATTATTTGCAGATGACATGATACTATACATAGAGGACCCTAAAGGGTCCACCAAAAAACTACTAGAACTGATTAATAAATTCAGTAAAGTAACAGGATACAAAATAAGTATCCAGAAATCAGTTACATTTTTATAAACTAATAATGAACTATCAGAAAAGGAAACTAAAAAACAAACCAATTTATAATTGCATCAGAAAATGAAATAAAATGCCTAGGAATTAATTTAGGCAAGGTTTTAAAAGACCTGTATAAGACACCTAGGAAAGAAACGGAAGAAGATACAAATAAGTGGAAGCATATACCATGTTCAGGGGTAGGAAGAATTAACATCATTAAACATCCATATGACCCAAAGCAATCTATAGATTAGACACAATTTATATCAAGATATCAATGGTGTATTTTACAGAACTAGAACAAATACTCCCAAAATTTCTATGGAACAACACACACAAAAAAAATTAGCCATAGAAATCTTGAAAAAGAAAAACAAAGTTGGAGAAATCATGCTACCCAATATTAAATTATACTACAAGGCCATAAAAATTAAAACCAAATGGTACTGGCATAAAAATGGCATAGATCAATGGAGCAGAATAGAAAGCCCAGAAATAAACCCACACTTTTATGGTCAATTAATATTTGACAAATGAGGCAAGTACACACAATGGGGTAAAAATAGTGCATTCACGTAAATAGTGGTCAAAAAGTTATTCAAGTAAATTGGGAAATTTGACAGGTATATGCAAAAAAAGAAAGAAAGAAAGCTAAACCAACTTCTTACACCATACACAAGAATAAAATAAAAATGTTTTAAAAACTTACATGTGACTCAAAAACCATACAAATCTTAGAAGACAACATAGTAAAATCTCAAATATTTCTCACAGAAATTTTTATTCTGATATATTGCCTTGGGCAAGGGTAACAAAAGAAAAAAAGAAACAAATGGGACTTCATCAAACTAAAAAGTTTTTGCACAGCAAAGGAAAACCAAACAAAAAGACAACCCACTGAATGCGGGAACATATTCACCAATCACACATCTGATAAGGGTTAATATCCAAAACTTGTAAAGAACTGATGAAACTCAATACCAAAAAACACAAATAATCCAATTAAAATGGGTAAATGATCTGAATAGACATGTCTCCAAAGAGGACATGGAAATGGCAAATAAACATATGAAAAGATGCTCAATGTCACCAATCATCAGAGAAACGTAAATCAAAACCACAATGAGCTATGACCTCACATCTGTCAGAATGGCTGTCATCAATAAACCAACAAACAGTACAGTGGCAAGGATGTGGAGAAAAGGGAACCCTTGTGCACTGTTGGTGGGAATGTAGACTGGTGCAGCAGGTATGGAAAGAAATACATAGTTACCTCAAAAATTTAAAAATGGAACTGCCTTATGTTCCAGTGATTCCACTACTGGGAATTTATCCAATGAAACCCAAGACATTAGTTTGAAAGAATATATTCACCTCTGTGTTCTCTGCGTCATTATTTACAACAGCCAAGATTTGGAAGCTGCCCAAGCACCTATCAGTAAATCAGTGAAGAAAAAAGCTGTGGTACATTTACACAATGGAAAACTACTCAGACTTAAAAAACAGGGGAGTCTTACCTTTTGCAACAGCATGGATGGCCCTAGAAAGTATTATGCTAAGCGAAATAAGCCAGTCAGAGAAAGATACCATATGATTCCACTTATATGTAGAATCTAATGAACAAAATAAACTAATAAACAAAATAGAAACAGACTCCTAGATACAGAGAACAGACTGACAGCTGCCAGTGGGGAGAGGTTTGGGTGGTTGGTGAAAAATATGAAGGAATTAACCAAAGGAAAAAAAACTCATAGACACAGACAACACTCTGGATTACTAGAAGGAATGGGGTGGAGGGAGCTAGGAGAAGGTAAAAGGGAGATAAGTGGTGAGAAAGGGGACTTGACTGGGAGTGATAAATGCACAATACAATATTCATATGATGTATTATAGAATTGTACACATGAAACTTACATAATTTTATCAACAAATATCACCCCATTAAATTCAATTAAAATTTTAAAAGAAAACAACAGGAGACCAGAGAGCAAGTGCATGCCAAGAAATATGATCGCTGCCCTGGCCAGGATATTTGTGTTAAAGAGCAAGGTCATTTTTAAAATGTGGAAGATAGTGGTGCCTAGTCAAAAAAAGCAGTGCATGTAAGATATATAGTGAAGAATTTTTCTGGACAAGCAGGAAGAGTTAATACTGTAAGTAGACTGATTAATTACAATAAATGCTATAAAGCAGTAATTTTAATTTTTAAAATTATAGAAAAATATATTTTTTGTTTTAGTCCCAGTTAACCTCTACTAATCAGTTACCAATAAGCAAAACACATGAGTTATTTTTTTTTAATTTAAACAACTAAAGTTTCTTCCACCTTGGTCCCTGTATCAGTTCAATAAGTCAACATCAAAGATGCAAAAGATGAAATAATTTGCTCAGTCTCATAGATATTTGAAGGCCAGAATGCAACTACAATGGGCTATGCAATTGTATCTTTAAGATAATTTAGTAGAGTGAATAATTCTTTGGTGCAGACAGAACAATAGTTGACCGGACACACTACAGTAGCAGCTCACGTTTCCTTCATTTTCTCATCAGTGTTATATAATCATCAACAATGAAGTGCCCTGGAATAAACTGCTTTACAATAATCAGCAGTCCAACAAACTGAGTCTTTTACTAAAATGAAGAAAGTCAGAAGAATGTGTCCTTGGTTTCTCTGCTGGGATGGTTGAAGGAGGGAGTCAGGCTGCATTAATATTAAAGCTGATACAATTGCTAGGGACATGGGGACTTCAGTCCTTGAGAGGTCAACTGAGTCTACCGATTCTTTTTAAATCAACTTTTAACAAAGCTTTCTGAAAATATTACATGTATCAACTTATGACATCTGCCCAATAACAACAGATATAAATTTAACTTGGGAAATCAGATAGGATAGGCATACTAACCCATTAAGAGTGTGTATTATTCAGTTCCAGAAATAACACACAAGTAATTAGGCATGACACAGTCAGTGGACAGTTCTGACCACCCGGGCTGTCGCGGGCAGGGGCACAATGCGGCCGTTTACAGTGGAGAAGATGGCAGCCTATTTTCTGAGTTGTTGGGTAAGTGTTGGAGAAGAGTCTTCTAAGAGTCTTGAAACTGCATGCTCGCCAAGGTTTCATAAGAATGAAGATGGTGGTCAAAGGAAGAAATGGAGCTGTGTTTCTGCTGAGAGAGTTAACAGGGGATGAGCAGCACTGCTGGATAAGTCTCATCCTGTACTAGAACGGGTTGTCGCGAATGTCAGGGAGGGAACGCAGAGAAGTAACAATTACAGTCCTTGCATCAGAAAACTCGCATTCAACTTGAGACATCCACAAACCAAGGAGTCCTTAAGGATGCATAGCAATATACAAAAAGTACTGAAGAAAATTATCATTATTGTGTAGAAAAAAGTTTAACATAAATGAGTCAAGAAAGGCTATTAGAAGAGTTACAATAAGAGCTGGCCAGTGAAATTTCAAAGTGAAATGGAAGGAAGTGAATCCAACTTGTACAAGTAGGTGTAGATGGGAAGGATCACACCCTTTTGCACAAATCGATTGGACAGAAGCGTTGGGTTTTAGAAGCATCGCGCCCTGCTTCGTTGCCACGCTGAAAGTGACGTTATCAGCCAGACCAGTGATGCCCAGCAGAGGTTTCTGCGATGAGGGAAATGCTTTATTCGTGCTGGCCGGCCTTGTGAGCACAGTTGGCTCTGGAGCCCTTGAAACATGGCTAGTGCAGTGTAGAAACTAAATTTTAATTTTGTTTAATTCTAATTAATTACAATTTAAATGTAAGTAGCCACCTGAGGCTAGTGGCGTCCGCGCTAAGCAGTGCAGCTCCGAAGAGTAATGAAGTCACTGTAGGTTTTAAACGAGGAACGACAGGACAGAAGCGGCACTTTAGGCAGATCAATCTGGCAGCAGTGTTTAAGAAAGTTCGGGGGAAACAGATTGTTCTTTTGAGATCGTACCGAGTTTATAAATCTGGGAGAACTGACATCTTTAAAACATGAGACTTCCAATTACGAACAGGATGTATTGCTCCATTTGTTTAGGTTTTTCAATTTTTAAATACCACTCAACAGTTTTTTTAAAACTCATAACAACATAGTTCACAATAATAAAAATATGGACACAATCCAAATGTTCATCAAAAATATAATGTATCAGTAAAATACAATGGAATATTCTATTAAAAAGAAAACTAAAGAACTATACCTAATGCAATTTTAGAATAATATTGGGTAAATGAAGACACAAAATGATACACACAGTATTATTCCATTAAAAAATACAATGAAAAGCAAAACAAATTTGTATTACTTATACACAGAGTAAAATCAGTTAGAAATGCAAAGAAATTATTTACCTTCAAATTCAAGATAATAATTTCCTTTACATGGAAGGGATGAGGTGGCCACACACGGGATTTCAAGGGTTGTATTATTAACCCAGTTATTTTTCAATCTAGGTGGTAGTACAACAGGCATTCACTTTAAAATTTAACATTAAACCATATAAACATGTGCTTTATGTACGTTCCAGTATGATGTCACAATATCCAAAGAAACAGATTAAACAAAATTTTTAAAGTAAAAACAAAATTGAGATTATTAAAATGAAGCAGAGATGATTGCCTTCAGAAATATAGCCACAATATCTCTGCAGCTTTTCCCTTTCAAGAAGTAGGTCAGGCTGCTTCCCTACTCATTAAATCTAGACTGGTCTGGTACTAGCTTTGACCATTAAGATATTAGCAAATGTGATGCAAGAAAAGGCTTGAAGAATGCATCCATGCTGGGATTTGCCTTTTCCTGAAGCTTTGGGAACCCAGTTGCAGTTTGAAGAGACCCTGACTGGTCTGCTAGGTGCCGGAGACCCTGAGCCTGACTCAACTGCACCGGGGAGCTGAGGTGAGACAAGCGTAAGAACTTCCCAGTCGGTTTGGCTCAAATTGCCAAACCCTTGAATTGCAATTACTTAAAATGATTCTTTAAAGCCACTAAGTTTTGGTGGGGGTTGTTTTCAGCAAAAGCTTGTTATCAGAGGAACGGGATATTTAGACATTCCCGGATAACATAACAAAATACCTTTAGTACGACTGGGCAGAGATTCCGAATCCTAGTATTGTCACAGAAAACAGGAAACATGCTGAAGAACATGGTTTTAATTTTCTGATCAACAAACACCAACAAAAGGTGAAGAATACTGTTGCTTTTGCCTAATCTCAGACATAAATCTTTCACACCGATTCTTTTGAAAAGACAAAGGAGAAAGAATAGAAAATAGAATTCACCACAATCTTGCAAGTCCCAAGAGAAGTTATCTGAGTTAACTGGTTTTGAATGCCCCTTCTGCAGAGACAAAAAGGGCTATAGTAGAGAGAGTGACTCAAGGAAGGCATTTCAGGAGAGGGACAGAGAGCGTGTGGCCCAGACAATTTGCTTTCTGACAGTATACAATGTGTACACCATTATGAGGTTAAAAATACAGTACTTTTGCAAAATAAATATTTCTCGAGTTTATTTGACTATCACTTTCAAATGCCATTGTCTTAAAGCAGCTTTTGAAATTGCTGCGATGTAGCCAATTCATGAGTACATCTAGAAAATACCAGTACTGCAGGGAAGACAAGCTGTGCAGTTAAATAAACTGAGAGCTGAATGGTCTAGGTACAAGGCTGAAAAGGTCCCATTGTTTTACTGTGATGTCTTCAAAGTCATGGGCTTGTTTATTTTTACTTCTTCATACTTTGTGTTAAATTAGGAAGTCACATCAACCCAGTGTCTTTTATTTTTTAAATCTTTTTTGAAAAGAAATTTTAACTTCTACTTTCAACTTTTAACTTCTATTTTTGTTTAAAATAAATTTCCTATCTTTAGCTGCATGATCAATTTTTTTATGTTCAAATCAATTTCAAGTTACCTTTTCAATATCTCTACCTGGATGCCACACTAATATCTTAGGTATTATATGTAATAAACTGAAAATAAAATTCCCCCTCCATATACATATCTACTAACCTAAACAGCAACTATTTTTAAAATTTTCTTATAGTACCATTTTTTTCTTGATTACTTTGCTTATGAAAATTTTTTAATATTTCAAGGACCATCCACTATCTCTTTGAAGATATGCCTGAATATTACTCTTTCTCTCTTTTATACAAATTTAAATATATATATTTTTCCCTTTGCTCTGTTATAGTCATCGTGCATTTGTTTTATTCCTTTAGCTCATCTTGAGTCCTTTGAGGGCAAAAGCTGTGCCTTACTGTTTGGATCCTCCACAATGGTTATCACATGTGTTGCCCATAATAGGGGGTCAATAGCTGTTGGTTAAATGTTTTTAATTTATTGATTTTAAAGACAAGTGGAAAAAGAGAGGGAAAGAGAGAGAGTCTTAGTTTTTCCACTTATTTATGCATTCCTTGGTTGACTGCTGCATGAGCCCTGGTCAGGGATGCAACCTGCAGCCTTGGCATATCAGAATGATGCTCTAACCAACCGAGCTACTGCCCAGGGCCTGCTATTTGTTCATTTTAAAGTTTAAGAGCAATTTTCTATTTTCACACAGGCAGAATGTAAACTTATTCCAGCATGAATATGTGTCTGCAGGTAGAAGCAAAATAAACATTTGATTAAAATATTCTAAAGACTGTTGGCAATGTGGGGGTTAAGCTTTGAAAGTTGTTGGTGCAAAAGATCTCATTCTCACACAGAAACTATATAGAATTTGAGTAAAATGAGCTAAGTCGATGGCCAAGACCTAAATCTGGGGAAAGACTCTCAGTAAGGGGGAAAGAAAAAAAAAGTAGATAAAGAATAGTTGGAAGCAAGGGGTGGAGGGAGGGAAATCAAAAGAAATTTAAAAGGGAAATAATGTTTTAAAAACTGCGATTCAGCAAAGGTTGTGACATCTTGCAGAGGAACTGAAGAGAGCCAAGACTGAGAACACGAATGCATATTAGAATTTGCAGTGCTTTAAAATATTACCAAATACACCACCATCGTTCTCTCCCTGGAAAACAGTGTGTAGTTATCAAGCGCATTAAGCTGAACACGTAAGGTTTGTGCGTCTTAATGCGTGGACACTGCACTTTAAAACCTGCTGTGTACAGTTGCTCAGCTACCATTTCTTTGACTTGATTTTCACTGATTTCCACACTTTCCTATAGGTAAATAGATGAACACTCATTTAGGCAAAATGCATCTTATTTAAAATAAAATAAGAAACCAAGAAAAGCTGAGTTTGCTGTTCAATATATCAATAGAAAAATAATTTCCCCAAAGTCTACCTTATCTTCTCAAAGAGAATAAGAAGTTACTTAGTTGGTATGGATAAATACCACTATGAACCCCCCCCCCCTTTTCTAATAACTCCAGAAGTTTGCTGGTTTGTGTGATAGGACACTTTTATCGTCTATATTTAGAAATGACTAGACATCGTAGCCATAGTAGTTGTCATATTAAATGACAACTCAAAACAAACACTGCTCAAATGCTTTGCTGTTCCTGTCCACGAAAGCGTGGTGCCATGTAAGGGCTTCAGTTTTATTTATTATTACCTACGGTGGCGTCAAATGCTATAAGTATTTTGTTTACATACTAAAAATCAGAGGGCTTAAGAGAATTTGCCACACATCTGTTACAATTTTCCCACTTGACAGTGTTTGATTCTTATATTTCATACTTGTATAATTTTATACTAATGATGAACCTACTCATTGACTGATATTAAATTTTCCAGCATTGATAAGATTCTGAAAAGAGATGACCTTGCTAAGACAAAAGTAACAGTAATTGCAGAATACCCAGCTATTGATTAATAAAAGGAACTACTCACCAATCCCTCCCCCAAAAATGCAGAAAAAAAGATTTCGAAATAAGTACACATATTTTTATTAAAAAGAATGTTGAGTTGATATCCAGAATCCCCTGTATCTTATACATTTTTTAAGACTCTCATCTATATGAAACTAGCATTGGCATATGACACCTAGATGCTTTAGGAAATAAAAGAGAGATTTAGATTTCTAAGGGTTACAGAATTCAAATACAACAATCTCAGGGGCAGGTAGAAGATTTAGAAAACGAAGCTTGCCTCCAGTATGTGGTGCAGCCCTGTATCTGTTATTTAGTCACTCCCTAATTCCTGTAAGTGCTTTGCAGTGAAAGAATTAAAAGAGAAGACAAGAGGATCCTCTGGGGAGGAACCCGGATGAGGGGCTGGGGGAGCTGCAGCACCTTGGGAGAGAGAAGGAGAGGATCTCGAGGAAATGGGAAGAGAGTGGTTAGTACCAATTATAGAACCACAAAAGTAAAAACATCCCGAGTACCGGAGGTCTGAGCAAAGAAAACCTTGGAGAGCTTTTCTGGACCTGGAAAGGGAATGCGGGGCTGAGAAGGCAAACGGCCTACATGCAATTTCCTAACATGTCGAAAAACTGTGCTGCGTGCCCACAAAATAATACTAAATGCTGAAAACAGGTACACCGGAAGTACTCATCTTTGTTTTACTATAGATTCTGAATCTGAGTTCATGGTCCACAAAGGTACCTCTCTTCAATCAGTAACACATAGCACACATGTAGAATATTTAACTCCTAATGTTACACACATCTTTATATAGTTAAAATAAAAAACCTTACCTTTATTTCAAATGATGTTTTCACTAGAATCCACATTGTCTCCTAATTAACTTCTCTACCACCATTAAGGAAAAAAAAAGTTGTACCTGTAAAGACTTTGTGATGTAAAATTTAGACACCAGAAAACGGTGTAGACAGGCCCTTTTTGAAAGCTTCTTCTTTTTGTTGCCTCTGCAAATGGATTTAACATCATTAAATCGCAAAAGGCAGGACAGAAAGGTGATTTGATAAAACGAGCTTGTTTGTTTGGAAGCAGCCCGGAAGCAGTAGCTCTGAACTGGGGGCCTTGTGGGTTTCTCCATAATGCAGATAAAACTTCGTGATATATTTAAATCCTTTTCCTCAAACATTTCCCTGATTTGTCGCCAGGCCATCGTTGAATTTAGTAATCCAGACAGATTACCATAGGGGTTCTATTTTCAGGGCCCTTCTGTCACGGTGGCCGCAGCAGCTGATGGGATTACAGCCATATCCTACCCATGTAAAATGCATTGATTCTTCAGGAGCAACGTGCGCTCCACTCCCGTAATGACAATGTCAGACTCATGGCTGGCTATTTCTCTCTGAATTTATTTTGTAGCTCCATTGTGGCCAATCCATTATTAACTCATGAGATGGCGTGTTGTCTTTTAGTTTTGCTCTGTGCCTTTCAACACTCGCTCACTATTGTGCGTATGTGCGTGCCGGGGGGAAGGGTGGGTGAAGGAAAATGCATGCTGTGGGTCACAGAGGACATGGATAATTTTTCTGAGTCTGAGGGCAGAAAAATAATGTCACCAGACATGACTCTGTTCTGCAAATGGCAATATCTCCACCTATTGGTGAAAATGAGCTTAATCATTACAGTTTCTTTTACCTCACTGGTATTTACACATCTTTCTCAGAATGTAATTTTCCTCAAGAGGGAGAGATGTTTGCTAAGCCAAGTTGGAGTCCTTCCTGCAGTTTTGGCAAGGGAAAAACAAATAATTCCATTCACTTCAGACAAAGTCTGGCCTCCAATGACCAGGAGGAGCAGGTTGACAATCTCACCCATGACTTTTCACAAGACAGGGGAAGGGAGGCAGTTATAAAGTGTACTAAAGTAACAAGTTGAATTAATTTCATGTGAATTTTTGTATTTGGTTTATGAAGTAAATGACCTAACAAATTTCTCATCTCCCATAACAATGTTTCATCAATTTCATGGTAAATTAGTATATATTACAATTTACCACAGTAAATTAGTATATATTACACACATCTAAGCAAGTAAATTACATTTTCTTTAAGGAATAAAGGCTAAAGAAGAATGTTAAGATTTTCCTGTCTCATAAGTTATTGCAACCTCAATAAAAAAGTTTTTGGAATATAATGCCAATAATTTCAGGTTTTCACTTACAAATATTCTTAATTCATTATTATTATTTGTTAATAAAAATTCAGGATTGCTTCTGGCTAATCTTCCAACTCATATCAAAAAACTTATTTACCTAAGCATAAATACAGAGTTACCAGGCAGAGAACCTTGCTGGCAGACTGCCACTGAGCTTGCAGCAGACGCCCACTAGGTGGCAGCACTCACATGAGCCCTGTTCTGGGAGAACTCAAACCTCCACTTTGTTTGCCATAGAGTTTGGTCTGTCCTGAAGGGCTGAGTCCGGTCCTTCCGGACCGGAGTGAAAAAAGAGTCAGATCTTTCAAGGCACAATGCAGATTGATTCATGTGAAATTGTGGATATTCCTTTCCTGGGGCTGTAAAATCAGAATTTACAGAGAGAGATCAGAGAAAGACAAGTAAGGAAATAAATGGGTATATGGGTATATGCTACATGGGTATATGCACACATTTATTTCACAGCTTGGTATGCTGAGCGATCCTAAAAGCCATCACACTCTGGTAGATACGCACACTACTGACTAGATCTTGGTTCCTAAAAGCAATCTTCCTTAAAGTAGTAACCAGGACTGGCTGAAGAAATGAGTAATTCCAAATAACGACACAAAAGAAGAAGGTAATCTTGCGGACACACCCTTCTCTAGCTCCTTGGGACGTAAATGAAGATGTCAGTCACAGCGGAGAAGGCCAAGAGAGCGCAGAGTTGCTGTCCGTTTGGCCCTGGCCAAGCCGAGAGCCATTCACCTCTAGACTCTTTATGAGCAGGAAATAAATCCGTGCTTGTTTAAATCATAATTCACTAGGTTGTCTTTTNGACTGGCTGAAGAAATGAGTAATTCCAAATAACGACACAAAAGAAGAAGGTAATCTTGCGGACACACCCTTCTCTAGCTCGTTGGGACGTAAATGAAGATGTCAGTCACAGAGGAGAAGGCCAAGAGAGCGCAGAGTTGCTGTCCGTTTGGCCCTGGCCAAGCCGAGAGCCATTCACCTCTAGACTCTTTATGAGCAGGAAATAAATCCGTGCTTGTTTAAATCATAATTCACTAGGTTGTCTTTTATCTGGAGCTAAACGCATTCCAAAACTGATCCAAAATTTAAATGTATAAATGCAATTATTAGACAAACTCAAACTACTGATATAATTAATACATTTGTAGGATTGTGTGGGGCTGTGATTGATTGGGAGGTTACCTTCATTTTTTAATGAGAGATGTTAGTAGATACTTTCTAAGACGAATAAATTAAGGAATTGGATGCATAGATTTGTAATAAGAATTACTGAGGTAAGCCATCACAAGAAGTAGAAATAGAAATTTCCAAATAGATTATCCATGGGGAGTGGTGCTTTCTTAGACAATACAAGAATAAATTATGCAAAATGGCTCATCGTATTTTGCCATGTATAATGTGTACTTTTTAGCCCAAATTCTTGGGGGAAAACTAAGAATGTGCGTTGTACATGGGTATAATGGTTACACCCCATGGGTATAATAACCCCAGTATAATCTGTACAAAAATGTGGGTGCACATTATATATACATGGCAAAATGGAGTAAATGACACTATTTTAAACAAAACTAACACAAAATGATACATGTGGAAAATATGAAATAGAAGAAAATATTACTTAAGGTGACCTAATTTTCTTAATTTAATAACATGAATACTCATTTGTATTAATACAAAACCACAGAAAGAATTATTTCAATGATTTAAAGTATTTTCTACTTTGGGATTTTTTGTTTCCCTCAAGAATGGGACAAAAAAAAAAACTAAAATGTTTTTTTCTTTCTTTTCCCGGACAGCTGGAAAAGAATAAAATGTTCTCAGTGTATGAAAAAAAAAAAGAATTTCATTAGTATTTGGAAATAGATTTTAAAGATCCCTTAAAAGAAGTATTTTAATATGTCATTTCATATGCTGTTAATGGGTGTGTTTTCTCTCTCTGTCTTACATTTCCCTTTTCAAGATGCCCTTTTCATTTTCTCTCATTTGTATATACCTTTGGTTAGATACTAATGATCTCAAACATTGAAAAACTCCCTCTATAGTGAGACATGGCTTTGGGCACTCTGCAATAAATCCGAGAGTCCACTGGCGCAGCACCAAGGACAGGAAGCAAGGAGTATTTAAAAGGGGATCATTTATCCAAGGTCAGGGATGATTTTTGCCAGACTTTTGTTTTCAAATTACTGAATTCTAAAGGAGTTGTTAACTCTTAATGAGGGTTTATAATGTTAATACCTAGCGAAGTGTTTCTGCTTATTAACATTACTATTTTTTAATTTTATATCATTGCTTATGCTATTACAGTTGTCCCAAGTTCCCCTCTTCCCCACCCCATCCAGCAGCCCCCATCCCTCAGGCATTCCCCACACCGTGGTCCACGTCCATGGGTCGTGCATGTGTGTTCTTTGGATACTCTCTTCCCTCAGTGTATTTTGCATCCCCAACACTACTGTGTAACTATAAATTTGCACTTCTTAATTCTTTCACTTCTTTTACCCATCCTCCAACTTCCTCCCTTCTGGTAACCACCAAGACATTCTCTGTATCTATTGATATGGTTCTGTTTCTGATCTGATTTTTTGTTTATTTTGTTTTTTAGATTCAATTGTTGATAGATAGTATTTGTGGACATTTTATTGTTCATATTCTTTATTTTCTTCTTACAGAAGGCCTTTTAACATTCGTATAATGCTGGTTTGGTGATGATGAACTCCTTTAGCTTTTTCTTGCCTGGGAAATTCTTTATCATTTCTTCAATCTTGAATGATAGCTTTGCTTGGTAGAGTAATTCTGGTTGTAGATCCTTGCTTTTAATCGTTTTGAATATTTCTTGCCAATCCCTTTTAGCCTGTAAAGTTTCTTTTGAGAAATCAGTTGACAGTCTTACGGGAGCTCCCTTGTAAGTAACAAACTGCTTTTTTCTTGCCACTTTTAAAATTTTGGTTTTGTATTTAACCTTTGGCATTTTAATTATGATGTGTCTTGGTGTGGGCCTCTTTGGGATCAACTTGGGACTGTCTGAGCTTCCAGGACTTGCATGTCTATTTCCTTCACCAAGTTAGGGAAGTCTTTTGTCATTTTTTCAAATAGGTTTCCAATTTTTTGCTTTCTCTCTTTTCCTTTTGGCACCCCCCATGATGCAAATGTTGGAACACCCAGAAGCTCCTTAAACTGTCCTCATTTGGTGGGGAGTAGGGGATTCTCTTGTCTTCTTGCTATCCTGATTTGGTAATTTTTTTTTTGCTTCCTTATATTACAAATCACTGATTTGATTCTTGGCTCCACTGTTGATCCCCTGTAAATTGTTCTTCATTTCAGTTAGTGTATCCTTTTTTTTCAACTGGATCTTTTTTATGACACTGAGGTTCTCACTAAGTTCATTGAGCATCCTTATAACCAATATTTTGAACTCTAAATCTAGTAGATTGCTTGTCTCTATTTTGTTTAGCTCTTTCTTGGGAGTTTTGTTCTATTCTTTCATTAGAACCATGTATCATCATCTCCTCATTTTGGCAGCCTTGCTGTGTTTTATTTCTATGTATTAAGTAAAGCTGTTACATCCCCCAGGTTTGGTAGCATGGCCTAATGTACTAGGTGTCATACAGGGCCCAGCAGCACAGCCTCCCCTATCACCCAATCTGGGTATTCAAGGTGTGCCCACTATGTGGGATGTGTATACCTTCCTGTTGTAGTTTTGGTTTTTTCCCCACCCCAGTGATTAACACTGGCAACAGTTGGTACCCTCACTATATTACTATTGGTTACCAGTGCAGCCAGGATGATTCTCATAAGAGACTGTCGTACCCGATGCCATCTCATGGGGACCTTCAGCAGGACCAGAATTCACTGTCAGATGGAAGTGTGGACATGGTGAGCTTAGTTTTGGGGTGATATCCAAATGTTGGACAGGTCACCAGATGTGTAAGGCTGGTGCTCTGGGAAATGAGTGCATACACGATAGATTTGAAGGTCATCAACATATGGATGGAAGATAAACATGAACCTGTGAATTATCTCAACCTGTGACCCTTAGTATGCAACTTTGGGTAATACCAATGCGGTAGACTGAAAGTTGTGTCCCCCCAAATTCACATGTTGAAACTTAATCCTCCAGGTGATGTTATCAGGTAGTGGGGTCTTTGGAATATGCTATGGGATGAGAGCAGAGCCCTCACAAATGGGATTTAAAGATCTTGTAAAAGAGGCCCCAGAGAGGCCCCTTTCCCCTTCTGCCCCCTGAGGCTACAGTGGAGAGTCAGCTGTCTCCAGGAACAGCGCTCTCACCAGACCCAACTCGAGGCTTCCCAGCCTCCCCAACTGTGAGAAATCAATTTCTGCCGTGGATAAGCCCCTCAGTCTGCGGTGTCTTGTTATAGTAGCCCGAATGGGCTGCGACGACCAACCGCGCTGAAGGAGTAAACCACAGAAAGAGGAAATGCACAGAGAACCAGAGGACCGGAGCCATAAGTGGATGGAAAAGCTTAAAAAGAACACGGCAAGTGATGCAAATGACCCCAAGAAAATAAAGACTAGAAATGGGCATTATATTTCTTGATAAAGTCACTGCTGATTTTGCAGGGTCATTTCATCAACGCAGTGAGGAATGAATGGGACTGAAGAAGCGGAACTCGTCCCTGAGGTGAACTCTTTTGGAAAGTGCAGATGATAGAAAGACAAGAATTATTCGTGTAACTTCTAAAACTCTTAATCCTGTGCGATGTACAACTAAATTAGGGAAAATGGGTGAATGAGCTTTCTAATGACTCACTTCAAATAAAATTAATAAGCATGCTATTATATCAAAACAGCATTATTGTTTCACACATAGAGTGCAGACTTATAGTTTTCCCCATTGTTGATATTTTATCCTTTTATATTCTTTTTAAAATGTTCCCCTATGCTTTTTGTGCCTACAGCTTAAATCTCCTGGGCTACACTATAATCCCTAAGAAGAAATACAATATTCTTTCTAGTTATTGACACTTTCTTACACATTTCTTCATGTATGTACTTAAAAGGAAGTTTTTTAAATGTGTCACTAGATGGCAGTAAAGATCAAAATTGAATAAAACCATGGTAGAAAAGTTCCACTAGTAATAAATTTTGGAATAAAGTATGAATTTGCACATTTGAGATCACTATAAAGCTTATATTGCAAAAATACCATAGCCATACATATGTGAAAAATATGCAAACGTACTGTTCCTTAAAAGTAGATTCTCTTGGAGGAAAACGATGAAGCTATTGAAGCCAACCAGTTAAAAATCGCAAATGAGCAATGATGTGCCTCTTTGGGTGACAACCAGGCCCTTTACAATGCCCTTGAGATAAACTCTTTACACAATATGACAATCATGCCTAAACCATAAAGTCCAGTTCTGTGCTTTCTGTCAAAATCACATACTCCCTCAACAAGTAGAGAATTTTTTTCATTTAGTATTTTAGTATTTTTGACTCTAATATTTTCTTCATATTTCTGAAACAGTAGATTAATACAAAAATAGATCACAATATTATAATAGTGAATAATAATTCTCATGATATTTAATGGCATTTTTTAACTTAAAATAATTTCATAGTTCCTTTTTGGACAGCAGTTTCTGTTAGGAAAGTTATAATATTCTTTGCTATCTTTAACTTATGCCTATTTACCATTTCTCTTCCTTGCATAATGTGAACAGTGAAGATAAAACATTTTTGTTATGAAAGCTCTGAACCCTGAACAGCACTGTTTGTGTCCTATGGACAGAGACCAAGGCACCCCGTGACCCCAACATGGACATACTTGCCTCCAAGCAAGTGTCACAGAGAAGCAGGATGGCTTGGGGGAAGGCCCAGCGGTTCATGCATCCCCCTCTGGGCTCTGTCCAATGGCACTTTCCACTAAGCAGCCCCTGCAGAAGCTCACCTGTTACTTAACTGAAGTCGGTAGCTTATGTTCATTTTGACACGAGGTGCCAGGGGCATATAACAGACCAGTTTTTGTGTTTGTTTTTCTTTTACTTTTTTTTGCATTTTTCTTTTTATTTCTTTTTGTCTTTTTAGATGGAAACTTTGTGAATCTTAAAAATAAAGATGGGAAAGAACCAGTCAAGAAAATAATTTAAAATAAATAGAAGTAAGCAATAATGACTTCCATGAAGTATCAATGCCTTACTGTGGAATGCATTTATATATCTTTTCACGGAATCCATCAAAACACTGAGAAACAAGGAGAAACAATAAACTAACTGTATTCACTTTTTTAAAAGATCATTATTTAATAAATGATTTTACTGTAGTGTTCCTTTAGATAAGTCGAACTCATGTTTTTATATATAAGTAGGGTGTTTTTTGCTTGCTAATTTTTTAAATTTCAGAAACAGACATAAAACTCACCTAAAACATAAATCAATATTTACTTGTAAATTAAAAAGAACAACCTTATGAAAAACTATCATACATGACTATGTCATAAATTTCATATGAGTTTTACCTTAAATTTGCAGCAAATGTAAATAAACCCCCTTATTTTGCCATTAGTTAATAAGGTCTTTTTCCCAAGTTCCCAAACATTGGAAGAAAAAAACTAACTTTGAAGCGACCCTGTTTAAAATCCAATAATGACTTCCTCCGTGGAACAAATAGGCAGTCTCTCACATCCCAAGTTAACCCGTGATGTCGACTTCCCCCAGGTAGGAGAGAGGCGTGAGCCCGCAGACAGTACGAACAAGGCCACAACCCCGAGCCAGAGACCTCAATCATTCCCTCTGCAACAACACACTGCCTCCTGAAACCCTCCGAAAATGTCTAGACCCCAGCCAGGGGAAGAAGTGCAGGAGAAACTGAGACACTAAGCCTTTTGTTTCTAGACACATGAAGGAGCATCTAAAAGTAGATTGTCAAATAAGACTAAAGTTCACACCAGATGGCACTAAAAGTTTAATTTTTCTCTCCTGAGCTCGGCTTCTGAGGAAGAATGGGTTATTTTTAGACAACATCACGGAGTTACATGGCGGGTCGGCTTCCTGGGGACACAGCCTGTGCAATAGCCCGGGGGCCTGGGTGGGAAAAGGCCCGTGGGAGGGTTACAGCTCCGCCCCGCCTTCCGGGAACTCCCAGTCGCTTTCCGACCAGGACCCCGCACACAAGTTTGTTTTGCCACATCGCCGCAGGTGGCTGTATTTTCTTGACTCCTTCAAATTATGATATGACTGCATTTTCTTAAGTTTACTAGAGACACGCCAATATGTTTTCTTTCTTTTTTTCTTCTCCTAATCTGAAAAATAACATAGTAGTTGTTTTTACTGTACTACATATTGAAGTGTGTGTTTCTCTGATTCCCCACCCCAACCCCGGTAACAGATTTAGAAAGACTAAACTGGAAATCGGAACCTAGAGAATTTAAAAGGAAAATATAGAGATGCTAAACAAATCAGAATTAAATGTGTAAAGGACGAAAGCTGAGAAATTTGAAGTCTGGAGTTGGTTTGCATTCTGACAACAGAAACATTCCAGTGGTCACAATCTTCACTGCAATGGAATGACAGTCATTGTTTCCAGTTAGAGGCAAAAGGTTTATTTCCATTAGACTGGCCAGGCGAGTCTAATGACAGACAGCCTCCTTTCCATCCGCCTGGGTTATTTGGTTGATGACTCAGCTTGGGATTTCTATGGACTCCTGGGATGGGGCCTGACAAAGAAAAATTCTGAGATGTCCTAAATTAACTTACAGTGGGCAGGACCAATTCACAGTTGTGCGGCAGCTCACCATGAACTGCTCACATTCCCGAATGCATGGGAAAGCTTTTCATCGCCTCTGCAGTGACCACCAGACACCCCAGCACCCCACATCCTCAGGAACTTTCAGGACCGCGGCCTGTCCAACCACAGGCAGTAAATCTTTTCTACTCACAGGTGTGCACCTACCATACACACGGCCCAGCTTCCCCTTTCCCCGCCCTTCGTTATCTGTAGCTAATGGAAATTCTTTCGAAACAACTGACATCTTTCTTCCCCAAAACATAACGAATCAAAGTGCCCATCATCTCCAGGACAGCGGACACGTTTGTCTGTTCCACTAGGTCTTGCGGCTGGGAGTTGAGATTTCACGCTCCTGGACCTGGTCTCAACAAATCCTGTGTTTGGGAAAAGGTTTCCATCAAAGTTTTTTTGTTGAACAAACCAAAAATAAATGCACACACACAGAGAGACAATGAGATTCTTGACGTGCAGATACAGTCATTTTTATTTCCTTTTTTAATCTCATGTCTAACTTTCTGTATTCTACCCTGCTCATTTTCACAGGTACTTCTCCCTCCTTTAACTTCGACCCCTTTGTAGTTCCACAGTCGCAGAAAAAAATAGTCCATAAATAAGCTTTCCACTACTTCAAAGGCTGACACTATTGAAGTTAATAACCTGCAGTGAGACAAGAATCTAAAAAATATAATCCATAACTTAGTTAATGACATACAAGAAATCTCATTTTATTTATCTTTGCCATAGCTATAAATGATCTGATTTTTTTGATATTATAGGACATATTATAATGCATTATCATATCAAAGGAAGGTTTCTTTGGTGGAAATGCATTGCAAGCTCCTCATAGTAGCGACTGTTACTATAAATTACTATTTATTGAGTTCTTTACATGTGCTGGTTGCTGAGTATCTCATTTAGTTTTCATCGCAACTGAGGGAAAGAGAAAAATGTTCCCTCTTTTCCTTTTTTCTCTTCTGGCTGATCTAATAATCAAATCGACAGGAGACAGATTAACAGGACAAAAACAACCACACTTAATTACATCTGCACATGCAGGGGTTCTGGGAGCAAACGGGCGCCTGAGGCTTCCACTCCATTTGCAGCTGAGGCGAAAGAGGGGCGGCCGTCTGCACCGCACAGAGAAGGTAGGCAATTCACAGGTGCGAGACCAAACAAGCGTTGGTAAACAGTTTTGTGGGGCCACTCGGAAACAATGGGACACAGCAGGGCATCCAACAGCCAGTCTCGGGAAGTTGCTCCCAGGCTGCCCCACCTGGCGCCCGTGACACCGTAGTTCCCCATCTATTTTCTTTTAGGAACTTGAAGGGGAGATCGGAGGCTCTTCCTCAGTCTTTTTTTTTTTCTCCTTAAAAAAACTAACTTAAAATAATATTCCCCAAAAGACATATTTTGGGGTGACAAACTCTCCTTTCCCTCGCTGCCATCCATATCCTCACTTTCTAATGAACAAGGTGAGAAGGCAGGAGAAGGTCCGAGGGCCGCACCCCGCTGTAGGTCAGTGCCGGGGCAGGGATTTGAATCGAGCAGCCTGACTAATTGGGAACCAGGGTTAGGCAGGCACTTACCTTCTGTGAGTCATTCTCAAGTAAACAGTGGGGATAATTGCAAGAAAGTCACTGTTTACACTTCAAAGGTAAAGAAAGGATTTGGAAGGTGGGTCACTTTGGCTACTGAGTTGATATCCCAAGTTTCTGCTGTTAAAGCTAAAGAAAAGATTGTTTCCACATGACTGCATTTTGAGTTTCAGGATACAAAAAGCTCTTTGTCTTCCTGTATTTCTGGCTCAGCCTGAAGCAGCTACACAAACCCTGGTGCAAGATTTTTTTTTCATATCGTTCATTTTTTTAAGTCATTTCCATTTGGAGCTAAGAATTAGCTTAATCTATATTTAATCACCACGGGATTTATGTCATCTATTCCAAAAGAGATAAAAAAATAAAATTTCATTCTATCATATTGATTGATTAACCTACCATTGGCAAATATTTTAGTACTTGGAAGCAGTGATTTTTTAAAATTTTTTCTCTTGGGTGATTTAGTGTTTAGTTGCCCCTCTAAATTCCTATGCAACTATTGTGTCAGTCACTTTACCTCCGTTATTTCTAGTCTTTGTGGTAGCACTACAAAGCAAGTGGTCCTTGTAGAATTAATAGTGATAGTAACAGTAGCAGTATTATACTGATGAAAAACTATAGCTTAGAAAAGGTAGTTACTTTGTTCAGGGTCACTTAGTAAGTGGTAGAAGCTTGATTAAAAAGTCAGATCTCATTCTGGCCAGTGTGGCTCTGTGTATTGAGTGCCTGCCTGTGAACCAAAGAGTCACAGGTTTGATTCCCAGTCAGGTCACATGCGCGGGTTGCAGGCCAGGTCCCTGGTGGGGGGCGCACGAGAGGCAACCACACGTTGTTTCTCTCCCTTTTTTCCCTCCCTTCCCCTCTGTCTAAAAATAAGTAAATAAAAATTTAAAAAGAAAACAAAACAAAACTCAGATCTCTCTGGCTCCCACGTCACTACCCTCTGTACCACTCTACTAGCAAAAATTCACAAATGTCTTGTCTTCTTTCTCTTCTTTCCTAGCAATATACCATGACTTCCACAAACAGAAAAAAAACCTAAGTCTTAACTCTCATTTAGTGAGTGTGATCTTTTGAACTATGATGTAGGCATGCCAATAAATTGAACATGATTTTCAGCAGTCCCATAAAAGTATTTCCCAAGATAATTGGTATTTTGCCATGTATAATGTGCAGTTTATTGCCCAATTTTTTGAGGGAAAAATAAAGAGTACATTATACATGGGTATAATAATCCAATGTATAATCCAAAAGGCACAAAAACATGGATATGCATTATACATGGGAAAGTGTAGTATTTATTTCTCTTATTAAAACAACTAGGAGAACCATGGCTTTCTTTTGAAAAGCAAAGACAATTTGTGAACTTGCATAGACGTTCCATAAAAGATACTGCAAAAGATGTTACGGGGAATGTAATGACATGCTATTGTTTTATGTATTATCAGTTACAAAAATGGTTGTCACATATCTGTATACGTTCCCAAACCATCTAGGACCTTTAAGAGGTGAAATGTAATTATATCCCTTTAGATCTGAGCAGTCTTGTGACGTGCTTGTAACCAAAATAATGTGGCAGAAGTAATGATGACCCAATATTGTTACATTATTATTAACTGTATAATTTATATAGGGTTCACTCCTTGTAGCTGTACAATTCTGTAGGTTTGACAAAGGATAATGCATGTATCCACCACCACAATATTTACAAAATAATTTAATTACCCTAAAAATGTCCTGTGCTTCACTTATTCATCCCCTCCACCCCGCCAACTCTTGGCAACTCCTCCTCTTTTCGCTATCTGCTTAGCTTTGCCATTTTCAGAATGTTACGTAGTTGAAATCGTACAACATGGAGCCTTTCCAGATTGGCTCCTTTCATTCAGCAAAATGCATTTCAGATTCCTCATCTCTTGATACTTCATTTCTTTTTGTTGAGGAATAATAAGTACTTCATTATCTGTCTGTACCACAGTTTGTTTATCTATTTACCTACTGAGGGACATCTTGGTTGCCTCCAAATGTGGGATATGAATAAAAGTGATATCATCTTTTGCGTGCAAGGTTTTGTGTGGATTTAACTTTTCATCTCACTTGAGTAAATACTTAGCAGTGTGATTGCTGAATTGTGCAGTGACTTTAACTTTGTAAAAAACTGACAAACTGTCTTTCCAAAAGGCTGTGCCATTTTACCTTCTTATGAATAATAAATGAGATCTCCTGTTGCTCCAAATTAAATGAATTTTTGCCATTCTAACAGGTGTGTAGTAGTATCTCATTGTTGCTTTAATTTGTAATTCCCTAATGAGTAAAATTCCCTTTGCTCAACAGTAAAGGATACTGTTGAGTATCCTTTTAAATGCTTATTTTCCATCTGAGTATCTGTGGTGAGGTTCCTATTCAGATGTTTTGCTCATTTTTTACAGGAGGTTTGTTTTCTTATTGTTCAATTTTAAGTGTTCTTTGTATATACTGGATACTAGTCTTTTATCAAATATTTGTTTTGCAAAGATTTTTCTCTCAGTTTGTGGCTTGTCTTCTCATTCTCTTTACAGTATATTTTACAGAGCAAATTTTTTATTGTTTTAATGAAGTTTAACAATTTTTCATGGATCATGGAGCACTGTATTTTCGTATTCTAAAATTTCTTTATATCACTGCTTACTACTCTTCTGTTCAATTGGGTATCCACTTATTTATCCTGGTATCTGAAATTTAGTTAGTAGTCTCTCAAGTAGTTTTGGATAAAATAAGTACTTTAGCACCTTTTCAGATTATTATCAGACAGGGTTTTAGCAAAAAAAAAAAAAAATCTTGTCACACCAAACTGAAAGTTTTGACAGTAGTTTTAATTAAGGCAGCAGTCCCCAACCTTTTTGGCATCAGGGACTGGTTTTGTGGAAGACAATTTTTCCAGACTGAGGGGAGGGGTGGTGGATTTCAGGATAATTCAAGCACATTACATTTATTGTGCCCTTTATGTCTATTATTACTACATTGTATACATTATGAAATGATTATACAACTCTCCACTTGCTAGGGTTAGCATGTGGGCTTACCAAAACCGTGACTAAGACAAGTGAGCAGTGCAGGAAAGAGGCACGGACCGAAGCGCTAAATAAAATAATGGGCAGGCCACACATGGACTAAGATAAGTGTCAGGTTCTGACTTAAAGCCTGTCCCCAGGTGCAGCTGTTTAATTGAAGTACATTAACTCCCTTACCACCATAGAGCCCGCCACCAGATACAGCTTAACTGCCCCTTGCCGCTCACAGATAGGGATTCGACATGAGGCTGCAGGTAACTGGTGTATTATGGTCTCTGTGCCGTCAGACCCTTCTGCTCATGATCATCTGTGTGTGCAGCCGCTGCCCAGCGCTAGCATCAGTGCCTAAGCTCCACCTCAGATCATCAAGTATTATATCCTCATAAGGAGGGGGCAACCTAGGCCCCTGGCATGGGCGGTTCATAGTACGGTGCTCCCCTACTGTGTCCCTATGAGAATCTAATGCTGCCACAGATGTGAGAGGAGGCGGAGCTCGGGTAACTCAAGTGATGGGGAGCAGCTGTAAATACTGATGGAGCTTCACTCGCTCACCTGCTACTCACCTTCCGCCGTGCGGCTCGGTTCCTAACAGGCCATAGTCTGGAACTGATCAGTGGCCCAAAGGTTGGAGACCCCTAGTTTAAGGAACTTATATAGGAGGTGTGAGCTGGTTAAAGGAACCAACATAAAATGTTGCAGCACCCAAGCAACAGTCGCATTGGGGATCCTAGGGATCAAGGAGCAGAGGATAGAAAAGAAGCATTGAGAGCCAGGACCACTGACAAGAAATTACAGTTGTAGAAACATGAATGCTGACAAATCTGTGGAATCAGGGAAGAAGTCGAAGGAAGGAGCACCTCCCCCGAAGTCCCATCTGCCCCCATGTCCTCCCCTGGACTCCCAAGAGAGCCTTTAGGGTGGAGTCTTCAGAAGCCTCCTTCCGGGGGAGAGCAGAAAAGAACAGACCATGCGCAGGGATGGAAAGGACAGCAGAGAGACTCACTCACACTGGCCGTTTAAAAAAGAAATTAATTTGGAAAAAAGAGGTGTGACTACAATGTTGACTGGCAGAGATATTTGTACCACCTTGACCCCACTTTCAGACTAGTAATGATACAGGGACCAGAGGGGAGAGGGGAGGGAATTTCACGGGGAAAGGGGAAGGATTTACAGGAACAAGTACAAAGGACACATGGACAAAAACTAACAGGGGTGGAAATGGGAGGGAGGTGGGGAACACTGTGGGGGGTGGGCTGGGATGGGAGTAAAAGACACAAAACTGTACTTGAACAATAATTAAATAAAAAAGAAAGAAAAAAAGAATAGTAATGATAAAAATGTATTGATAAATCCCTCTTGCCTCGATGTTCCCATCCCAGGGTCCTTCTGATTTCCCACTCACATGCTTCTTCTCAAACAAGCACACAAGGAAAGTATCTCATGTAATAACAAAAGAACTAAAAAAATTATGACCATAATAAGCAGTACATCTGCCAGCCTCTTTGGCTCACATACTATGTATGGGTCAAGTCATCATAATTCTTCCATAGGCTGCATGGAGCAGGGGGGTGTGGAAGAAAGTGGAGGACAGTGATCAAGGCAAATGAACTCACAAGTGAGTGCAGCTGAAGATAGTCAGAAATTCAAGTCCCCAACTGAAGACTGTCAAGATGAACAAATCCAACCGCTCCCTATGTGGTCAGAATACTTGCAGAGGAAAATAGCTGATTTTTTTTGAACAAAAGTGCAGAAGCAATTCAATGTAGGAACGACAACCCATTCCACAAATGGTGCAAGAGAAATTGGACACCCATAAGCCAAAAATAACAATAATGAAAGAACTATGACCTAAGTGTCACAGTTTACACAAAGAATTAGTTCAAAATAGATGACAACTTAAAGGTAAAATGGAAAACTCTGAAGTTTTTAGAAAAATAAACCAGAGAAAATTTTCAGGACCTACGATTAGGTAAGGAGTCTGTAGATATGACACCAAAGGCACAATCAATAAAAGAAAATATAGAAAGCTTGGACCCCATTAAAATTTAATATGCTGGCTCTGCGAAAGACTCTACATAAAAATACATGGCTCATAAAAAGACATGCTACATACTGAGAGAAAACTGAAAACCACATATTTGACACAACACTAGTATCTAGGATGTATAAAGAATTCTCAAAACTCAACAATAAAAAAACAGTGGCAAACTACAAAATAGCAGCAATAATAAATGCTGGTAACATTGTGGAGAAAGTAGATCACTTGTATGCTTATTGTGAATAAAGTAAAATGGGGGGCTTCAGGCCAAGATGGAGGTGTAGGTGGAAATACTGTGCCTCCTCGCATAATCAAGTTTAAAGATAACAAAGTTTTAGTAACAAAAATGCAACTAAAATAGACAGAAAATTGAACTGTACAGAAGTCCATCAACAACGAAACATTCAGCCAGACTGGTAAGAGGGGCGGAGTCAGTGTCTGGCTGAGCAGGGTTGCTCAGAAAAACTTGGCAAGACTGACCCTGGCGTGCAGGCAGCAGTTGGCAGATCCCAGATGTGGGGTGGCAATGGGTGGACCCAGTGAGGGCACAAGGCAGCTGACCATGGTCACACATTTTCGCACAGATAAACCAGGTAAAGGAGTGAGCAGTGAGACAGACCACACAAACCAGGGCCCCAACAATGGGAATTAAAGCCTAAAAGCACCGATTGGAAAAACTTTCTGGGGTAATGGTGCTGGGAGAGGCTCCCAGGCTCACAGAGTTTGTTGGAGAGACCCACACGATCCTGGAGAATGCACAAGCCCACACACCTGGGAACCAGCACCAGAAGGGCCCAATTTGCTTGTGGGAAGCAGCAGAGGGAACTGAAATCCGAGAGAGAGAGTGGAACAAGTGCCATTGCCCCTCTCTGACCCTGTCTCCACATATAGCGTCACAACCCAGCCACTGGGTTGCCCAGCCCTGGTGAACACTTAAGGCTCTGCCCCTCATACATTACAGGCGCGAACAGACTAAAACATTATGGCTCAAGAAGAAGAAGAGCTCAAAGCCCCAGAGCCAATACTTCTAAGAGACCAAGAGATAGCCAACCTATCAGATGCACAGTTCAAACCACTGGGGATCAGGATGCTCACAGAACTGGTTGATATTAATCACAAATTAGAGGAACAAATGAAGGCTAAACTAAGTGAAATGAAGGGAAATGCACAGGAAACCAAGAGTGATGGGAAGAAAACTGGAACTCAAATCAATGGAGTGGACCAAAAGGAAGAAAAAACATGACAAAACAGAAAAAGAATGAAGAGACAAGAATTCAAAAAAATGAGGAGAGGCTTAGGAACCTCCAGGACATCTTTAAACGTTCCAACATCCGAATTATAGGGGTACCAGATGGGGAAGAGGAAGAGTGAGAAGTGGAAAAGTTATTTGAACAAATAATAAAGGAGAACTTCCCCAATCTGGCAAAGGAAATAGACTTTCAGGGAATCCAGGAAGCTCAGAGAGTCCCAAAGAAGTTGGACCCAAGGAGGAACACACCAAGGCACATCATAATTACATTAGCCAAGATTAAAATGAAGGAGAGAATTCTAGAAGCAGCAAGAGATAAGGGGACAGTCACCTACAAAGAAGTTCCCATCAGACTGTCAGCTGATTTCTCAAAAGAGACCTTTCAGACAAGAAGGGGCTGGAAAGAAATATTTTAAATCATGAAATCCAAAGACCTACATCCAAGATTGCTCTATCCAGCAAAGTTTTCATTTAGAATGGAAGGGCAGATAAAGTGCTTCTCAGATAAGATCAAATTCAAGGAGTTCATCATCACCAAGCCCTTATTATATGAAATGTTAAAGGGACTTATCTAAGAAAAAGATAAAAAATATGAACAGTGAAAGGACAGCAAACTCACAGTTATTAACCACACCTAAAACAAAAGCAAACTAGGACAGCTAGATCAGGACCAGAACCATAGAAATGGAGATCACATGGAGGGTTAGCAATAGGAGAGTGGGAGGAGGAGAGAGGGGGAAAAGGTACAGAGAATAAGTAGCATAGACAGTGGGGAGAAAATAGACAGGGGGAAGGGCAAGAATAGTATAGGAAATATAGAATCTAAAGAACTTGTGACTCATGGACATAAACTAAAGGGGAGAAATGGGGGGCAGGAGTGTGCAGGGTGGAGGTGAATGAAGGGGGGAAATGAGACAACTGTAATGGTATAATCAATAAAATATTAAAAATAAAAATAAATAAATAAAAGTTTTATTGAGAAAAAAAAGTAAAATGATATAGCCACTCTGGAAAACACTTTGACGTTTTCTTAAAAAGTAAACATACAACCATCGTTTTTAAAAAGTGAGAAATTTTTATTGCTGTTGCCATTTTGCCTTTATACTAATTCACAAAATAAAGCAGAATGTCAAATTGTTACAATGCTAAGGCAATAAGTCCATTATAAGACAGCAACCCTCTCAGTAATCTGTACCAAGATAATAAAATGTAAGAAGTCTATTTTCTAACTCTGTATTTTCTTTAATTTAATATATAATATCTATTTCATTAAATGATTATAATTTAGCATTCCAACTCCTGTCCCTTGGTATCAAATTAAATTACTGCATTACACACAGAAGAAAATCAGAAGAGAAAAACCAGTAACATACCAATAGTTCTGTAAAATCACTTTATTTTCTGTTACATAAACATATTTCTTAGGTAATGTTACCAGAGCAACCTATTTATGGGGTTTTACAGTTTAGGGTAAACATATATATTTTAAAGCTTATCTCTGTTATACAGAGTTGTGATATAAAAATGACTTATAGGCTATAGTTTTCAGAAAGCAGTTAGCTAGACTACCCCTGCTTTAAACTTTCCTATTGAAATCTATAATACGGCATGAGAAGATATGACTTAAAAAAATCTCCTGATCAAAAAGTTTGACGTCATCACAGGAATAGTTACTGTCCTTCACAGAGAGCCACCAGGATTTTTTCGTAATCTCCTTTGGTTTCATCCTGTTGATTAAAAACAGAGATATTTAATGTTACCTGAAACCACAATGGATATAAAGTATTTCTAAATTATAGAATAATTTTTATATTAATGGGCTTAAGAGTTGTAGAACACACATCACAGTATGTCAAATATCTAGGATTTTTGATAAGAATATTCTCTATTTAATTAAATAATATCACTCATATGGCAGATAACTGATATTTGTATATGGATTACTATAGAAATGCAACACCTGCCAAAATTCAGATCGTAAACTTCTCTGAGTTGACTGTGTCATGCATTAGAGTGATTGTTTTCCAAGAATGAGATATCACTCAGAGTCAAGTGAGGAGAGCCCAACATTCCTGAGGAACGTCTGACTCACTCGCCAGAGAAAGGTATAAGCTTGTGATTTTCTCGATAGATTTTAGTTATTCATCATAAAGAACAAATTGAATTGAGATAGTCACCTATCTTTCAATAACTTTGAAACCCTGACTTGACTTTATTTTTATTTATTAGCATTATAATAAGACCACATGAACATGCATTTTACGTATTTTACATATAAGAAAATTAAGGACATACTTAGACTGCAAGTTTTTAACCTGCTGATCAATATTCAGTACAAAACAAATTACTGTATATCTCCCTAGTAAAAATATTTTGGTTGCTAAATTCATGTATGAGAAACTAAATGTTTCTGTGACTGCTGAATAATTTGAGTATTTTTTCACTACAGATCTGACTAGTAGATTATACCAGTGAAAGTAAAATTTACTTATAAATTATATATCCTAATATAACAAATTAATTTTACATATGAAATTGACAGATGTAGTAAGTCAGCCTTTCCCTTCAAAGAAGTTGCAAAAAGAATGATTAGTTATGGGGGTAGCATAATGAAAATCACGACATACCAGGATGGCTTGGCAGAGGGAGATGCCATACAGCTTCTGATAGCATGCTTTGATGTCATTCATGTCAATTTCAGAACGGGAAACCATGACCCTGATCAGTGTCTTATGACGTGTTCCCAAACCCTGTCCAAAACAAATGAGGGTTAGGTGTCTCATATTCAGAGCGTACTCTTAATAAAGCAGGATACGGGTCTGAATGTGAAGCTTATTTGTTCACCCATAGAGCCTCTATAGAGAAAATAAAATACACACACACACACACACACACAAATGCACTTTACACAGGTGATAATAAAATGTCAAGAACCCAGTTGCTACATTGGCAGTATGTTAAGAGATTTTACAATCTCCAACTTGGCTTTCCACCATCCAGTCTTTCCTTTCTCTATGCAATAGTCACTAATAAAGTAAACTGTCTACATTGCAAATCTGATTATCTAATTCATCTATTTAAAATCCTTCAAGGGTCTCCTCAACCTTCCTTTATTCCCCCATCTCTTCTGTCCCTGCAGAAGGTAAATTCCTGTTCATTCACAGGTCTTAGTGTAGCTGAGAACAAGGCTACACTGATATCCAAAGTCTGGGATACTGGACAGTCTTCTACTCTTCGACAATACCAAGTATTCATCATTACCCATCGAATTAGCCCATTAAATAAGAGCAGCCATGGGTTAAGGGGCTGTACTGCCTACCACATAATAGCACAATGCCTATCATTTCATAAGGACTCTTTCCTCTTAATTGAATGGATAGATCCCTCTCTAAAGACTTCCTTATTTTGGAGTTGCTAAGGGAATAAAAAAGACAACTTCCTAACCTTCACACTACAAGTATACAGGTGGTATAATATACGATGAGAGCTAGAGAATAAAGTTAAATTGGTTGAAGTATATCTCAATACAGCTTAATAACACCTTCCAGTTCGCTAACCTTGGAACATGTTACAAGCTTAGAATGATATATCAATGCATGGCATGGAAGACAGAATAATAAAGCACAAATGAAACTTAAAAAGGGGGAGATAGTAAAACTTACAACCTTAGCAGAAACAGGTTGCCAAAATCACACATTTAAAGAGAAATTATATCACCCTTCCTGTGCTGACTCAGGTTTTATGCAAATCATGAGTAACACACAAATTACCTACAAGCTCACCTTACCATCTTGGCTATAAAAATATAACAAATCCAACCATTTTGTTCTAAGAAGGAAGTGTACTAGCCTCTTGCATTGAATGCAACAGTGATTCTTTTAATGGGAAAATATTGGGATGGCCAAAAAATCCATGTTTTTTTCTGCATAAAATAAAATTAAAGATATATTTTTTATTTTCACCAATAACTTTATTTTCATGGATATTTTGAGTATGTCAGATATTTCCCATGTGGCAGAATGTTGATTGTCCTCAATTAATATCTCCAGTTTATCTCTATCAACTTCAGCTGGTCTACCTGACCATGGAGCATCTCCAGAGAGAAATCTCCAGCATGAAATTTTACAAACCATTTCTGACACATTCGATCAGTCACAGCACCTTCTCCAGACACTGCACAAATCTCTTTGTGTTTCATTTGCCCTTCTTGAAATAATAAAGCATAATATGCCAAAAACACTGCTTATTTTCTTCCATCTTCAATATTAAAATGGCTACACAAAAATTCACCGATTTTGGTGAGATTTTTTTTAATGCACACTGATATGACAGTTGTCACAATACAATCTAACAAAATTGTTTTGAATGAAGTAAAAGACAACTAAGTGCAGCTAGAGCCATCTGATGGAAAAAAACAAATGAACTTTTTGGCCAACCCAGTATTAATACTTGTATGATTTTCAAACAATCTGAGGCTTTATGGTCTCTCCACTGACAATAATCTTTCCCCTAAACAAATTATGTAAGCGGAATCTCACCTTCATGGCCTGATGAAGCTTCTCAGCGAAGAACATTGGCTTGTTTGTGGCACACTTCACTGCAAGAGAGGCACATTTTAGTTGATATATTTACCACAAAGGAAGAGATACAGATGAAAGAAATAGGAGATTCAGAGTTTTGCAAACAAGATTCTATTCTCCACCCACTTCTCATCCCCCCTTCTCAGTATGGGATATTGATGTATGAGATGGTGGTTTTGAATGTTCTTTCTTCTGACACCAACACCTATCTCCTGTTATCGTAAATACAAACAGTAGCAGCTTCTACAGTTCATGCTACCCTGAGTGTACTCTTCTCAGAAGTAAGGAAACCAGTTGGTATTAAAGGCCATGCTGGCATATAATACATTTTTCACGTTGTAGTAAGAAAAAAAAATAAGTGCAAAAAAGCACAGGTTGTAAAAGGCAATTGCCAAATTAAACACGAACAGGTGTGTCAATTAGGAAGCTTCTCCAGGTCGCTACTCAAAGTGTGATCCATGGACAAAAGAATGGACATTAGCTGGGAGCTAGTTACAAATGCAGAACCCCAGGCTCCACATCGTACCTAGTAAAATCAGTCTGCATTTTAACAAAATTTCCAAGGGCTTCACATGCACATTATCATTTGAGAAGCATTGCTTTAGAGTGCAGGTCCCCAGACCTAACTAGGCATCTGAATAATGTAAGAGAGCTTTAATATCTTTTCGTTTTAAAGGCATTGTCAGAAGCTACAAGAGAACTACTGAATCAAATTCTCTGCTGTTGCCTAAGATTATTCAATTGTCAAGTGACAGACCAGAATTTGATTCTGTCTCTCATTCCAAATCCCATGTTCTTAATGACCATGCTGACTTTCCTCTGTGCTATGTCCAGCCTGGTGCATCACTTGGCATAAGTAGGGGGCAAATAAAGCATTTTCCACCTGCGTATCTTTTTTAAAAAGTGAATACTATCTAGTTAAGGTCATTTAGCTAGTTATCTTACATTGCCATTATCTTCCAGGCTGCCACTGTCTGAAGCACAGATAAACTATATCTGAGTTTTGCCTTTTGTCTTGTTCTATTTTGTTTTTTAAATTATGGGACAGCAATGACTATACAATTTTCATACAGAAAATTCTTCTTTCTGCAGGACTGCATACCGATTGTTACGAAGCATTTCTCGATGTCGCCTTTCATCTCCAGTTCCAGAACTTTGTTCATGTCGTGCTGACTGTACTTGGTGTATCTCTGAAACACTGAATATGACATTTAAACTGAGACATGTAGAATGCATCTTATTTTTAGCAAACATTAGTAAAGTCGGGGAACTGACTCAAAGGACTCCTTGGGATGCCTGAACTTCAGAACACAAGTTTTAAAGCTGGTTACTCAACTGAGCATATCTTGGAGACTACATTTTCCCCTGGGAATGTAGCTCACATGGCTACTCTGGCACTCTTGTATATGTGGGGGAAATTTTTGCAAGTGTTGACATTTATTAGAAATGGCATATGACTGACAATCATAACACCTGGTACATCGGAGCTAAGTGCCATAGCAAATGGATCTTTCCTTATATAAAATTTTGTGCTTTAAGGTTCTCTTAATTTTAACATTATAAATCAGTATGTTATTATAAGATAATGAACTGTATCTTAAAGTCATCATGACTTTCCATTTGCCATGGCTTCTAGCTGCTCAGAGCTAAATCTTGTGCTCAAAGGCAAGAACCGTTTTTGGTGTTTGTTTCTGGAGCAGCTAAATACACTTTTTCACTTAGTCCTGAGTTGTTTGCTTTCCTTCATTGTAATTTCATTTGTCCTGTTGTATGTGTAGATTTTGTCACATTTGTTCCAAATATTTTGGGGGAGAAGAAATAGTGAAAATAGTGAAATAATGTTCTACATACCAAAGTCACAAAGGTGTTTCAGATAGTATAAAATGATCATTACACAAGGTTGGACAAATGCACAAAGATTATTAAGGGACCAGGGGCACTCTGCGATATTCATTTGGTGCAGAAGTGATCCTGCTGATTAAGACTGTTCTCTTTCCTTTCTCTTATTTATCCTCAAAAAAATTGCATCTTCTATGAACAAGTTCCAGGAAACATTTTTGCCTCCTCACCTCTGCGAAGGTGGGGGTAGCTTCTGGTGGTAAGAATGGTGTGGAACACGTTCACATCGGTCCCTTTTCTCTTTTCTCCGGCTTCATACAATGCCTGTCAAGAAAGAAAAATAAACACTTGATTACCTGCTGACCTGATGTCTGCACGAGAATATTAGATCTCTTCAAAGCTTTCCTAGGAAGCTGCTTTGTATCCAATAGGATCAGAGTAGACAATGCCAAGATTGAAAGTTCCTTAAAGATAGGGACCTGATTTTGTTTGTCAAGTACCTTCCACAGTGCCACTCAAAGTACCCTGCAAACATAAGAGACTGAGTATATCTTTGAAAAAGAAATGTTTGATGAATTCAATATTTTTAAGAATATATTCTGTACTAAAACAACTCCAAGGGCCTTTCTGATTTTCTTTTCATTGTTCAAGGTACTTACCAACAAATGGTATTAAAAAATCAATAAGTCAACCATAACCTAGGTCTTGAATTTTGATGTTAGAATTTCTAGGTTTAAGTTTTGACTCTGCAACTTAATAACTCTGTAATCTTAGATAAATAATTTAACCTTACTAAAGTGTAGATTTTCCTTTTTTCTAAGTAAAAACATAGTCCCCTCCTTATTGTCACAAGTTGGTCTGTTAACTTTGAAACCTTAATTGCTGACATCCTCTTGGGTCACACTAATCCATGTAGCTGCCGCAAATATACATCGAAGAGCCCTGATAGTCTTCACATGAGAAGCAGATTCAGAAATGTCACAAGCTAATACGAAATTTTTTTATTATGGACAATTATTCAAATACTCTTTTGTATGCTTGCTTAATTTCTATTGAAATGATGAAACTTCCATTGGACATAAGAATTTATTTTAGATTTTTTAAGCAAACTGATATGATATATATGTGTTTATTCAGCAAAAAACTTAGGGAATGCCTATTTTATGTGCAAGATAACGTAGAAAATGTACTGTTACAGTGAAGAGAAGGAGGATGGAGAAATAAGTTTCTATTCTTACTGAGTCAGTGTGATGAATTTATAGAGATGCTATTCCAAGAGGAAGGCATATGAAAATAATCTTTTTATAAACAGAAATTCCTGACCCAAAATGGCACACTTTTTCTAATGTTACCAATGGATTGGTGTATTAATAACCAGCAAACTCACTGACATTACATAAAATATATACTTGAAAGTATATAAATATTATTGTAACTTTTCTGTAATTATAATATCATTGTCATAGTATTTTTACAACATAAACTTTTATCTGCAAACCATTCCAATGTTCACTATTAAAAGAATGTTAAATGTGCTTACTCTTTTCACTTGACTTAATAAAAATACATTTCCTTTCCTAGTAAAATAAAAAATCAGTTTTCTCAACATAACAATTCTTAGTCATTACATATGAAATTCTCATTGTTCTCTCTTAATCCTCTCAACCATGTGAATAATGGATCTATAGAAAACATCAAGACTACAGTTTTTCTTGGACTGCTCAAGCCCAGAACAGTGCACATCATTCAGAGAAGGAACATTAGGTGTCCCTGGCCTCTTGAAGCATTTTAGACTTCCCTGCGTGGGGTCATCTGGCGGTAGCCTCACCGGAGCTAGGACTGTTGGAGGTGGGAATGTGATCGAGAAAGACTGCTTACCCTGGCATCTGAATCAACCAAGGCTTCATTTACACCGAGATCCTCATCTCTGTCACCCTGAAAAAAACAATCCCATTGTCTTGTTAAGTTGTTTTCTACCACGTGACCACATGATTCGCTTAATTACCTGAAAATCAAATGAGTAATATTCTTCGAGAAAGAGTTAATTGCTCATTTTTTGAGTGAGAGGAAATCTAAAATCTTACTCTTCGTAAGAGAAGAGGCATTTCCCGAACCATCTGAGTTATACCTTAGCAAGAAAGAGCAAAGTCTTTTGATAATCTCCAGAAGTATCCGAGGTGATGTCCTTAGCCAGATCTCTCTTCAATTCTGAAAAATAAGATAAGTATATATTTTCAGTAAATTAATGATAAATAATAGTGATAATTATAATATCTGATATTTCTATATGCATTGGCTTAAAATAAGTAATGTCAGATGTTCAATGACTCATGAAATGCATTTCAAAATATTATCTTTTTAAAATAAAAATAGTGATCTTGAAGCAAGTAAAACTTTAGATCATCAAATTTGTATCCTCTACAGCAATAAAAGCAATTTATATAGTATTGTGAATAAAAACCTACGGTCATAGAGCTTTTGCTAATATAATGTGAATAGCATAAGTATTAAATGACTAATTCTGAATAAACATGCCAGAATTTCAGCAAGGTGATGAATAGAACACTTATGTAAAAGAACAAACCAGAGGTACTTGTTTAAACACAGATTATTTATGTACTTTAAAAATCATATGTATTTAATATAATTTAATTGTGTGTACATACATATGCATATATAGATTTCACATTTTATTTGTGTAAACATGCTTACTTAACTATGCAAAATAATGCTCTATTAGGAAAAATTAACTAAATTTATAATTAATTGGAAGTTGGGGCAATTTCATAAGCTATCATTGGACTGTATCTTGGGTATAATGGGGAAATATGGATATTTACCTTCACAAATTATGTTTTATTGAACAAAAGACTAAAAATAAGTCCCCTCTCAATTATTATCATTCATAAGCAAATCTAAGATAAATACTGGTAATAAGCTAAGTACAGAAAATGAGGTTGAAAGCTTCTTTACTCTGATTCTTGTATTAAACTGCTCTGAAAACAATATGCAAGGGCTGTTTTATTCTCTGTGCTTGGGATGAAAATCGAGCAGAAAGGCCCCCTCTGGTGCCACATATCGGCTTGGGAAACTAGAAAAGAAACACAGTGAAAGACCCAGCACTGCTCAGACCCACTTACAGCCATCTGCTTTACAGTGCTGAGCATGTCACTTAAATGAGATATTTCACTGAATAGATACAATGAACCATGGCTGGCCTTTCATCCCTATGGATCCAACTAGAGGTAAAGAATACGTGAGTCATTTATGTTCATAATGGCAAATTTCATAATGGTAAAAGTTTCTGTCACAGGATGATAAGCACCTAGCTCTTTACTTTTTCAAGGACAAATGGAGAGTATTTTTTTTTGTTTATTTTGGAAACTTTACATTTTTAATCTTTTTAAAATAAAAGCAACAGAATATTTTAAGGAAATAAATCTCAGTTTAATAGGAAATGTTTTTAGAAAATACTTTTAGAAAATTCTTCGAATTCAATGCCTTGAATTGAGTTTTCTCTTACAATAGCACACGGCCATTTGTCTTAGACATTTTTGACTGAAGTGCAAATTGAGGAGGGTTGGACGTCGTCTCCCTTACGAGCGAGCTAGCAACTCGAATGCTATTCCGTAACAGTGCGTGATTACAGTAGACTTGTGCCAAACAATAAAGAAATGTTTTAGAATGCAGAGTTTCCAAAGCCCCCATAATTAAACTCACATTCAATTTTAAGAGAAGCACATATCAGATTTCCTTTGTCAACTAAAGCACTTGGACTGCTGGACATGGAAACTTACCATCTCTGTAGACTCTGTTAATTTCTCTGATTTCTCTGTTAGTTCTTGAGGTCAAAATTTCATTCAGAGTGTCTTCATCAGTTCCAAGACCCTGAATTGAAAGAGAAGAAAAGAAGAAATGTAGGAAAATATTCATTTGAGAGCATTAACTAGTTTATGTGTCCCAAAATTCATTGGAATCTGGCATTTAGTAAATTTCCCCACAATATTTAGTAACTACACTTGGCTCTATTAGTATACTGCTCTAGAAACAAAATGGGTGTAAAGCCAATATTTTTAACAAAGATACAAATTTATGCCCTGAGATATATGAGATATATGTCCTGGATGGTGTGGCTCAGTGGATTGAGTGTCAGTCTGCAAGGCAAAGGGTGGCTGGCTTGGTTCCTTGTCAGGGACATGCCTGGGTTGAAGGCCGAGTCCCCAGTAGGGAGCACAAGAGAGGCAACCACACATTCATGTTTCTCTCCCACTCTCTCTCCCTGCCTTGCCCTCTAAAAATAAATAAATAAAAACGTAAAAAAATAAAAAAATAATAAACTATTTTTTTCAAAGTGAGATGTATGACACAGAGTAACATGTTGATGAAGGCAGAAATAACACAGCTATGAATGCCAACATTCATTAATTAACTCGTGCATCTTATTCCCACTAATTGACAGGTCCTGTACTAGATGTTGAGGGTACTAGTGGACTTGACCTACACATTCTTCTCAGTAAAAGAGTTGTGCTTAAATCAGGTGATTTACCTTCATGGCAGCACGGAGCTCATCAGCATCAAACTGGGCTGGAGTTTTTAACAGAGCCAAAACAACCTCCTCAAGGTGACCTGTAAGGGCTTTCCTCAGAGTTTCATCCAGGGGCTATAACAAAGAAATTAGAATTAGAGTTTATAATAATTAACATGCTGGCTTACACAGCACTGCAGGGTTACCTGACCTTTAGATCATCTTACTGCTGATTCCTAAACCCAACCATCTTTAGAGCTGCTGCTTTTGCATATGAAAGACACCAGATAGTTAGAACGTTATCTTTATCCTTTAGAGTAATTAGAATGACATTTGACTGAATTCATTGATAACTTCTTCAAGAACAGGGTTCTCAATATTTTATAAGGGGGAGAAGCCACAAAGCTCAAATCATAGGGTTGTCTATTAATAAAAACAGTGGTAAGAATACTGAAAAAATTCACAATGTATTAACAATTTCTCCAGACTTTGAGGTTTGTACTGTTCAAATAGCACTCTTATCAGACATTGACATAGTTTTTTGACTGTATTTTTAAAAAATCACTATCTGTATTTGGCATGAAAAAATAAAGCTTACTTTTAAAGTAATGTAGACAAAACAAAAAAAGGCCACATACTAAACCTGACAAGCTCAGGTGAGGCCTGCATGGATGACCCTACACATTCAGAGGCAGAAAGTAAGCACATAGGATGGTCTGAACATAAGAATTTCTAACTACCAACAGGTCATGGCAGGTAGTCAGGTCCTAGGCCTGTAGCTTCCTGGACAAAGGTCAAGCTTGACCTAAAGTAGCCTGTGTAATGACTTTTGCATCTAAGATAACATACCTTCGAAATGTCAGAGTAATCTTCTCCAGACCCCTCAGAGTTATCTCATTCCCCAGCATCTCTATGTGCTGTAAATGTTAGTTGTTAACTATCCTGTGCCCACCAGTGAAAAAGAAGTCTGTCTCTTCATTTTACTTTTTATCCGATCCCAGAGATTTTCCTGTTTTGCCTTCTTCTGACCCCTTAAACCACTGAATCCTTAGGCCTCCTTCTTCAATTCTAATGTATAAAATAAGCTACAAAACTGTTGAGATTTTGCTTCCTGGCAATTGTTGTTAGTTTGGCTCAGATAAACTAATAAAAATTCCCTACAGGTTATGACATTTCTTACATCAATTGCAGAATTATATATATATATATAAACTTTGCATTTAGGCATACAAAAACTCATTTTAAATTTTAGCAGAAGACACATTTCACTCAGAACACATCCTTATTGCCAATAATAATCTCGATGTTTGTTATGTTGAAATTAAAGACATCTCAATAGAGAACACCACATCTGCCAAGAATTTACACCAATACAACCAATGTATGAAATCAGTCAATTTGCCAGAACTGATTTGATTGCAATCAAATGGATAAATACTGCAATCCCAATCTCATTTGTAATGGGAAAATGGTGTTAGAAACTAAAAGAACTAAGTAACCATGCTTCAAAATCCATATTTAATACAAGTACAACTAAAATTAAATATCTAAATTTACCACTCCAACCCACCTTTCCGGTTTCCTGGAGGTAAGCTGCTTTGATCTGCTGACGCTGTGCATTGTTTCTCTTAGTTAGAATGTCAATGATGGTTGCTTCATCCACACCTGGAAATAAAGGGTGGCTTGCCTTGTATTTTATTTATTTTACTTATTGATTTAAGAGAGAGAAAGAGAGAGAGGGAGAGAGAGACCCTGATTTTTGTTGTTCCATTTATGTATGCATTTTGTGGTTTCTTTTTTTATGTGCCCTGTCTGAAGATCAAACCCCACAACCTTGGTGTGTTAGGAAGACACTAACCAACTGAGCTATCTGGTCAGGTCAGAAGCTTGCCACTTAAAATAATTTTTTGCCCATCAATAACTGACGTTAAATGATTCATTATCAAGATGTTCTGAATGAAGTCCTTAACAAACCAAGAAATATGAATTACACAGATACAACAGTACATATCAAAAGGAAGCTCTTGGGATGACATTCTCCTTATTTGAATGCAGAAGGAAGAGGAAACTGTCCCAGGACCTCGGGGTCAGAGTGTTTGATCTTAGTTCAAACCCTAAATGTGAGCAGAGGTACTGGTTTCAGTGTTGAGTTTACTCTAGAAATGAGCTGTTGTAGCAGCAGATATTCTACAAAGTTAACCAAAATTTTTTAAATGATAAGAAAAGATATATAGCTTTGTGTGACAAAAAAAAAAGTCTCTTTATCTTCAAGATGAAACAGACTTTTTTCACTGCCCATGTCTGTTTTTCAATAGCCATTCAAACAGCCATTCTGAAATGTGCAAGAGGGGATTGTTTGGGAAAGACACAATTACCTTTAACCATTACTGCTTTTTGCAGGGCGGCAACATCGGAGGATGGATTGAAGGTGGGATAGGGTCTCACTGCTGACCCAGGACCACCTTTGGATCCTTTCACGGTATTCTGTGGATGAGAGAGAAAAAAATTAATGTCCATTCACTCCTATTAATTTCTCTTTCAGTGTTTAACCAAGTTATTGTATTATCATTTGACTTACGATATATTCCTGCTCTTCATTTTCAATAAACCAGGCCTGCTTGAGGAATTCTGTTACCATTGCCATTTTTAAAGAAGTTTCTGGAAAGAAAACAGATGCTTTTACAAACCATAAATCCACCACATATATACACCACTCCATTCCTTCACATACACAAGACATAGAGTAGCCTTGACTTTACTTTCCAGGATGTTACTCTTAGAAGCATAATAAAATGCTAGATGTAAGATTTTAAAACCAGAGGCTTACCCTTGAACAGAAACCTAGTGCCTCCACTCAGAAATCTGGTTTATTCTTGGCATGTTCAATCCAAACTTTCAGAGATCAGATGACTACTACAAAGCATATAGGCTGAAGAGAGAAGCTGGTGATTCACTTCACTGCTCCAAAGTTACAGACCATTTACTATACGCCAAGCACTGGGGGGTGCAAAAAACATCAGAAACTCATCCCTTCCTCCTGTGAACATAAGCTCATGTGTGCTCTCGGTGGGAAAACACAAAAGCTAAGGAAACTTCTTACAGGAGGTTCTGGCTGATCTGAGCCTCTCTTGAAATGAGTCCTTTAACTAGGCAGAAAAGTTAGAAGAAAACAAAGGGACACTTCATATTTGGGGAGCTGAAAGAAGTTCACTGGAACACAAAGTGTTGACAGAAGCTCCAACTTAGAAGTTTAAATGTGTCCCCAACTAAAGCTTTGGGAAAACATTAGTAGATTTTTTAAAATATTTTTTAAGATTTTATTTATTTATCTTTAGAGGGGAAGGAGAGTAGGAGAGAAATATCAATGTATGGTTGCCTCTCATACGTCCCACCCTGGGACCTGGCTTGCAACCTAGGCATGTGCCCTGACTGGGAATCGAACCGCGATCGCGTGGTTTGCAGGCCCGTGCTCAATCCACTGAGCTACACCAGCCAGGGCACATTAGTAGGTTTTTAAAAAGAAAGCAATATGATTCCATTTATGTGCCAAAAATATTACTCATCCTCTATCACCGAGAATGGTTGAGAGATGGGCAAGATGGAAGATTAGAAATATTTAGTGAGGCCACTAGAGAATCAATATAGGATCCATAGATTGGTATCAGGAACAAAAAAAAAGCATAATATTTACATTTGTCAGGTAAAATAATCTGCAACAATCTGCGGTAGTTGATTTAAACTTAAAACTCTATTCATAAAAAGAGATCCAGGTGCTGTTTCTCCCTCAAATAATTCAGTATCTTTTTCCACTACTTGGTACAAAATTATTTCAGCACTTAGAGTGCTCCCATTTCTTCCTATCTGAGCTGTTTAAAATACCAGGGCTACAAGTTTTTCTACCCGACACAAAAAAACTGGTAAATGGATTATTTTATACCAGGTGCTTGGCTCCAACAGGAAGCATTAGGGTGCAATTGCAACATGGCTGCCCTCTTTTCGGTAAACTCTATGTTAAAGGAAATTTCTTGAATTGCTACCATGGTTCAGGAGTGATTTTATGGAATCAACCATGTATATTTTTGGAAACCTGAAGTGTGTTATGTACAAAAGAAGCTGCCAGTGATCCTTCTTGTCTCAGGGTGTGTTTTCAGGAGCCTATGCTCAATATCTAGACTGATAATCTCTCCAGATCCTCTTGTTTTCCCCTCTGGAAATTCTTCTCATGAACACAAGTGGGACAAAATGGAAGGATAATCTACCCCATTTCAGATTCTTGACAGGAAGCTAAAAGACTCATGAGAAGTGAAACCTGTAACCAGATTTTGTAACAGCTTGTTCAGACAAAGTATTTCAATCCACACCTGCTGAAAAATAACTGCAGTTCTAGGTAATGAGATTAAATACAGGAGAGAAATACTATTCAAAGCAGAAACTTTCTCCACTTAATTATTATGTGGATAGCCCAAACTACTATTCTGTCATCTGTGAAAAGAACCAATACATTGTATACTTATTTCATCTCTTCCCACCCCAGCAACTGAAAAATTTAAAGTTGTTTCCTAAGGTAAAGTTGTAATGTACAATTTTGCACAAGGTTTTACTTCCTATTGCAGACAATTGGGTGCAATTGCCATTGGCCTGCAGAGAATTTCATTTTCCTGTTGCTTAATTGGCACATCCAAAATCTCTAGCAGTTTTGGCAAGGTTCCAAGTATTTGAAATTTCCATCTCTATCGTCTCATCCATGCCTTTCATGAAGTAGAATTCTCAAAATGGGCAATGTGATCACTCATGAATCCTCAAAAAAGTACTTTTCCACAGTTATAGAACTAGGTGCTCAAATATCTCCACTCTTTTCAATAAGAAAATAAAAACTCCAAAAGAGATAAAAGATTAAGAATTATGTCAACTATAATTTCAAAAACGAGACTCATAACTTCAAAAAATTTTCATGAAAACTTTCCCATACCTCACCTATTTTTTCACTGCTAAGTAAATGCTTACATAAGGCATCACTTTCATAAAAAATAAACTTGAGAAAGCCTTCGAAAATGTTATCTAATTACATAACACAAAAGTGAAAAAACAGAGCAACTGGATAATTTATTTGTCATAACAGTGTCCGTGGAGGAGACAGCTTAGGAACACAGCCTGAGCACCTAGACTTCAGTCTGAAGCAGTTGGTGTGGCTTGGGAAAGAAAAGCAGCCTAAGTGCACTGCATCTCAGGGAAGCAATTAGAGGAAAATGGGACCTCAACTAAGCCAAATTAGATCCACTAGCTTTTAACAAAACTTAAAGAAACAAGGGTTTTTGCCAGATGTCAGAAACTGCGCTAAAGGAATTTTAGGAATTGTCAGGTACTGTTAGTTAAATGCCCAAAGTGAACTGCATGTTTTAACAGAAACTCTCAGCAGTTACGACACTCCTTCAGAATTCCAAAGCAAAATATTTTGGCCAAACACTGCTGCCAAACCACTCTGTCTGTTCAATATCTACCTTCTGCATGAAAACCAGCATTTTGTACTTGATAGAACACATTCAGTCATTTGAAGTAACACTTGCTTAACTGTAAATATATAATGCATGCAAAAGTGCTTTACTAATTGCTATATGTTACACAAATGTCAGATACTATTATTATTTGAAGAAGGGTCTGGTCCAGAAAATAGGCTTGTACAGTCAGAAAATAATTTAAATAAGTCTATGAGTTCACAAAAGATTTCCTTTTTTCCTGTCTTTCTTTTGAGTTACAATGTTTAGAACTTATACTAAGTATTTAAGGGTTTATTTTAAGAACTTACCTTGATTCAATATATATTTAATCTGGCTACTAAACAGCTCTGAAACCAAGTATATCTCAGTCTTTTACATCATCTCATTTGGAGAGGAAGTTGGCCATTTATACATAGGCTGACCTATATGGGAATCAACAATATTCCAGATTTCTTCTGGTTAATGAATTATGTGTGCTCTTGCACTGCCTATTAATCTCATTTATCTGTGGATAAATGGGTAGCTTTCTAGACATGAGCAATTTTTGGTATATTCATGTGTCATAAGAAAGCTCTCTCCATCTCACTGAGCAAGGAATTCAATAAGGTAAGTGTGCACAAAAAGTATGCCAGAGATGTCAGAGAGGGGCTCCTGTTTACTAAATGTAAGAAAAAGGTATTCCCAGAAGTGGTACATTAGCAATAGCACCAATTGAACAGTTTGAGAACGTTAGGCTTGTTGCAACAAAGTTCATTTGTTGATTTTTTAAAAATTGCACTATGGTTGTATCTTCATTTTTTAACATATACATTATTTAGAAATATAGGAATATCATATCTGCAGTATTTTCTCAAATGTTACAGCAAAAATAACTGTATAGAAAGGGTAGAAGGGGAAGAATTAATAACAAAGCCAATGAGGTAAAATGTTAACAGTTGGGCTATAATGGGTATAAAGCACATGGTAATTCTGTGCAATATTTTTGCAACTTTCTGAAGGTTGGAAATTATCATAAAAGAAAAGTTTGCTTTTTTAAATCTCTGTTTCTATCTCTGCCAGCCTCATGAAAGGCGACTTCCAGAATTAGCGACAGAGGAAGCCGAGTTCTGTGGCCCATCCCGCCCTCCTGATGGCCCGGTGGAGGGTCGGAGCTCTACCCTGGTGGCAGCTCTGATTCTTCTTTGCATAGGACAATGTCAGGACTGCAGTTTTCTACCTGAGAAAACGGTGTTATTTTCGGGCAGTTTTCTAGCTGCAAGCATCAAAGCATACATAAATTCACATCTTTTGATTCCAAAATATTGGGTATTCATTTAAACTAGTGAGCAAAAGCACAGTGACAAGATCACTGTTATTTCTAACAGTTCACAGTTGAGAATCAAATGCATTCACAGCCAATCCACACACGCTGTGGCAGGTTTCGCCACAGCCAGAGGGAGCTTATATTTCAATGCTTTGTCTTAGGCACAGTTTCTTTCCTCGAATATATATTTCACAAGCCCTTTTCACGCCTACCCGTGGGAGAGAAGTCAATTAGGCTATACAATGGCATAGCTTGTGAAGAACCACTTTATGAAAAGTAGTCTCATAACCGTTTTGCTTCTAGGCCTTTGAATAGGGTGTTCCCTTTGCACAGAATGTGATTTTCTCATCCACCCCTATGGCCCTTTGTCTAACCATTGCTTCTGAGTGAGGACTCAGCACAGACCTCTTTACATCCCCCAGAAAGCCTTCATTCGTTCAGCTCTGGATTGGGTGACCTTCTGGGCTCTCCCAAAGCATCCTGCCTTTAGCCCTACAGCAGCCCCTACCATTCCGTACTAACACTTTGAGTAGCTGTGTTTGCAGCAGCGTTCCATGAGGGCAATGCTGAGGTACAATTCATTCTGTCCCTCCAGCCCCTGGCAAAATGCCTGGTATTTAAAATGTTAACAAGCATTACTAAATGAATAAATAGTGTGTGAGTGCTAATTATTTAAGGAAAAAAATCTATGCTGATCTAATCAATGTTTCTACCCATAACTATAGGATACAAAAATAAGCCCTATTTTGATTCTCTTTAACTGATTGTATGACCTCTAGAAAACATTCATCTTCTCTAGGGGTCTTCATTTGTAAACAGAAGACTATTGGAATAGATAGTATCAAAAATGCATGTTAGCTCTGAAGTGCCAAACTTAAATCTTACCTCAAGTAGATGGAAGTGGAGAAAATCAGCACCATGAAAGTATTATATAAATTGTACTTGTTCTGATCTTTCTGATAAAAATCTGCCTCATTTTAAAGAGAGGGGAACCCATTTATTCCAAAAAGTGCTTTTATCATTGGAAAATAAGTTCATTGCTTTAGCTCCATTTTTTAAAGTAAGTCATAAATTAATGGGTCTAGAGAGGATTAAGAACAACTAGCTCAGCAAGCTAACGTCACATACAGAAATCACCGCTTGCAGATCTTCTGATTTAAAAAGTATTTAATAAGCATGAGACTCTAGCTGACTATTTTGACAACATCAGTCCAATGCTGGCTAGCTGCCAGCTGTGGTTACCACCCAGGGCTCAGGTGGTATCAAACTTCCGGAGAAGAAGCCATTTCAAAATTATGAAACCAGCCTTTTGCCACATTTGAATCATTTTGCAATGTGCCTTCTCCTCCGGCCACCAAAATACATTCATGAAGACAGAGGGAATATTACTTTTTCAAAGTCTACGCATAATTTCAGACATAAACAAGGCAAGAGAAAAACACATCTGTCCTAATTAGCTAGCATTGAAAAGTTACAATTAAGCCATCAGATTTAACATTCAAAATGGGCTAAGAGAAAAATTCTAGAAGGGACATTTGTAATGAACAATAGTCAGGTATATGGTTATGATTCAAAATCTATTACTTTTGCAAATACCCAACACCTGTAAAAACTTTACTTTAAATTTGCTCTGCACTTTTCTAAGGAGTCTTGCGGCCATTACCTCACTCAACAAGCAAGACGCTTCTAAGTAGGATGACTTTTAGATGACTCATCCGGCATTCCCAAGGATGACTTATCTGACGCCCTCAGAAACTGTTGCCTTGCCCCAGGATTGCACATCAGCACTTGAAAAAGTCTGCTGATGGCACAGACTACAGAAATAAGAAGGAGTCCACACCCTCTTTAAATGAAATGATTAATTAACAGATCCTCTTATTTATTTACGTAGCCTAAGTAAAAATAACATTCATTTCAAAGTGTTAATTACAAAGGGCAGGAGACCACTATCAGGTCTGACTCTATTTGGTTTTCCTTACAAAAGAAAATGAATGTCAACCATGCTATTTGGAAACAGTTCCCTTAAAGCCACCCTGCCCTGGTTCCCCCACGGGCACCCCCCCCTACTTCATGTTTTCCATGTGGGGCACACAGCTCCTGGAAACTCATGACTTATAAGAGGAAAACACATTCTTTGCTTCTTTTCCATGGTAACTCACCAACAAGCCAGTATTCATTACTAAGCAAACACAATATTTTTTAAATTATATTTCTTAATGATGTGAAACAAAACACTACAATTTGTGATTCCCAAAATACAAATATACAGTGTAACTTTACAGAAAGATTTATCAGAACGTATGAAACAGTACTAGGGATAAATCCTACAGAAGCAGTAACATGTAACATCATGTTGGGAAAAGTTTTCAAAACTACCAAAACTAACTCAGAGGAAAACCAAGACTTACCTTTATTTCCCACCTCTTCCAAAGAACCAAAGAGAGATTCTTCTCTGAAAGTTTCTCAGCAGAACTGAAGCCTTGGGCTTCTGATTTTATAGAAGTTGAAAGGAAACCACACCCAGCAACCAGCAGTTAGTAATTGGCTGACTTTTGTTTGAAATACTTGGCTCAGCCTTGTCCAAAGAAACAAAGTGAAACAAGTCTTGCAAAACTACTCATCGTTGACAGCCTACTGGGAAGGAAGCAGAGGGGAAGATTTTCTTTTTCCGTCTGTAGTTTTTTCTCCAGATGGTGTAGAATGCAGTGGGTTTTCAAGTCTGCAGCACTGTGTGCTCCAATCCTGATACCAATGATTGACGCTTTATTTTTAGTTAAATAGGTTTGAAATGAAAAATGTTTAAACTTCAAAACAACACAGAGCAAAACTTTTCCTAAAAACCCTTTTAGTTGGAATCTCAGTTCCATCACTTATCATTGTGTGATCTTGGGGACAGACGTCTTTAATTTTTCTGAGCCTATTTCTACTTTTGTAAAATGGGGATAATATAATCCAGGCTGCCTAGCTACTGAAATTCTTGTGACAGTTTAGAAATAATGTATATTTATACCTTCTAATGCTATACAGTGCTGAATAATTTTCTATTTATATTTCACTAGCATTTTTCCTGCTTTTAAAATAAGACGTTTGGTGCTTTAGATATAGGTTGCTGATATAAACAAGAAATATAAAAGAAACGAAACTCTAGATTGACCCACAGTTTTAAGCAAAGTGCTCGAAATGTGATTATCGTGACACTCAAAATAAGTATTGGCACTGCAGAGGGGTCTATTTACAGTAATTCATTTGTAGAAAACAATTTTATGTAAACTTCGATACAAAGAGATCCTTGACATTCTCGACTAATTGAACACTAAACTAAGATTATAAATTGAAAGAATTCATGGACTAGTAACCGTCACAGAACATGTACTGTAAGAAATTTCCCACCTAATGCAAGGAAAGGAAATATGTTCTAATAATCTCAATGGTGATTCATTTTTATTCTTCAATCTTACAAAATATTCTATGATGTTGCCATTGAACTATGCACAAGTATGACCTCTCCCTCAGCATGTGTTTCGGTCCGGGCTCCACTTCAGAGATAAGTTCTTTTCCTCTTTTTCTCATAGATGTCTCAGGTATTTATATAAATGTTAGGGTTAGAAAAATCTGTGAAAATACTTTCTTAAGATTAGGTTGTCAGGTTTTTTTATAATACGCTCTAAATTCTCAATGCTAAATTCGATGAAATCAACTTATCCTGAAGTAGGATGCTCACTAATCTAAATATTTAAGAAAATGTCTATATTTTTGCCATCTACCATATGTGTTGAACTGATCAGCTACTAACTTATGAATTGATTGATATTGTTGCAAATTAGTATTGACAGATGTAAATCAGCTTTCTCACACCACATTAATTTTGTCAGGTGAGAAAGAAAATGATAATTACACAAAATTTGTTTCTCAATTTGTATCTGTATTCTTAACTTTGATAATGAAATGGAACATTTCTACCCAGTAACACTCTTATGAAACAAAGGAAAAAAGCCCATGTACCTTTCAAACAACATAACTACCTAAAATAAACACAGAGTCTCATTTTGTCTTGTTTTCGTGGTTAACAGGACAATAAGCCCAGGGGAATTGCTTTATATATTTGAATCTGTAATGTGTTGGTAAACCTATTATAGCAACAATAAAAGTGGTGCTTGTGGGGGAATTAAGGAAATAAAGTTAGGAGAACACCTTTTCCCCAAAATTCTAATTGTAACTCTAAAGGCAAATGAAATTCCCAAATGTAAAAAGAAAAGAATGTCACTAATTATATATGAATGTTGTTGTGAATAATCTGTTGGAATGTATTTTTCCACACAACAATAATGTCAAGTGGATTCGTGGAAATAAAACACCATATATGTTACCATGAAGGGCTAAGGGGCAATCACGGGTTAAATGCCTTATGTGCTTGAAATGCCATGCACTATAGCTCCCTACAGCTCCAGAGAAATGACTCACTGCTCTTGTTGCTAGAAGATGATGATTCATAAGCTCCATTTCCTTTAGAGAGAGAGCAAAGAAAGTAAAGGAAGAGAAGGAAAGAAGAAAAGATGGTTAAAAGCAACCATTATATGTTACATTTCCACATCATATTTACTTCTACTCCTTTAATGTAGACCTGATAGCGAAGAGAAAACAAACCAGGAAGACAACATATGGAGTCTCTTACACATTTTGTATCTTCACAGAGGAAAGGTTTTGCGTAAAACTCTAAACTCTAGCAAAACATCTGATTTCAGTGAGGTGTTTTCCCCACTTCTTCATGTTAGGCTCCATTTAGGTACTTGTCATTATAGAGAAGGTGTATATTGAGAATCAAAAAACCAGCCTTTTGCCCTGGCTGGTGTAGCTCAGTGGATTGAGCTTGGGCCTTCGAACCAGAAGATTGGGGTTCGATTCCCAGTCAGGGCACATGCCTGGGTTGCAGGCCAGTTCCCAGCAGGGAACTCACAAGAGGCCACCATACGTTGATATTTCTCTCCTTCTCTCCTTCCCTTCCTCTCTAAAGATAAATAAATAAAATCTTTTAAAAATAAAGAAAAAATAATATTAAAAAAACAGCCTTTCACTGAAATCCCCAGATCTCTCCATGATTTCATGCCCAATATCCAGACAATAAAATCATTGTTTTAGTTTGTATTTCTAATACATTCTCGGGTTAACTAAAGCATCTTGAGAGAGTTCTAAATGGTTTTCCCTTTACCTCTAGATTGATCGAATAATCATCTCTCTCACACACACACACATACACACTGAATTACTGAAAATATTATTATTATCACTACTCAGCTACCCCCAACATCCCATAGACAAATACATTTTTTTCAAATTGATGAAGTTAATAAAATGGGCAAGTGGAGAGCAAAGGTCAAAGGAAGGCATCCTCACTGGACTTCACTTAAAAAATGGATGCAATTATCTGTGTGTAACAAGAGAAGGAGCAAACTTCATTTCTTAACACATCGGGGAGGGGATTGAGAATGTAAAAGATTAACATTCTGATAAATTATCTTGCTCCTGTGACCTGGACTCAACAAAGGAAAAAATATAACCCTGTCCACCAAAGGAGTAAACAAAGATTGGAATTCCCTGATACTGGACGTCTTTTATCCCTAGGAACTTTGAACTTTGGGAGGGTTACAGAAGTTTCCTATTAGGTCAGGCCTCAGTAAGACAAGTGTTTGGTTTTGAAGGTCCAGACACGTCTGGAGCAATGTGTTTCACTTTTAAGGTCAAAATCATCAGTGAATTATGGAGCTAATTTGCTATGTTCTGACCGACAATTAAAAAATAAAATAGCTATAATAGAATAGAAATAGAATAAAATGGAACAATATGGAACCTGTTGAGGTGTTTCACATATTATTAGGTATTATTTGTGAAATCTTGGCTTATAGCATTATGTGTTTGCATGTGTGTGTGAAGGTATAGTATGAAGATATAAATGTATCTCAGCTGAACATTGTGCTTAGAAAAGTGAAAAAAGACTGAGGATGACTACGAAAGTAGATGCAGCCAAGAAAGGCAGACAATGCCGTGCCTTCCCAGTTATGAAGTGTAGGGAACGCAATCGTGTCGTCAGCAGTGAGGTATACATATGCTTGTCGTGTTGCTTGTCCTATAAAACAATGAAAACAGCCCCAGCCGGTGTAGCTCAGTGGATTGAGCGCAGGCCTGTGAACCAAAGGATAGGGGTTCAATTCCCAGTCAGGGCACATTCCTGGGTTGTAGGCCCAGCGGGGGACACAGGAGCAGCAACCATACATTGATTTTTCTCTACCTCTCTCCTTCTCTTCCCCTCTGTCTAAAAATAAATACATTTTTAAAAAGTTATAAAAAACTGAAAACAACTCAGTTATCCATTAACAGAGGAATGAATAAAAAGTGATATAATGTTAACAAACTAGATATATAAACACTAATACATGCCAGAAAACTTGTTGACCAAAAAAGCAGTGTTAAGGAATTAGCATAATGCCACTTAGGAAAAATTACTAACCATCAAGACAATAGTATATGTAGTAGAAATGTTCACATATGAAATAACATTATAATCAGCATGATTGAGGACACATAGTAAATGTGAATAAAGGTTAACCCGGAGAAGAGAAAATGGTGAATGGTATAGAGTACGTGTATTTTAACATGCCTATGTCTTTTTATTTCTTTTTTAACAAGCGTTCTGACATAAGTAATATTCATTAAACTTGAGTGTTAGGTACAAAGACGTTTATTATGGCCTTCTCTAGAATTTGTTATATGTTCAAAAACTTCAAACTTGTATGTGAAAAAGGAATAAGGCATTGTGTTTCACTTTTTCATTTAATATATTTATGAGTTTCATCCATATTTTGTGTATATTATTATTTTAAGTATTATTGTCTTTTCTTTATTCCCTTTGCTCTATGGTATTTAATTGTATAACTATATCACAATTTTTTATTCATTCTCCTCTAATCAAATATTGAAAATACTTTTAATTTCTGGTGATTACAAAACTATGCTCTATAAACATTCTTACCCAGATGACACTTCTGGTACTTTTGCTGGTCTCATGGCATATATACATCCATTCCCCTTTAGTCAGTACAGTCACAGACTTTCCACAGTTGTACCAGTTACTCTCCAAAACGGCTGCCCATGAAAAGTCCAGTTATCCCATATCCTTCTCAATGTTTGGTAAGGTCTTTTTTATTTTAACAATTCTGATGTTGTAAAGTTTTAAAATGCCTTTTTCCACTGACCAATGAAGTTGACCACCTTTTTAACACACATATTGGTCACTGAAATTTTTTCTTTCTTAGACTGCCAATTTAAGTTTTTTACTCATTTTTCCAATTGGTCATCTGCTTATTCTATATTGATACTTAGGAGTCTTATATATGTTCTGGATTCTTTGTACAGTGTTCACAAACAGAAGGACATATCAATTTTATTTTTGAAAATATTTTAATTTTCAATAGATCTACTTATACTCACACATACACACACGCGAGCACACACACCATGCACAAAACAATGGGCCAGATCTGGAGAAGTGGTTAATCCTGAATAGAAAATCAGAGCTTTGGGTACTCCCTGGCACTGAGCCTACTAGAAACTGCTCAGATGCCTCCAGGTTAGTGTGGTGACAGAAGCAGCTGACTTTCAAAGGCTGACTTCACGGGACGTCACCACTGCCCTGGGCCAGGGCCCTGCTCTGAGCTGGCCCTCAGCAATGGAGATGACTCGAACTAAAAATGAGGTGGTGCTCTTTCTTGCTTCTACAGATTTTCTGAAACCTTGTTTTCTGCTGTGACCCAAGGATGAAAGGAAAAATTCTAAAAACTCACCCATCCTGAACTCAATGCTATTCTTAGGGCACGAGCTTTGAGGTAGATGTTCATTTCGTTTATAATGGAAAGGAATGTGATACTCCTTCCATCCCACTGCTATAATTCCAATGGCTACCAAGCAAAAACAGCTAATACACTTGGGCTAAGATCTTATCTCTCTACCTCTCTTTTGTGAGTGAGAAATGTTAAGTAATAAGGTAGAAACTCGGCTTCAATGATGCTTAGTATCTATTCCGGTATGATTTAGGAAAAGTCATTGAATGATCTGGTGAGTCAATGACTACACTCCTATCGTCAGGATTATGCTGGGATTAGTAATTTCATGTTTCACACCTCTTTTTTATCCTTGAATACGGTATCCCATTCCTCTCTATGTCATATTTTTAAAAAGAGACTAAAACTGTCGTATTGGCTATTACAAGTAATTTTATCTCAATAAATTTTCAGGAAGTTTGGGGGAAAGAAAATTAAGATGTACATTAAGGTCAAGAGGTCAAACTCTGCTTTCTAGTTCTGTGGAAAGTAAGGGAGCTATTTAAATCCCAAGTTGTGAAATTTCAGGTTTCCCAATACCAGTTTAATTACCATACATTCTGTACACAGATTCTTTTTTAACCCTTAGTAATTTGTGTTAGCACTGTGCCTTTTCATTCTATGTCACCCTCCTTGTAGCAAAACATTGTGATGAGAAAAGAATATATAATAAATTCATCTCATGACAGTATTTATTTGAGTAAGAGATATCATGTGGTCAAGAGTCCAGGTGATGGGAACACTCTTTTATTGCTAGTAGGAAAACAAAACGGCACAGCCTGGTAATTCCTGACAGAATTAAACATAGTCTTATAACACAATCCAGCCATTGCCCCCCAAGGTACTTGAATGAGCTGGCAAACTTATGGCTACACAAAGATCTGCACAGATGATTATAGCAGCTTTATTTACAATTGACCAACAATCCGGAGCAACCAAGATGTTCTTCAAGACGCGGATCTAATGAAGAAAAGTAAACTGACAAACAAAATGAAACTAGAGGCATGGGTACATGAGACAGACTGGCAGGCTCAGAGGGGAGGGATTGTGGGGGACAGAAAGAGATTAGCCAAAGAATATGTATGCATATACACATAGCCCGTGGACACAGGCCACAACGCGGTGAAGGCTGTGACGGTCAGGGGGCTCTTTGGACTCTTTGTCCAAAAAGTATCCCTCTTTGCCTCCTACACTGACCCTCCGTTGACCCTCCCTCCACGAACTAATGGAGGTGGGGCTAGAAGTTCACGGGGCCTTAGGGGAGGCAGTGGGTGGGTCAGAATGCCGGCCCCTCAGAGGCAGAGCCTATGGAACCGTACGTAGATAAAGACCATCAACAAGCCTCTCATTGTGCAGGTCCAGAACAACTTGCAGTTAAAAAAGAAACTTATCTCACCAATAGAGAGTAAGGACAAATTTGGTCTGCACTATTTTGGATAAAGAGCAAATAGACAGTAGAATAAACCTTTAACTCATCTTTGGCTTGTAATGTCTTGACATACTTGTTACTATGAGGAATTTTTAAAACACTCTGTCTAGAGTATGTGGTTATCTCTATTTTTCAAGACAGATGTAACTGTAGTTTAAGGGTAACAGATACTTCTTGAGTTTTGCAGCGACACACCACATTTTTTTTCTACCCGCATAGTGATGGCTTGGAATTTAAGACCAATTTTAACAATGAATGATTTGAAATGTCTTGCAATGCCATAATTGTATAATTGTGACTGCTGTGTAACTAGAATGTAAAATAATTTTATTAATTTTTAAGATATTTTATACTTACACATCCATATATATATATATATATATACACACATATATATATATATATATATGGAAGGTTGTGAAACTGTCATAAAATAAGCATCAAAATATAAAATAAAAAACAGAGGGGAAGCAACACTTTTTATAACCAAGATCATCTTTAAGCTCAAAGCCAAACATGCAAATTCTAACATTTTCCCTAAATCTGCTACATAACTGGGAGTCTTTTGGAGAGACTAAAAATAAGCAAAATGTGAAAAGAAACAATTCTAAATTCTACATGCGATAGCTAAGTGCAGAAGAACCCCAAGAAATCTACATTTAGCTCATGGATTTACAATGGCAATCCAGAGAATTAAAGATCCTTAGACTTCATCAGCAACTCTTCTTTCTATTTGAAACTATATCCTTATATACTGTCACCTGCAAGGTTTTGCATTTTAAGAGGCTTTGGCAGGTGCTTGCAATATGCATATATCAGTTTAATTTCCATCTGGGTGAACAAGAAGTCAGCTGCCTGGAGCTGGGTTGTATTTGCTGTGGACACTGGTAAATTTGCTTAAAGTACTCCAAGTGTAAAGAGAATAAAGGCTTAGTTGGATGAAGAGGGAGCACACAAAAACTCATTGGGATTAGAAATGATGGGTTAGGCAAATATTCTGTATAGCATTTGATATTTGCAATATGAAAATGAAATGCAGATCAGAAGTCCATGGTCTCATGGACTTCTTAAAAGGCAATGTCTCTTAAACTTCCTTTAAACTGAAACATCTAAGTTACATTTTTATGCGGCTTGAGTGTACAAAGTTTAATACCACTATAGATATTTTTAAAGATGCTGTAGATGGGGGTTTGTGAAAACAAGTAGTGCAAGGATAACTAGTGTATAGCGAATGTCACTACAGTGACAGAGGCTTTCTGAGAAAATTAATGAAGAATCCATTTTGTGAACAAACTTGTTTTGCAGGAGTTACCAACGTTCAGAGTGTCTTAACTGCGGTTTAATGAGTCATGACTTTGGCATTTGCCCCTGGAGTGAGGAAGAGGGAGAGGGAGAGGGAGAGGGAGTTTTTCACAGTCCTGTCAGAAGCTAAGTAATGGGAGATAATACCATTTCTTTTCTTGAAATACCTGTATTCCCCCCCCCAAAGGCAGTTCAGTTTTAACATAGCAGATGCTTAAACCTAAAATGCAAACTCAAAAATTAAAAAAAACACAAAAAATAGAAAGCTTTTTTTAAACAATGACTCATTTCTCTTTAAGGAGAAGTGGTGGAAAAAACACAGTTTTCCCACATTGGAAGGTGCTCAGAACTGCTTAAAATACTTGAATCTTAAAGACACCACTGTTTGTTTTGGGTTATTTTTTAAAGGAGAAATAAAAAAATGCTTTTAAAAAAAATTTAAATTTATATTTAGACAGAGGTAACAAAAGGAAGAAAGAGAGGGAGAGAAACATCAATGTGCAGTTGCCTCTCTCATGCTCCCTACTGGGGACCTGGCCCGCAACTCAGGCACGTGCCCTGACTGGGAATAGAACCAATGACCCTTTGGCTCGCAGGCCAGGTCTCAATCCACTGAGCCACACAAGTCAGGGTGACACTGCGGTTCTTAATAAATTGCAATAAAATTATTTTAGCTATTTAAATATATTATTCTTTATTTCTGATGATCTCATGGAGGCTTAGAAAAGACTTTAAGACTAATTTCTAGGGCAAGGCATTTTCTGACTTTGAATTCCCCTCTATTGAAATCCTATTCATGTTTTACAATCCAGCTCAAAAGCCAATCCATTTTTACAGCTTAACTTCAAGTCTCTGTAGAAAGGAGTGTTGCTTCTCTGGGACGTAAGCAGCATATTGGCTAGATCTGAAACACAGATTCATTTAATGTGAATTTTAATATACCTATTTTTATTTTGTCTTTCTCCCCTTCCTCTAGAGACTAAATTTCTTCAGAATGTATTCTTATATCAAAACTGTCCACAGGGCTTCACACACACACACACACACACACAAAACGAAACATTTATTCAATTATTTAGCAAAATGGTTCAGCTGTACCTAATCTCTATGTGTTAGCTATCCTTAAAGTGTTAGACATCATGCATATAAGTACTATTCTAGGCACTGGGGAATGCAATTAAAAATAGGACAAAAATGTCTACTCTCCTCACAGAATGTACATTGTAACAATACAAGTTGTTTCGATGTGTCAGAGACTCTACAATTCGAAGAGAAAGCTTACCCTTTTGCTCTCTGTGGAATTTCCAAATAATCTACGCATAAAGAGTGCAGGCTTTGAAATTGCACTTTTTCCTCACGAGGTGATTGCAGTCAACATATCAACAAATGGAAGATTGATGACTTAGGTCATTCTCTTATAAGGATAGCCAATATCTTCATTTTTTAAAAAAGTAGAGTAGGTTAATAACATAAGGCAACAATAGTTAAACCTTTGAAGGCACTGAAACACAATTCTCTGCTCTCGTGGACTTGCCGAGATGATATCACATCTACCCCTCCATAGTGAGTGTCAGAAAAAGGCTGTGAGAACAGGGACCTTGAGAAAGCCATTTTCAGCATTGTTTCCAGGGGTGAAAGTCAAATTCAGGAAGAATGGGCCAATAAAAGCAGGAACACAAGGGGAGGGTCAGTAGACAAGTCAGTTAAATAAAGGCAGGTATAGTAGTAGCTCTCAAAGGTAGAGTGAGAGAAAGCCAAGGTCTTCTTCCACTTCTAGGTAAAGAACTAGTATGGGATGAACAGTAACAAGTAATCGCTAATGCTGACTGAGCTCTTGCACTGGGCTAGGTGATAGGAGGCGGGGAGAGGAATAGATTCAAGACAGGAAAGATCTTGACAAAGTAACCAGCAAACCACCAAGGGGAAAGAGCATTAGGACCAAGGGAAGCTTTTCAACTAGCTTGTCATCATTTTACAAGTTAATTAACCTCTCCTTAATATGAATAATATCTGTGGTATTGTTGACTTGCACTTTTAGTATAAGTCCCTGGGTTGGTCAGGATTACTAGTGTAGACCCTGGACTCTAACAAGATAGTCAGAAAGAGGGAATTGCACAAGAAAGATACAGGGTGTCTTTTGTAATTCAAGTATAGATGTGGGCCTCAGGCTCTTAGCAGTTTGAATACTGTTAGAAGTTTCTTTTTTTCTTATGTCTGCATGAACGCATCTAATTTTTCTCTGAATGGTAGGAAACGTGACAACCAAAATCATTGTCCTTCACACTTCTTACCACTTCTCTACTAGAGAAGCCATTTTTCTTTTCCTGTTTTGGGGAAAATATCCTGAAGAAGTGTTCTGATTGGCCTAGCTTGGATCACTGGCCAATCCATAAAACAATCCATTGTGGAAAGAGAAATGGTGTGCTATGATTGGAAGACCTTATTGGAACTGGTTGCCTGGTTTTACCCAGTAGAAGATAGGGTTGTTCTTAGCATCAGGAAGAATGCTTCTTAGCCAAAAGACCAAATGTCCCCAACCCTCTCTCAGGAACAGAGTCCACTGTTTTCCTCAGTACTTCTACTTTTATTATCTGAAAATGTTTGAAGTCTTTAAGCTTCTAAGATTGGCCTTCAATTTCCTTTTGCTTTAGTTGAAGCAAGTCCTCTATGATCTTACCGTGATTTAGGAATCATATGGAATTTTTAAAGTATTACAATATTTTATATGTGCTCTTATCATGGAACACCAGGCAAGGAGTAAATTTTTCCTTGGTACTGACTTAATCTGGAAAAAAAAAAGTAAAATCCCACTTTCAGTATCAATATCATCTCATTATTCTAGCATCAAAGTGACTTACTTTAATGCCTTATGTATCTGATATTTTTGCAAGAGTGATATAAATTCTTAGCCACTTGTCATGAACAGCAACAATGTGACAGAACTTGGAAACATATAAATAAGGCCTCTTTTCTTTTGACAGTTGTCATAGAACCTCCTTTCATTTGTTTTTTATTTTACTGAAATATTGTGAAGTTGTGGCAAATATGGTCCCATATCAATTCTCCAGCCAAGTCCACGAACGTGATATCTTTGTTGTTCTGTAATTTTTATTACTCTGGTCACATTTTTTCATTCATATAGAATATCACTATTTACAAAATCCCATTGTATCATTCTCTCATTTATTCATGACTTAGGCCAGCTCAATCCAACGTAATGTATAACAGTCTTTTAGCTAGAGGTTGCTCGACTTTGAATAGGGTGTGCTTTGTTGTATAGGTGTAGATAGAAATAAAATGAAGATTAGAACGGAATCTTTGTGACCTTCCAAAAGACGTACACTCAACTTCAGTGCCCTCAGAAGGGGTAAATTTGAGATAATGAGAACCTGTTAAAAAAGCATACCCTATTAGAAACGTTATGACTGGTTTGTAATGCCCCCAATATCTACCCATTTGCTGCTCAGCTCAGAGGCCCATTTGTCATCAAAGGGAATGAGAAGTTAAGGTTTACAATCTACCCCAAATTCTGGAAGACCCGTCCTGACGGCACAGCCATAGAGTACTTAGGAATGTCCGTCACTTTCCCCTTAGGAAAAGCACCATTTTTCATATGGAAACTGAACATAAGTTCGGATGAATTTTTGGGATCCACACCTAAGTCAATGGTGTATTTACCAAAGGAGTAACTCAAATTATTTTATAGTTATAACTCTAAATAATATGCATGTCATTGGTGGGTCCAGAAGAGGATTTGATCCTGGTCTTGAAGAATGTAAAGCAAGTGCCCAAAGCCTTGGGAGCTTGGTGTGCAATATTACATTTAGATTTCCTTTAAAAGAAAAATAAAGTCTAAGTGAAAAACATATACTTTGTTTTAACAACCACAGAAAAGAAGATATTGTTCCACTAAATAAGAAAATGATTGTTTTTTTTAATGAAGATTGGTCCTTGCTTTGTTTTCTCTCTGTGTATTACTGGAAACATTAACCATCATCCATCATTTTAAAATCTATTTTTCTCCTAAATGTTCATCTTTTCATGGTGCTTTTTTGATGCCTGAAATAGTGATCCTCTTTCCCACACATTTATAGATAGTCACTTCACTATTATAAAGAAAAATGATGGTTTTAGGTAGAACTCTATGAGAGAAAATAGATGTGTATGTGTGAATATATATTATAGTATATGTCCCATCAATGCTGAGAATGAATATAAAAATATGTATGGTGAAACAATAAAATCATTCCTATTTCCAATTGATCAGTTTAAGAAAGTACAATGTTCATTAAGAGCCTACTGTCCTATCCTTCCACTGAAATATTCTGTTGCGTGTTAAGGGAGAAACTCTTTCCCTCAATATCATTTCTGAGGAATGATTACATTCCACTTACATTTTTATAAAGTAACGCTATCTCTTGTGTTAATTCTGAAAAAAAAAAACTAAACTAAAAATGGGAAGATAATAATGGTCAAACTTTTTTGTTTTATTTTGTTTTGTTTTTTGCCTTCTCATCCCACAGTTAAAAGCTACGACCGTGATGACTTGCCACTTCCTCTTCACATGTATGCTGAGCCTAACTAGACCCGTATCTCTACCACTTCCTGATAAAGACACTTCCCCTTTCCCCCCAAATCTTTGTATTCTCTAAGGTCCAGCTGCAATATACTCCTTAACTTTCTAGTTCAATCTTTTGAGTATTCAATCATATTTCTGTTTATATTAGTACTTAATAGTTCCATAGTCTTACAAACTCATTCAGATCATCCATTATGTTTTCAATGTCTTTTAAATTTAAACCTGTTAGAAATTATTCCCACTCCACTTTTCTGTGAGTAAAAATGAGATGAACCATACAGAATTTCAGACATTTTTTCTTTTAAAGGAAAGGGGAATGAAGTGGCTATATATGACCTCTGGTCAGTTTGTTTCAGACTATACTGAAACATCTACCTACCCCAAAGAACTGGGCTCAAAATATAGCAAGCGTTTAGATCAATTTTTATTCACACACTGTGATTCATAATCAGAAGGAAAAATTAAAAAACTTCATATCCTGAGCAGTGCTGCTCAGTGGGGTGAGTGTCATCCTGCAAACTGAAAGATCACTGGTTTGATTCCCGGTCAGAGCACGTCTGGGTTGGGGACCAGGTCCCCAACTGAGGGTGTGGGAGAGGCAGCCGATCACTGTTTCTCTTGCCATAGAAGTTTTTCTTCCTCTCTTTCTCCCTCCCCCTCCCTCTCTAAAAAATAAATGAATAAAATATTTAAAAAATTAGAAAATTATAATTATGACTTAAGAGGTTGATTATACTAAACTACTTTTTAGTGACTTTGGTATGATGTGCAGTTTTGTGGTCCCCCAACAAACTGTAAATTTCTTGATTTATTTCTTGTTAGTTCTATTTCCTAACACTCTGCATGGCACATAGGAGATGCTTAATAAATACTTGTCACATGAATAATAAGTGATGAGATCTCTCTCTACTAGAATGAGCTCATCTGTTCAAGAAATTCTTTACTAAGCAATCAGATGGACAATCTGACACATCCTCCACTATTGGGAAGCTGATAATATTCTCTCACAATGCAGGAATCCACTAGGAGTGCTTGCACAGGATACAGGTGAGTCGATACCGACCTGTTACATAATGAAACACAGGTCCTGTGATCCAGCAACAACAGGCATTTATACCTGTGAAATCAATTCTAGTTTCAGTTTCTGATTCTGTCTTTTATTCTCCCTTTCATCTCACAATGAAATCCTTCACTGTTAATGAGAAGATGACAGTAACGAAGAATGGCTTTCTTGTTTAATAATCCATTGTAGACATATTAACTACAGAATTTGGAGTGACCAGAATGGGATTTAGAATGAGCTCATTGTAAGGAAAAATACGTATTTTTTACTATAATTTTAAAAAATAGGATTAGGAACTTAGGGGTGGAGAGGAACATATTAAGGGTGCAGGAAAGAAAATCAAAGATAAAAGAAGTGCTATTGTTATCTTCCTAACTTTGATAAGTTGCTGAATAAATAGTCTACATGGGACCAGGTCAGAACTCTCTGAAATTAAATCAGGAAGGAGGGAATTCAATCCATCGTGGTAAACCTGGCACAACACTCTCGGTTTCTTTAACTCTCTGCCTATTGTTGATAAGCCGGAGCTCCCCATCAGTCCACTGTCTTTATCTGTCCATGACTTGGAAACATGAAACCTTGCAAGGCCTTGTGCCTACGTAGGTGGGCAGGTGGTGGCAAGGTAGGAAGGTAATGATGTGACTGAGCTTTTTTATGGTTGACCAGCTGGCTCCTTGTGATTTAAGACTGAAACTCAACAGATCTCACCAACTAGTGTACTCAGGCCCATATTGAGATTCCCGAGGCAAGCTTGAACTTTCCTCAAAAAGGGAAATGAAAGCCAAGGCAGGTAAAGAGGGATGTCAGCAGCCACATTTCTGTCCCTGGTAAATTGCCTGTCATTCTCTCAGATTCTTACCCTGAGTGATCCACTTTACTGTAGCAGAAATGTTTTACTCCTTACAATCAGGTTTAATCATTTAACATGTAAAACAGAACAGGTTCTTTTCTGCTATAATACAGACAAGTGTGTATCTCTGTGTGTCTGTGTGTGTTCAACATGCCCTGAATGTTCAGGTTCTTAGATAGAAGTAACTTAAATATTTTTCAGTATTTTTTCTTTACCAGTTAATAATTGGCAGCATTTCATTTGGGAAAGTTTAAACACATTGAAGTAGTGGATTCTGTTACTGGGTCTGGTCAAAGGGGAACACAGTTATCGCCTTACGTTCATTTGACTCTGGTTTCTGCATCGAAGCTTTATTGACACTTTGCTAAGCAATGTGGTATAAATTTTTCCAAGAATAATAAAGCAAATAATGATTCAGAAAGATAGGTCTGATCATGGTCACTATTCAATTGTAGGTCGTTTTATTTGGAAAATATGCTAGAACGGTTCTTACTAAAAATAGAAACAGGTTTTTTAGTAATTTTCTGTATTTGAAAGACATCTTAAAATGCTTCAAATTAATTTGTGGAATGGAACATATATATTTATATGTATATGTTAAATATGTCAATTTATGTATTTTGAGTACAAATGATAAACTTTTCTTCCTGCCAAGAATTATGTCACTATCAATAAAGCACATCACTGATCACCTGGAACTTTATTTTACGACTGCCTGATTCTTGAGCTGGAACAAAGTTGCCCTGAGGGCAGGACAATAAACAGTGCCTAGCATTTTCTTCTCAAACATGTAACTATGATGTCCTTTAAACCACAGAAATAGAAGTGAAATGCTGCCTGCTACATTAATCAACAGGGGAACTTTCTATTTGTTTAACACAGTAGCGCTTGTAAAACTTTTACACATTTTAGGCATATTTATGCCGTCCTCAGAATTACAGTGTGGGAAGGGAAGGGCAAGCGATCATTGTACATATCTGAACACTGGAACACAATGCAGTTGAGATTTAGTTCAATGCAGTGACTCATATTCAGGAGCAGTGAATTCAGATCTTTTAGCTTCTTTGATTTCGGACCATGGTGCCAAGCTTAGCTTAAATATCTGGAGGCATAAAGTTATCTAAAATCTAAGTTGTAGATTGACAAAACATTATGGAAAGCAAAATTATGGATTAACAATAAAATACAGAAATGAGATTAGAATACGATGACTTTAGTGACCATGAATCAATACGTGTAGCTACCTTTTAAAACTGAAAAGTCATCCAGTAAACTCTTGGATCTATAGTCCCATCCCCCAGAGTACGTAGATCCACAGGCATTCACTTGCTCTCCTTCCTTTGGGAGGGCGTGGGAACCTCAAAAGAACACTGTGTTTCTGACAAGTACATCATTAGTTTAATTTCCTGGATGAGTCTCGAAAAACAAGCTTTTCAGGAGTTAGTATTCATGGTGTGTTCATACTTTTCAAAGTTTTCTTTCGTTTTGAAACTTTTGTGATTCTCAGTAATTTTTCATACCTGACAGCTGAAACAAAGCTCAGTGATGGAATAATGAGACGGTTTGATTTATTCATTGTCTCTGCAACAAAAGGGATGCAACGAGCAGCTATCGCATACGCACAGCGATTGTCCACTCAAGATCTTTTCTCTGGGTTGATTGTTCCTGAATTCTATGGTTTTTCATAATTGTCTTTGACTTTGAAATTCTTTTATCCCTGAATTAACTTTTACCCTTCAGTTCCTAAATGTTTATTAATTTTTGCCTCTATTCACTGAAATCATTAAGTCTAATTAAACGCTTATATTTAGTAAGTATTTTTAAATGCTTATTAAAAATATTCCAATTTTCTTAGTGTTCTTCAGAAAAAATAAATAAATAAGCTGACTCTCCAGACAACTTTCTTTGTATTGTTGGTTTCGAGTAAGTCATATCCTTACAAAATTACCAGAATAAGTTCTGTTGATTAAAGCAGATGTAATACAAAATGTCATTATTCCATCTTAAAAAAAAACAGAAAAATACTAAAGCATGAACTAAGTCAGATAGATATGCTTTACTCTAATTTCCCTTTATGTTGGAGAGTAATCTAATTAAATGAACTTCCTAATACTCTGTCACTCTGTATCTGCTATATATTTAAATAATTGATAACACTATTGATTGGAATTCATGTTTATTTATCCTTCTAGAAATCAAAAAAATTAATGTAAAATACTTTCTTGTATCAATGGCATTAAAGATATAATTTGGGGGGAGAAATAAAAAAATCCCATCTTAAAGACATTGCTAATTGTTGAAGAACAAAAATGAGTTATTTGATTGTTATATTTCTCAAACTACTAATATTATATTTTAAAAATCATCAACATGATGATTCCAAAAGAAAAACAACTTTAAAAAGACTTCAAATCTACAGATCCTGGGCTTAAATTATAGCAATAATTTTAAAGAAACCAACAAAATTTTAAAAATCCGTATTTTTTCTTTAAGAAATAAATTAGGAAAACAAAAAACACCAACCAATCTACCATGAGTCCATCACTCTCCAATGAGAGATTTGTTTTTTCTGCAGGAGGGTGGTCACTGGTTTGCATTCCAGCACAGTTCCCAGCAGAGGAGCAGTGCAATTAAATGTTCCAGGAAGCATTCTGTGCTATCTCGCCTGGTGTGTGGCTGACGGTAGCATGACCTGAGTCCTCTTTGAGCACATGACAGGACATGTGTAGAACCAGATGGTTTTCTCAGGTGTCACGAACGCAGGAACGCTGCTTTTGTAAGCCAGAGGCAGAACATACTCTGAGTACAAATGACGGGGCTTGCTACAACTGGCTCATCAGGGTGGGGCCATGACAGTCAACCAAGGAGGAACCACGTCACACACAAAGTACAAACACAAGCCAGAGGCCGGCCGGAGTCCTCAACAGGAGACTCATTTTTCCATCTGTGAAATACATGTAACAATTAATATTCCGTATATTTGTCAGTGGATCACATGAGACAGTCTGTGTAGAAAGCTCAGTAAAATGTCTAGTAAATAGACATTTCTCAATAAAAAGTTGTTTTTGTTCCCTCACAACAAACGGACTAAGACCATAAACAAGAATGAAACCTGGCCCTAATTCAAGAGCATCAAACTCATTTTCACTGGGGGCCACATTAGCCTCGAGGATGCCTTCGGAGGCCCGAGATAATTTTAGGACTGTAAAAATGTAGCTACTCCTTAACTGTTAAGGAGTTGAAATTACATTCAGCCCTTTTAAGACAACCTCAAGGCTGATGTGGCCTCTGGCGAAAATGAGTTTGACACCCTGCCCTAATTAGACCATAATAAGAAAAATTATTTTCTAAGGTAAGAGTGAGTTTTAAAATAAAATAAGATTAGGTTTTCTATTGTATTGAAAATGAAGTTATTTTGTGAAATTGAGTCATTTGGGGGGTACTTTTAAAATAGTCTCTGAACTTCTTTCTGCATCTTGAAAGACACACGATCCAATGTCCCTAAGAGTTTGGTGCCTACGAAAAATAGATTAAAAGAAGTCTTAAGAAGCTGAAAGAAAACAAGTGAATTATTTATTATTTCATTTGTCCTACTTGTGTTTATGAGCTGCTATTGAGAACAAGCAGCATGTTTATTATTTTATTATCAGAAGACTGTATGTTATAAAATAGGTACGAGGGGAGTGTTACAAGCTATCCAGAGAAAAACACTGAAGACAAAGAAGCAGCATGTTAGGAAAAAGTGAGATCAGAGATACTGCTAATACAAGAAACCAAGGAGAGGACAAGGGCAAGGCCTTCTGCAGCCGCAGTGCTGCCGCTGGAAACCAGGAGGCAGGAAGCCCTGTGGTTGGTCTCTCAGCTGCCAGCGCAACTTGGAGTGTGTGTGCTGCCAAGGCACTTCCTCAGCTGGTTGCTATAGAAATAATTACACCACAAAACTCTGAGGCTGCCGAGCAGATGGGTGTTAAAGTAGAAATGCTGTGATTTTTGAGTGTTTGTTCTAAAGTCCTCAGGATTGAAAAGGAGATAAAGTGAAAAACAAAAGCCCATCGTTATTTGAATTGAAAATGCAGAAATATTTCGCAGTTCAACCACGCATTCCACGTCACCACCACAAACCAGTGGCGAGGGCTGTTCGGGGCTGCCGTCCTCAGAGTCCTCAGCAGATGCTGAACGAAACAGGAAGTAAGGGCCAGTGGCAAGGGGAAGACTGATTTTAATCAAGAAACCGAAGATAAGCGTATCTTTCATCAGGTCTCTCTGGTTCAAGACCTGACAATTTTCAGCAATTAGACAACAGCCATGTTTCCCATTTTAGCCTGATAATTTATGGAAAGATTCTGTGATAACAATTGTGGCTCTTTAGTCACCATGAATTAATAAATGACACAGTTACAAAGAGGCCCAAATTTTGAGACTGCATCTCTTCCACAGTGACTATTAATTTCCCTTTGACTCATCTGGTATTGAAAACTTATAATTCCACCTTACAAAAACTCTGAATTTAATTTGCATTGTACCCAAGTTAAGCATTCCATGTTAACTAGTCCTATCTAAGTTTATCTCAATAATTTCAAGTAATTCTGCCAATTAGTCAAAGACAAATATATGGACATAATAATATTTTCATTTTTATAAACTGTGATAAACAGTTTCCTAGTTCAAAAAAGGAAAGAATGAACGCTAAATGAAAACTTCTAATCAAGAATTTGTTAAACATAGAGCATCGTATTAAGTTCTGAGGTAAAAGACTGATTCCGTTTGCAAGGATCTAAGGGACCTTTCTTTGTATATTAAAATTTCAGCAACCAGTCAAGTCTAAATAAAGTAAATGTTCAATAAACAGGATAACTATTCAGAGGAAGGGGTCACCACCGAGAGATGGAGGTCATTGGGAGAGGCATTATGGAAGCCTTAAAAAAGCAGCACACAGAGAAAAGGTACAAAAGTGTGTCCCTGAGATGAGAAGCCTCGTTAGCGAATACAGAGAGGCTAGACTGTGAATAGTGGGCTCGCTGATGATAACTTTAAATTACAAATGAATTACATGCTAACTATGTAAAACGAAGTGACAAAAATGTCTACAGTACATACCTGTTGCATTACGGGGCCCTTCTGGGGGTGTGAGGACTAGTTTAGGTTTTTAAACTAAATAAGGAAATAATACTCCATGGATACTAATGATATCAGGCTTTTGCTCCTTTGGTTTAATACTTCCTTATTATGCATCTCGAATCATGCTCTTGTTGTTTGTCCATGTACTTTTTCTTTAGAAGCACTTTGGGGTATTAGCCATCCCCACAGACTCCTGGTGGTTTAGTGCTGTCACTAGACTCCTGCTCTTCTGGAACCTTATCATTCCCATTGACAACAGGGGCCCAGTTCCCTAGCAACACTGCTTAGCATCAACCCTGGCGCAGCCACCACTGAGCTTCTCAGATATGCTGGTACTTCCATCACTAGCACATTTCTTATGAGTTTAGTGATGAGAGCACTTTCTGGCCCTTCCAACAGCATAGCCAGTTGGTAGGATCTCCAGTGTTATACAATAGAGTCATTCTAGCATGCTCAGTTCGCTGAGACTTTTGAAACCTTCCTCAAAACTCTGCCAAGGCAGTTCTATCATTTGTATTTAATTTAACATGATGCCAGTGTCCCCCACATTCCAGCCGTTATATTGGGACCATTTTCAGATGCCCTTGCCAGGGAGTTTTCAGTTGTGGGAGAATGCTTCCTCATCAGCCAGTGCCCTTTCATTGAACTTCTTTGACACCCCTCCCACTCCAGTCAAACACCGTCAAGTTCTACTTGTTGGCATCTTCTTCCCCAATTTCTTTGAAGTTCTTTTCGTGTATAATCCCTTTTTATCTCTAGCAGGGAAGTACTTCCCTAGTTGGCCTATACTGAGACTAGACCCTGATTACAGGACAAGAAGACATTAGAGGAGGTGAGGTCAGAACTTCAAGAGGAAAATTATTTTCCTCCAAGATCAATCTCAGTTGAGGTTTTGCCATGGTCTTCTGGCGAGAGAAGGCTGCTATAATCCAACAAAACAAGTTGACCATGCGTGGAAGCCTCAGAGTTCAGAGGAATCTGGGGGTCCCATGGTCTCAAGCATATCCACTCATGTGTTCCCATTCAATATAGCCCCATTCCTTCCATATCAGGGTTCAGATTTTAGCGCTAAAGACTAGTCAAAATTATGATTTTGGCTTTTTTTATAGTTCAACTATTTTTCCAATAAAATGCAGCAGCCAATCTGCAGTTCAGTCTGCCTTCTATCTATAGAAATTCTGGAATCTCTTTAAATGCTTCCTCAGAGGCTTTCTAATGTTCACACAAGGCCTGAGGTTGGTAATTGACAGATGTAAGCCTGTCAGTTTTCTTCTTCAAAGCAACAGTGGTACCAGCCAACTCAGTCCTTATAATTATGAATCCCTGCATATCTCTGAAATGGTCTGTGTACATCATGCAAGTCAGTGCATCTCCTGTCACCTGTGTCCCTTCCTAGCTTGCCACTGGTGAAAGTTACAGCAATCATAATGTTAGAGTGAGCAGGAAGTTTTTAATATTTTATCTCCAACAATAGGCTCTCTACTGCTATCTAAATGGCAAGCAATCTGATTACAAAGTCATATCCTAAGGATATGTTTCTTAGGAGCATTGCTGCAATTAGCTATTTTCAGTTGGGTTTCCTCATTGGTTTCCTAAGACTGCCATTACAAAGTATTACAACATTGGTGGCATAAAGCAACAGAAATTTACTGCCTCATACTTTTGGAGGCTAGAAGTCCAAAATCAAAATGTTAACAAAGCTGGTTCCTTCTGGGCACTCCATGAGAAAATCTGTTCCAGGTCTCTCCCCTGGCTTCTTATTGGCAATCACTGGCACCCCTAGGCTTATAGATTCAGCACGCTAATGTCCACCTCTGTCTTCACACGACATTCTCCCTGTGTCTCTGACTCTGTGTCCAACTTTCCTTCCTTCTAAGGACAACACTCATTGCATTTGGGGCCTAGCCTGATGAAGCAAAAACCTTGTCCTAACTTGAGTCCATCTACAAAGACCTTATTTCCAAATAAGGTTGTATTTATATGTTAGGATTTCAACATACCTTTCAGGAAGACACAATTGGACCCATAACAGTTTCACAAAGACAAACCCTGTGGTGGAAATTTTTGTGTAAGTGATCTATTAGTACATAGCCCCACCCCCTAAAAAATACAGTAGGAAGAAGACCAGTCAAGGGTCCATTATCAAGCAGCACCCGACTGAGGATAACTTTTGCTCAACACAGCCATGGAGTTCTGGGGACAGAAAAAAAAAATTAAGACAGCAGAATCAAACAATCTTTAATGAATTTCCTATAGAAAACTCAGTCACAGGGCAAACACTCAGTTCTCTTTCCCAGGTCATTGACAACTGAGAGATCCCAATAGTCTCTGGAGAATAAGCGGTGACTTTGCTGGATGTTGCCAGCACTCAGAAAGAGCATCCACTTACACATTCAAAGCACTAGTTCCTATTGCACATATTAACATCATTTGCCATCTAGCACCCTAAATATATGGTACTTCAACAAATAAAGAACTCCATATGTTATGAAACCATTTCAATTTGAACTAGTATCTTTTAAAATTCACATTATTATAAGTTTTAATGAATACACTAAGAACAGCTGGCATTTTTTGAAAATACTACATTTTAGGCCTGGAGTTTATTAAATAAATAGTTTTCTTTTCATTTGCTTTCTGTCTTGGGTACTTTTGCTCAAGTGTTATGCTCTGTGAAGGGAGCTCTTTCAGAGATACCATGTAGAAACTGTATTAATATGTCTCATTGCAGAAGCAATTGAAAGACCTGGATCACATAATTAACTAGGAAGTAACTTAGGAAAATGCTCTGCTTTTTGTAAAACAGAGGCTGAAGGAAACCAAAGACACAGTTTTTATATAGAACGTCCACTAGAAATTTTGTAAATATATATGCAGCATTTACCTCACCAGTAGATTTGCAGCAAGTCTCGTTGGGGTAACACTATCACAGCAGATAAATATCAACACAAAGAATTAACGTTTCTGTGGGTTTAAAAGATTTCCTTTGAAAAATAAACACAATTTCAAACTATATTATAATTTGTAGTTTATACAATTTAAAAAGGAAGAAGACTTATTTGGAAATTAAGAACAGCCACCAATTTAAGTTGGAAAATTTAAGTTGGAAACCAAACTTGCCAACCTCTTGATTTTGGACTTTTATTTTCCCGAAAATAGATCAATCAATCAATCAATTAATCTTGTTTTCTCAGCCAACCGGTCTGTGGTATTTGGTTTTGGCAACCCCAGCAAGGCTATACAATACAGCACCCACTGACAAACACACAGGTGCTGGCTTGTGAAAGTGAGAGCACACTGGGGGAAGGCGTGCAAGGAGTGGAAAAGGAATCTGAGTCAAAGCAGGGAGAGCACTAACAGTGTGTGCTTTGGACTTACCCCTTCACTCCCAACGAACCATTTCTAGAACCTGTGCTTCTTATCTCCACCATGGTACTCTTTGCTCCATGAGACATGATAAGGGTTCTCCTGGAACCTAAGGCTGTGGCATATACCTACCTTGTCAATGTGGGCTCTGAAAAATTTACCAAGACTTGCTTTTATATAATGGCAGCAGGGGCAAGTATTTCTGGATCTAGGGATATTCATTTGACTACATCTTGCTGTTTCTACCCCTGGTGATAACTTCGAACAGGTAGTAAACGCAGCAGTTGCTGTAAGATGCCCGTAAGGTGCCAAGAGCACAGGTCTTTAAGGTCAAAGACAGGTCACTTCACAAAGTGATCAACCTAGACCAGGTACAATGTTAACTAAGGAGGGGGGGGAATCTAGAATACATAATGAGGAGCTCTTAGTTGATTGGTTACTGATAAAAAGTCTTTTCTTAGTTCAGTATGTCGTAAATACTGTTTTCATATCTGCACATACAAGGAATTTACATCACAGTGCTAAAAATACAAAATTCATAGCCACCTTTGAGGAATTGTTGTATATAGATGGGAAAATAAACTAAATAGTCACACAAATGACAGATCCTTTTTGCTTCTCTAAAGGACTTATTATAAGAAGCACATTATAGTCTGTGATGTTAAGACTGACTTTACATGCTTTTATGTTTCCAAATCTAATTAGTATAATGTCTTATTGCACTGGGACTCTACTATATAATGCAATGTTAAAGCCGATCTTACTTTAGTCATTCCTTATCGTAACTCTATTGTTAGTATAATTTTTATCTTTACTTGGGGCTATAACTTTATATTTTTATTGCCTGGAGAAAAGATTTACTATGCATCTATAACTCACAAATTAGTACATCAAATACCTTTCTTATACATTTAAAAAATGTTGCAACAATAATAATTCAACTTTTAAGAATAAAGTATAGAGATGCAATTCTCATTTTAGAAAAAGCAACAAAATAATGGATGTGATATAGTAATCTTTAAAAATAGGAATACTATGTGTAAATTTGTACAAAATTAAGCGATTTTATTTTTGACTATGTCAAAATAAAAATGAATGTGAAATCACTTGGCACTATTTTTAATAAGAAAAAAATTAAAATTTGCACGTGGTGCTCTGAGTGATATATAGGTTATCTGCAGAAATGAATCAATTTGGTGGCATTGTTTATAGCCATAGAATGAAAAATACTCCAAAAAGAACTCATTTTTGATAGAAAAGAATTTCGGTATTTTCAGAGCTAAAATAAACATCTAAATAAATCTTACATGTTGTTCTATATAGAAAATTATTTTGACATTAGTTTCACAAATGTTCTATTTATGCTTAGTGTTAATTAACTTTTAAATATTCATTAAAATAGCAGAATCTTCTGTTGTAATACAAATAAAGAGATAATTTTCTTCAGGGGAAACAAAGCTAACTTAGTATTCCAAGCCAATAAATAGAATATAGACAAAAGTATTAACTTCTCAAGATAGTCAAACTCCAATGAGTACATGCAGGAAAAAAGTGGATTAAACAAAATTCTTAAAGCCAAATAATGTAAGCCATGCTTACAGGTCATTGGCTCATGATGAAAGGTGGGAAAATGTTACATACAGGTAATTATTGCATAAGTGGAAAATTATGAACTGATGGTAGAAAAATTTAGTGAAAATATAAGTTAGTATATATTCTAATATTATCACATGTAAACCTACTCTTACTTATCTCAGTTAAATGAGATACTTATCTATCTCATTTAAACCTACACCTCATTTTCTCTGACCTATAAAACCTCTCCTTTATTCCATATCCCATAATATTTCTGAGTGTCTCCCAGGAAGCATTAGATTGAGAATAGCTACTCAGAGGACTACCTACCCGCCTTCTCATTTAGGCAACCAGTATGAATTGAGCCAGACAGTATTTTAAGTATTAATGATGTAAAAGTGAACAAAAGTCCATATACCTGTCTTCACCAAGGTTATATTTTTATTGGTATGATAGATGTAAACAAACAAACAAACAAAATTAACATGCTGAATCTTCTTACTGTTCAACTTTGAGTTTTCGTCTACCTGCAATGCCCCACCCCCAAGAGGCCCATATTCATACTCCCTTCCTCCAACTGTCTCTTCTTCATAATCCTTTCAGCTGAGATGTTTTCTCTCTCCTCTTACTTTCCTTTCAGTCTTTATCACTTTCTACCTTCTACCTTCCAGCACTATTATTTGTAGACCTGCCTCCTCTCTCTCTCCTAGTACAGTATAGGTCCTTAAAGGAAGAATCCATATCCGGTTCTTAGTTTTATTCCAGGGTATCCACACTGAATTAATATTTGTTGACTAAATGAATGAGTTAATTTTTCAAATCCTGCAGACAAAAAAAGTGAGAAGGTTAAACATCAAGTACAAATAATGTTTTACTACAAGTCTGGTTTCTAATCGAGAGAGGTGCTGACTTAATTTACAATACAATTTCTGGAGATAACACTGCTCCAAAATATCTTCCAAACCTCAATATTTTACCAGTAGCAGGCCACTAGAAGTTTATTTTCTTAGTCTTTCTAATGGATTTAGGTTAGTGGAGGTTCCAAAGGACATTCACTTTCTAAATAGCATTGTTTATTGGATTGCAGAACATGAAAGAGATAAGGAAGAGTAAGATGACACCGAGAGTAAGAATGGTGCAGGAGGCAACATTGTCCTTACACTGAACTTATAAATGGATCATCCTGTTTTTGTATTTGTCAGCAATCTAATTTCTCAGTGGAATGTGTCATAATTTACCCAACCTGAGGCAGACCACTTGCATGTTCTAAGAATATGTCATGAGACAGAATTAGAGGATGCAGTAGAATCTGGAGATAATTTGAGGGAGTACAAAGGTAGGCAAGGGTCTGTTTGAAGCTGAAAATAGCCAGTTTAGGAAATAGAAGACAGGTCCCTAGCAATTTGTGTTGCTTCATTCAAACAAATTCAGAAGGTACTGTTGAGTCAAACTAGGCATGAGCATTCACATGGTACCCTGGAAAAATCCAGAGAAGAAAATAATTGTGTTAAATCAAGAAGACAGGGTTGCTAAAGCAGGCTCAAAAGGGAGACAACCCACGTCGAGCCAGGACAAACAAATATTGGTAGTAACACAGCAGCAAAGGAAAGGAATAGCCCGCTCACATGACCTTGTGTTAAACATTGCCTTGCTCCATCCCATTTGTATTTTTTAAAAGATTTTATTTATTTACCTTTAGAAGGGAAGGAAAGGAGAGAAAAAGAGAAATATCAATGTATGGTCGCCTCTTGTGTGTCCTCTGCTGGGAACTGGCCTGCAACCCAGGCATGTGCCCTGACTGGGAATTGAACTGTGATCCTTTGGTTCACAGGCCTGCGCTCAATCCACTGAACTACACCAGCCAGGGTGCATTTGTATTCTTGTTTACTCCACACATAAAGGTCCCCAGTAGGCTTTCAGATATTTTTATAAATAAGAAACATTATTCAAATTCTCCAGATAACTCAGATTTCACTGACCTGGGACCATAGGAAGAAGATTTAAGCAGTATTTTCCTTTTTATGTCTAAATCATGACAGCAATGGGCCCCCTACTAGACTGGTAGGAAGTCAGACCATGAAAGTGTAAAAACACCTGAGGTGTCTCACATGCACCTAAATCAGATTTCAGCTACAAATGGGTTTCACGTCATGAACACCATCTCTGGACTCAGTTACATTGAATGAAAATCTGGTGGGGTATTTTGGTTGAATGATGTTAACGGGGTCCTGAGTCGCACATTACTTGGCTGGGTAAAAGTGCTGGAAAAATCTTTTCCTACTCATTTGTTCTCAGAAAACAATGTATTGGAATAATTCAAATCAAGAATTTACAAGGATACATTTAGGTTATCTAATCCTCTTCCCGCAGGCCACCCTGAGTCGCTCATCAAACTAAGGTGTTGCTCAAAGGCTAAAGCAATTTCCCCAGTGAGAAAGAAAGGGTGTCCTTGCTCTGACCTGCAACCAGAGACTGCAGGAAGATTATATGACCTGACTCACTCCTTGTGAAAGTGTGGGAAGGAAATGTTTCGCTATATTATAGCTTAGTGACTACACAGTTTGTACAACCTATATATTTAAATGAATAAGAAGGATTGTTTTATTGCATAGTTAAAATTTCCTCTCCTCGTGATACAATTTCTACTTTTCACCTAATGACTTTAACGAGCCATTTTGTGTGTTTAAATCCAGCTAGAAATAATACGATAATAATAATACAATAAAATAATACAAAAAACAAAACAAAACATAACTAAACACTAAAAAGATAAATTAAAAAAGAAAAATATATCTAACAATAATAATATGAGTACATTAAGGGAAAGAGAACTTACTCACCCCAATCCCCAGAAGGCCTAACATAATGATCTGAAAATATTAGGACCTCAATACCTATTTATTGAATTTAATACAAATATTCAAAATTAAGTTAAAATCAGATAGGCTATTTCTGAAAGAACTTCCAAACTTAAACATTTTCTTTTCTTTACACATAATCAAAAATTAACGTGTTTACAAAATCTTGGCCGCTCCAGGAAATCCAATGACTCTCTCGGGGACCTGAAGATTACCTGGAAAGGATGGTCATTGAGCCGTGAGATAGGTAGTCACTATCCGTGATGCTCCTTTGCCCGGAACTGTTCCTGATGAAATGCAAACTTATCCACCCTGTGTGACTAATGGCATTAAAAGCAATGAAGATCATAGACAGAGTAAGCCATGATTAATTGCTTAGTGTGATGAAACTAATTTTAAAGGTACAAGAATCCTAGTATTTAATGCTCATTATTTTTAAAAATTATCTCTGGTATTTTAACATATACTTAAATCACCTATTCAAATATATTCTTTTACCTACTTAAAAATTTCCACTCGTGAGCTTTCAACTCAATAATAGCAATGATTCTAGAGAAGCTAAAGACACTATATTAATCAGGTATAAACTTTCCCAGGTTGCCATATTCATCTAGCATGAACAATTTTGATGAGATTTCATTGTACTACTATTCAGTTAGAGCTTTCTCTGGGTTAAGTAGTTTAAAATGTTTTCCAGCTCTGCTCCAGCAAACAGGAGAACATGTTCCCGTATATAAGTCAAAACATCAGAGAGGGCTGAGCTGACAGGTGCCAGAAGAGCTGCAGAACAAGGTTGTAGCGATACTTTCTGACAAAACCGAGGGGTGATTTGATGATAGAAATGGTAAAATTCGTGCGATGTTGATGATTTGGATGAGCAAAGCAAGGCAGAAGACATTCTCAACCCACTTACATTCGTCAGGATAGAAGAGGATATATTGCAGCAATAAAGAGATCCTTGAAATCTCACTAGCTTAATACATAAAAGTTTATGTTGGCTATAATTTGGTAGCTCTTCCTCTAGAGCAGTGCCCTTCACAGTGGTACTGTTACAGTAGGGAGCTAGTTGGATGTTAACAAAAGAGAACCGGACATCCAATTAAATCAGATTAACTAGGAAGCTACAGTTTCACCGACATCCCAGGGACAGCCACTTCCTCTAGGCCAAAAGGACCTTAACCTTGGGCAGGTGGGAAAGACCAGCTTTCCAATCTCCCTGGGGAACAACCAGCTCCTCTGCTGGATTACGGGAGGTGGGGGTGGGGAGTAGAATAAACAATAAAAGGGAAATTCCTTTGCTGAGTTTATGTGCAGAATAAGCCAAGATGGTGCAGGGAGAGGTTCTTCTACCGAGTTCATGCTTGGTAGGAGCCAGATGATGAAGCAGAACTTTGAGGCATGCACAGTAGGAGCCAAAATGGCGACCATAAAAGGAAAATCTGGGAAAAGGATTGAATAGCAGTACGGGCATAAAACCCAGGAAGATACAGGGAACAGATTGGTTAAAAGGAGGGCCCAGCACAGCCCTGGGAAAAAATCAGAAAAGTGGTTGGATAGTATGAAAGGCAGCCTGCATATCCCCGAAAACAAGAAAAAAAAATATGTGGAGGATTAACAAGGATCTCTGAGCAGTTGCTACTAAAGCCTTCCCTCTCTCTACATCTCCAAGAGTACAGTATTTCTTTTCACCCCAGCATATCTTGCCACTATGTTTAAACTTCTCCTACATGTCCCGAAACTCTTTTCTTGTGACACCACAGGAGCCTATATTTCTCTGGCAACAGTAGCACAGACATTCACACTATATCTGCCTTAAATTCTTGGTTTTTCAGCACAGATGTGTCTGTGAGGAAAAGACCTGGGATTGTGTCTGGACTTGTCATTACTGAGGCTCAAAGGGGACACTTTTGCTAAGGCACAGACCACAGAACTCATGAATAGTCCTTGCGCCTTCCTGCATCTCCCCGTCCCCATGTTGTGAGTTGGGGACAGTAAGACTACTTCTGCCAGCAGTGGCTTTTAAGTGCCAGCATGTGTTCTGCAAGCTTTCTCTCCCCAGCTATGTCAGTAAAATCTCAAATCACAGAGCTGTGAGATTAAACAAAGCATACACAAAAAAAACTGACCTCAGTTTCTAAGTCACTGTTTGGAAGGGAGCTACCCTACAGAGCTGCTGGGCCCACACAAAGCTTTTCCTGGCTGGACAAGAGAGGAGTGAAGTTGTGTTTGCTAAGTCTTGAGATTAGGAGTTTGTTTCCACACACACACAAAAAAAAAACAGCCCTATTTTTACAGATACTGACTGCAGTGAAGATGAGTGCTTCGGAACTCAGCCCTCCAACGGAGGGGGTTCTAAGGAGCTCAATTTCCTACAATCCCATATACTATTGTTGAAAGATGGGTACTACAACCGAAAGTAACAGGGTTCCTGGAACAAGCATAGGCTATGTGGTTCAACACGTGTCTAGACGGTTTAGAAGCAGTGACACATTTTAAATATAATAGCTAATTCTCCTAAGAACAGATTTTATCTTACCCCTAATCATTTTTTCTCACTTTTCCTTCAGCATCTATTATAATAACCCAGCTAATGTTTTTCGTTGACAGCCAACAGATGTTTTCATGATAGACCTGAGTGGCTATTTCCTCACAGTCAAAAACAATAAACTTCCATGGACTCAGTTATTTTATGAAAACAGGTCTTCCCTATCATCTATTCCGACATTTCAAAAATAATTCCAGGTACATTTTTTAATTGAACATGATGTAGATTACAGAATTGCTGACTTATGATTGTACTCCTATACAAAAGACACTGAATTTTTTAATATGTTGGCTTCAGATGTTTTCAAATATTAGAAGTATATTGGGCCTGACTCTCTCTAAGACAGGAAACAAATCATGTTAGATTTTCCCAGCAGAATCAAGGCCATAAAACTAGTTTTTACAACTCCGCAGATTTTAGTATAAATATAAGTTATACATAGTCTGAAATTACTTAGTGAGAGACAGACGCCCTCGCCTTTGCAGTGGCCAAGCCTTATGACTGGAAAATACCCAGTCAGAGAAACCACAGAAGTACATTTTTAATTTTGCTCTGAGTTTTAAATCCTTTGGTTTCAGTCAAGACATATGAAGTCAGGTTTATGACTAAGAAAGTCACTTTTCCCTTTTCATGCAATGAATCAGAGACAATGGGCAATTAGCTGGAGTTTGGCATTGATTACCAGAAAGCATTGCTAAACTCTCAAGTCCTCTCCTTTAAAGCCACTAACACTGTGAAACAAAATGTGTAAGTACTACTTTAAATTTATAATACTGTTACAAACCTAGGAATTTTCAACACCCAAAGCAGCATAAAAGAGAAATCTTAACGGCCTCTCTTATGAAGTGACTGATAGAAATAATAGTTCTTTAATAATTGCTTTTAAATACACACATCTTTTTAACATGTTACCCTTTGCTATGATACACACAAAAAAGGCAGATGAACCTTCAGAACTTCTACCATCTGTTATGTGCTAGGAGAATTTATTTTGTCCCCATAATATGGGGCTTGGTTGTACAGGCTGGAATAAAGAGGTTTGTACAGCCTGGAATAATGAGGTTGCACACTCTGGAATAATGAGGTTGCACACTCTGGAATAATGAGGTTGCACAGCCTGGAATAATGATGTTTCTGCTCACTGTAAAAAACAGTGAGCTGCAACACATCTGATTACTTTTCACTGCTCAAGGGTAGGAGTTATTTCTGGAAAAGTTTGAAAGGGCAGGAACAGGAGAGATAAGAGATTGGGCTGGGTTACAGGAAGACATTTAAGAAAATTTCAGAAACTGAGGGAGAAGATTGGGACAAAGTTGGCTACAGTGAGGGGCGAGTCTTCAGGGTAGGTGATGGGCGTTTTTGGTCTTGGGTTATGTGTTATGAATGGAAGCTCTCTTTCAGACAGGAGTCGGTAGACATTAAAGAATCCCTCCCTCTTTCTCTTATTTTCTCTCTCAACATGATCATCCTAAAAGTAATAAAATGCTGAAGTGGGCCAAACACTAACCAGCTTCATACATTATTCTGACTTTTAAAAGATATTTCAGTCCCTCCGAGCTTCCGGACAGAACCAGCTCTGCCGACACCGACGGTAGCCCAGTCAGACTGATGTTTAGAGGTCTGACCGTCCGAACTGTAAGAATAAATTTGTGTTGTTTAAAAAAAAAACAAAAAAAGAACAAAAAAAAAACATATTTCAATTTTCTAGAAAAATAGCCAGATGTCATTTTGCTCCATTAAGCCAATAGGGAAAAAATGAGAGATCACCATGGTCGATCACTTCATCAAAATTCTCAAAATAACAGGCTGAGATCAGGACATATATTTAAGCAGAAAATGCTTCCACTTGGGAGTCACAGAAAATAGTGTGATAGGAGCTTAACAAGAGAGGTACTTTTCTTACTTTACAAGAAATAAATCTGAACGCAAGCCTCTGTTGGCATTTGTCAGCAGCTCAGTGATGGTGCACCCATCATCTTTGTCACCGTACTTTCTTCACCTTTCTCTTATGCTTCCAGTGGTAGGTCCAGGAGATGATAGAAAAATTACTTGGGTTCTTATAGCTCATGACAATGGAAGAGGATGGCATAGAAGGTAGAGAGGCCCTGAAAGGAGCCTTGGGGAAGACAGAGGAAAGGCGTTAGTGTAAACCCAGTATTACTTACATGGGGTTGGATTTCTAGTGGTGTCCCACGGACAGCAATATTCTTGGCTTTTCATGATTTTCCTATGAGTAGGCTCACTATTGACATGTTGCCAAATAGCACGGTTAATACGAGGCTGAAAACAAAGTCAGGAAATAAAGCATGGTTTATCCCTTCAATCCACTCTCTTCCCCAAATAAAAATCTTTTCAAAAACAGTATCGACACAAGCAGTTTGGCATACTATTGTACCACTGAAAAAGTCAGTTTCTTTATTCTCAAAACGAACTGCGTCTTGGATAGTTACAGAGGGGAAGCTGTATTATGACAGATGTTATTGGCAATATGAAGTAGCTAGCATATTTTATAATCCTAAAATCTCTAACAAAATTTAAAAATGGAAGTTCTGTTGGTACAGATTGAATTGAGTTTGGGTCATGACTCAAACCTTTATATTTCCACCTAGATGATGAAGATCTGGAGATCTGAGAGATTTCCGACAAAACAGAGTAAAGTCAGCATAACCTGTGCCACCTACTAGCTAAATGTGCCTTCAGGAAATAATGCAATAGATTGTCGTTTCCAACGTGCATCATTCTGTGCAGTAGCACTGTTTTCTAGGCACTGCTGTGGTAGAGTTGCTCTAGTCTGCCCTGCTCAATGGATATGAGCATATTTCATATGAGACATTAAAATCCCGAGGAAGAATTCATCTGAGGAGCATTTTATCTTCCTTACTGTGTGAGATTTATTGCTCCATCTGCCATTCAGGGCTGATGTGAGGCCAGACCTTGATCACTTGCAGATACACTCCCCTGAGTGTTTTCAACTGAGTTTACCTGTCTTTGGAAGTCAAAGAGCTGGGAGTGCCCTGGATGGGACACTTGGCATCAACGGAAAGCTGAGTGTTTTCAGGTGGCTCATCGGAGAAGAGAAAAGAATCCAACTGTGAAAAGGGTATCTTCTTACACAACATGCAAATATTTGTATTAACTTGTAGAACAAGTTTGATGAAATACACCCAAACCAAAATACCTAACATACAATTAACCTATTCTTCTTACTAATTCTAGCACAAAAGAATGTTTTAATTTCCTTATTATTACAGAGGGCATTCAAAAAAGTTTTTGATTTGCATTGATAAAATCAAAAGGTGGCAAGAATTTAAATAGTCTAAACATGGTAAGAATATGAATAAATCATACACAAAGAGGTATTCTACTGATACAGTAAGCCAATTAAATATAATGATGAGAATGATAATAATATTTACTTTTTATTGACCATTTTAATAAACATTGAGTAGCAGATACATTTTCATTCTTTATTTTTTTAAATCACTTTATTGAGGGATGATTGACATACTAAACGCTGTGTGATGAGTGCAACCTGCTGAGTTGGGGTAAGTATAAACCTGCGGAAGCATCACCACAATCTAGACCATAAATGTGTTTATCATCACCAATAGTTTCCTTATATATTTGTTCATTTTACTCTAAGCCGTTTAATTCCCACATCAGCCCTAAGCAGTAGGTGTTGCTTTCACTAATTTAAAAATGAAGAAAATGTACCCTGAAAGGAGCAATCATTTGCTGAAGCTCAAACTGATTGGATGTTGTAGACTCAGGAGCGGAACTCAGGTATAATAGTTCAAAGATGATTTACTTTACTATTATTTCTCCTTGTCAACCTTTAGAGTGTATCCAAAGAAAACAGTGAAAAAAGAATGGAAATTACCTATAAGTATCTGCTTGTTGAAGCATTAGTTATAATAGAAAAAGTTTTGAAGCCATTAAAATTTGTGAAGAGTATATCAATAAGTAAAAATACTCACAGCAGAATGATAAATGAAAAAAAATACCCTCACTTACCAAAGATGGCTGATTCATAACAGTAAACAATAATTCTACTTCCTTGAGCAGAAACTTAAAAATAAATAGAAGAAAAAATAGACTCCCCTACCCCCTTGTTCTTAGTTTCTGATGGCTCCTCACTGCTTTGAGAGTTCTTGGCTTATAACTGCATTGCTCTGACCGCTCTCTCTGTACCCACATGGTTTTCCCTATGTCCCTGTGTCCACTCGTCTCCTTATAAGGACACAAGTCATGGATTTAGGGCCACCCTAATCCAGTACAATCTCATCTTAACTAATTACATCTGCAAAACCTTATTTCTAAATAAGGTCACATTAAGAGGTTTCAGGTGACAGGAATTTGGGGGGTGACACTATTTAGCCCACTATATGGTGGAAAGATATAAATTACAAAGAATGTGTAAGCAACATAATATTTTATCATGTGCCAGAGATACCCCTTTTATCCATACTAGGTGAAAAAAAAAACCCCTCAAAGTTAGTCTGTTTCAATCATAGCATTGAAAATTTTTTAAAAATTACTAATTTAGTGAAAATAATATTTTCCAAAAGTCAATGTCAAAAAAAAAATTCTGTTTCCTGACTTTTCATTAATTGTCTTTGGAATCAAGCAAATCATGTAGCTTCTCTGGGCTTCTGTCTTTTGCACACATTAGATGTAAATCTTAGGCTACGTGAATTCTACAGTAATGTATTCCAGTTCCAATCATAGATATGTAAGTTAAACAGAGTAGGTAGAAAGCATTTTGAATTCTTAGAAGAATTCTTTGTGATCTATGTAATTATGACCATAATAATGCATATAAGTATAATTCACTGATCATGCATCAATGTATTATTTTTCAAATGTAGATATTACTTATTTAAGCAATAATTAATAGAAATTCTGAATAAAAAAGATGCTAGAATGAAAAACTGCTAATGTGATTTGTGAATTTCTAAAAATTTATAATTATGTATTTCTTATGTATTTGTTTTTCAGAAGCCCAAGAAATGTAATATATAAGAATTTTTATTATGTTTATTCTAATATATCAACAGTGGCCAGTGAAAATAATTTAAGGGTAACTAATAAAGGTAACTAGAGATCAGTTGAGCTAAATGTCTTCCTAAGAAAGCAGCCCTATATTTCATTACTTTAGCTATATCTCATATCACCAAGGTAAGTGAATTTTCCAAACAGAAACTGTCTACCAAATGCATTTTGTTTTGTTTTATTTTTGTTGATTTGTGTAAAAATAAATGCACATAAATGTATACAAATAATTCAGGAAAGCAATTCTTTAACATTCATATATTGAATTATCATGCAATACTATAGAATTAACTTAAGAACTCATGCAAATATTATCAGCAAGAGTTTCCCCTTACAAATATCTGGCAAATATGTAAAATCAGGACCAATATCAAAGACACACTGAAGTATTCCTTTGGGGGATTTGGTTCAGACTCATGATACCCTAAATATTCTTAAAATACCAGGTCAATGAATTTGGGTAAAAATGACATCTTTCTTTCCACTCTGGTAAATCCCTCCACTAAAATTACAGGCAATTTTCATTCTTCCAAACATTTTTAATATATTCTAAAATAATGTCAATATCTCAAATTTTGTTTTTTATTTCATAATTGATAGACAAGATTAGGCCTCTGAAAATCAGTGAGTAGTGACTTGGGCTTGAATACTTTCCACCATGGCTTCTTACTCTTATTCTTTAGTGATTTCTTACTTTTCCATCTCAGAAGATCTTCATGCCTGAGCCTCCTGTGGTGAGATATTAACAATGTAATCACACTGGCAGGAGAAAGTGCTAGATCCATTTGTAAAGTAATGCATTCCTTCCAGGACAGCTGTGGCCCCAGTCAGCAGAGTCACTGCCACCTCATTTGCTAGGCAGTACTGGCAAATAACTTAGTGTCAGTAACAAAGACATTCATAAATATATGTTTTGGTGATTGATGTGGGGAATCTTTCTTATTAGAATATAAGTAATAATAGTCTCATGAGTCAAGTTATCTTATCCTGTCACTATACATGTTGACAGAGTAGGTCAGGGGATCTGAGAACCATGATATCCAAAGGCATTTGCAATTTAATATTTAAGAACACCACTCTACCAACTTCTAGAATTATCTAGAATGGTTCCATGTAACATCTGGCTTGTAAATAAAAACAGGGAACCAATGTTAGTGAGAATATGCCAAGGAAGTCAACTAAGCTAATTAAATATCCAATACATGTGTTCAGTGTACCAAACTTGTAGGCCATTATTGCAGATTATAGACATTTGGGATCATTTGTAAAAAGATAGTTACTTTGAATAGAATAACCAAAAATCCAAAATCTTATTAAAGTGTAAATATATATTAAATCAAATATTTTCTAATTTAGTTTAAATTTAATATAAATCAAATGTTTTTGTTCATTATACATTATCAGATGGCCAAAAATATTGATTTATGTTTTGTTAATCCTTATATTAAAGGACTCTATCAACAAAAACAAATTCTCTGCTTTGTATTACATTGTGAAAAATTATATTTATGCCTAGTTGATAATATAATCTTTTCTTTAAAGAATTTATTTATTTATTTTTAGACAGAGAGGAAGGGAGGGAGAGAGAGAGAGAAACATCAGTGTGTGGGTGCTTCTCACATGCCCCCTACTAGGGACCTGGCCCACAACCCAGGCATGTGCCCTGACTGGGAATTGAATCAGTGACCCTTTGCTTTGCAGGCTGGCACTAAATCCACTGAGCTACACCAGCTGGGGCTGATAATGTAATATTATTTTATAATAATAGAAGTATTAATACTATATTTTCTCAGTGCTAAAATCTTTCACATTTTAACTTTTTCTAAGTTGGGATGCATCTTGTAATTGATGTGAATATTTAATGCAGATCATGAGATATAATCAGTTTTATATAACATAGGAATATGGCATTAACTAAGCATTTGGTACATTAGGCACTGTGCTTGGCAAAAAGGTATGAAGTGAGCATTGGGTTTAGGATTGTAATCAATTTCTGCAACTAGACACATCAGTGACTAAGATTAAAAGGCAAAAATGATTGAACTAGCAAATATTTTTTAAGTAAGTTGGAATATTATAGAAGCTACCCTTATACTAGTATGAATAAAAACTCAAAGCAGGAATCCTTGTCTGTTTTGGTCACAGATTAGCTCTAAATCTACTGCAGCACCTGGAATGTCATGGAGGCTCAAGGAATAATTGCCGAGCTGCTCAGAATCCTACAAAGTTGTAAATATTGGGGCCTTATTAGAGGTACAAATGCAGCTCTTACTTTGTGCCAGTCCAAGTTCTAGGTGCTTTACTCACACCAGCTCACTTAAACTTGTCAACCTTATAAAGTAGGTGTTGTTTTTATTCCCATCTGATAGGGAGAAAACAGAAGCGGTTAGCAGCCAACCCAAGGTCTCACAGCTAGTAAGCATTAGGGAGCTAGGATTTAAACTCGAGTCAGCCATCTCTGAGCTCTATGCTCTTTAACAGCATGCTACCCGGCCTCCGTCAGATTTCAGAAATGATCTAATATAAACTCAGATCTCACCTGATGTTTCAAATCATTACGGACACAGTTTGTTAGCAGATCCTCATTCCTCCAATACCCAGCCTCACATTCCTGCCCACTCCACATCTCACCCCCAGTCAAAGGGGAGGCAAGCAAGTCAATGCTGCAGGAATGTGGAGGGGTGGTGGCTGGGCACTGAGCGTTTGGCAGTTTTAAAGAAATGATAAAATTAATATAACACTATTTAACGATCCTTAAAGAATCAGTCGTTCAGCTTTTGGGGCACGATATGGGTCTGGTTAAGCGAGAATTGTTGAACAAAGTTAGAACGGTGCTGATTTAGAGATTACGCGTTAAAATCAGGATGGGAATCCACCCATAATAAACAAAATCAAAGTGCAAGAGTTGCTGATCCAGATAGCAGTATCTTTAATATCCGTTTGTTATATAAATATACACAAAGAACCTTATGAAGAATGACTTCATTTAAGTGGCTTGTGCTTCTGTTGCATGCTTCTTATTAAAATGTATTTCATGTGCAATTTCCAAGAATTAAGTGAAATTATTTAATAACTTCCCATTTTGATAACAGTGTTGATAAGTAAGACACAACTTAGCTTTTAAATAGCATATACTGTTGGTAATCTTGACTAATAAACTGTTTAGTCATAGTACATCTTTCCTTATACCCCAAAATGCAATCATAAAGCACTTTAATTGTGTCAGACATCATAGTAAATGCAGAATCAGTATCATTAACAAAATCACAGTGGAGATAGGAGGTGGTACCCCAAAATCCCCCAGAATTTATTTGTTGTTTTTTAAATATATTTATTGATTATACCATTACAGTTGTTGTTCTATTCCCCCCTTTATTCCTCTCCACCCTGCACACCCTCTCCCCCGCCATTCCCCCCTGTAGTTTATGACCGTGTGTCTCAAGTTCTCTAGATTCTATATTTCCCCTACTATTCTTGCCCTCCCCCTATCTATTTTCTACTTACTGTCTATGCTATTTTCTGTACCTTCTCCCCCTTCTCTTCCTCCCACCCCCCTGCTGCTAATCCTCCATGTGTTCTTCATTTCTATGGTTCCACTCCTGATCTAGCTGTTCTCTTGGTTTGCTTTTGTTTTAGGTGTGGTTGTTAATAACTGTGAGTTTGCTCTCCTTTCACTGTTCATATTTTTTATCTTCTTTTTCTTAGATAAGTCCCTTTAACATTTCATATAATAAGGGCTTGGTGATGATGAACTCCTTGAATTTGATCTTATCTGAGAAGCACTTTATCTGCCCTTCCATTCTAAATGAAAGCTTTGCTGGATAGAGCAGTCTTGGATGTAGGTCTTTGGATTTCATGACTTGGAATACTTCCTTCCAGCTCCTTCTTGCCTGTAAGGTCTCTTTTGAGAAATCTGTTGACACTCTGATGGGAACTCCTTTGTAAGTAACTGTCCCCTTATCTCTTACAGCTTCTAGGATTCTCTCCTTCATTTTCATCTTGGCTAATGTAATGAAGATGTGCCTTGGTGTGTTCCTTCTTGGGTCCAACTTCTTTGGGACTCTCTGAGCTTCCTGAATTTCCTGGAAGTCTATTTCCTTTGCCAGACTGGGGAAGTTCTCCTCTATTATTTGTTCAAATAAGTTTTCCACTCATGGCTGTTTCTTTTCCCCTTCTGGTACCCCTATAATTCGGATGTTGGAACGTTTAAAGATGTCCTAGAGGTTCCTAAGCCTCTCCTCATTTTTTTGAATTCTCATTTCTTCATTCTTTTCTGGTTGGATGTTTCATTCTCCCTTCTGGTCCACTTCATTGATTTGAGTCCCAGTTTCCTTTCCATCACTATTGGTTTCCTGTGCATTTCCCTTCATTTCAATTAGTTTAGCCTTCATATGTTTCTCTAATTTGTGGCTAAAATCAACCAGTTCTGTGAGCATCCTGATTACCAGTGTTTTGAATTGTGCATCTGAGAGGCTGGCTATTTCCTGGTCACTTAGAGTTATCGGCTCTGGGGCTTTGAGTTCTTCTTGAGCCATATTTTGGACTGTTCGTGCCTGTTACATATGAGGAGCAGAGCCCTAGGTGTTCACCAGGGCGGGGCAACTTAGTTGCTGGGTTGTGATGCTGTATGTGGAAGTGGGCCCCCTCTGCTGCCTCCCGCCACCACCGGGGCCTGTGCGGTCTGTCCCACTGCCCGCGAATGTGCAATTACAGTCAGCTGGCCCCTGGGTTCGCCCACTGGGGCCTGCACGGTCCATCTCACTGCTCACTCCTCTCCTGGTTTATCTGCAAGTGAATGTGTGACTGCAGCCAGCCCACTGCCCTGGGCCCTCACTGGGTCAGCCCTACACGGAGCTGCCTGGGTGCCTGGGGTCGAGGGATCTTTCTTGCCTGGCCCTGCTCTGCTGCTGGCTCCGCCCCTCTTACCGGTCCCGGTTGAATGGTTCAATGTTGTCGGACTTCTGTATAGTTCAATTTTCTGTTCTTTGGCTGTGTCTTTGTTTACTAAACCTTCGTTGTATTCAAACTTGGTGGTGGGAGAGGGCACAGTGTTTCCACCTACGCCTTCATCTTGGTGGAAGTCCTCCCCAGAATTTATTTGTAAAAAATTGTGTATTTATTATTACATGTTTAAACTTCATTCACCTTCAAAGTATCTATCGAGATTTTTTCCACTGCTCAGATCAGTTTTTGACCTCTTCCACATTGGAAAACATTTCCCTTTAAGGATATTTTTCATCTGAGGAAACAAAACAGAATCCCTTGGGGTGAAATTGGGTGAATAGGGAGGGTGGAGCATGAAGGTCCTGTTGTTTTGGTCAAAAACTGCTGAATACTCAGCGAGGTGTGGGCAGGTATGATTGTAAAGCGCTGGTCATGATGGGCAGACACATTGAAAGAGTCTTCAGAAAAATTCACTGAAGCTGAATGCAGCCTCTCATAACCAGCCTCAGCTGGTACACTGATACAGATGGGTTCTTAGAACACTCACCTAGGGGGAGGAAGCCTGTACTACAACGTATCCACCCTCCAGAAGATAATTGTTTTTTTTAGGGTCCTCCCTGACACATGAGTAGATTTTGTTTAATGTTCCCTAGTCACCTTCTTAATGAATCAACTCTTAGCTTCTGGCAGTTTCCTAGTATGGGTGACAAACCACTGACTGACCTGAGGTTCCCAGAACGTTGTGCAGTAGGCCAGGCCACATCAGTCCAGAGCAGGGCACAGACTCTCCTTATACTGTTTTTTTTAATGTTTTAATTTTTCTTTAATTTTATTGTTGTTCAAGTACAGTTGTCTGCATTTTCCCCCCACCATTCCCCTCTCCCAGCCATCCTCACCTCCCCTCCCCTGATCCTACTTCCACCTTGGTTTTGTCTATGTGTCCTTTATAGTTGTTTCTGAAAACCCTTCCCCCTTTCCCTCCATTACCCCCTCCCATCTCCCCTCTGGTTACTGTCAGTGTGTTCTGAATTTCAATGTCTCTGGTTGTATTTTGCTTGCTTGTTTGTTTTGTTGATTAGGTTCCACCCAAAGGTGAGATCATCCTTTGAGTGACATCAGCAGTTTAAGCATGTGGTGGAATTCAGCGAGATTTTTATCTTAAGTATAGACCTTGAGAGAGGAAGAGGAATTTATCTCTGAAGAGAGCATGATCTCATACACTTGGCAGGTACCAGAGACTAGGTAAACAGCTGATCAGAGGAGTAATTTAGGAGAAGAGATAATTACGTGGTAATTACAGTCAAAAGACAAAGTTTCAAATGTCAAATTAACCATTTAGTAGTGTAAGCCTTCAGAAGTATCCTACATTTTCTAAGCAGTGATTTCCGTAGCTCTAAAATTTGATTAGTAAGACCAATTATGAAGATGATTTTTTGAGAATTAAATAAGATAATGTCCGATAAGTGTTCAACAAGGAACCTCTACATAATAGAGGATAAAAACTTTTGCTATGAACTTTGAAAACATTTTAAAAAGTTGGTTTGCATGTCATATGGGCTTTTTTCTCTACATTTTTTAATTAACTTATTTTTTAATTTGATTGTATTGTTTCCATTCCCATTTAGTCCCCTTATATCCCCTCCCCCTGCAATTACCACACTGTTGTCCAAGTCCATGGGCCCTTTTTGCTCAATTTCTTCATCCCCTAACCTCCCTGACCTTAGTTATCTATGAGTTGGTCTCTATTTGCTTGTTAGTTTTTCCATTTTTCTCTGAATTTTTTAGTACTAATGACTTACCATTGACCCAATTTATTATCTATCATTATAACTGACTTTTTGTTTAAAAAAAAAACTATAATATATACTATGACCTGTCTTATGTTACTCCGTCCTGGGTCTCAATTTGTCTGACTGGCCTATCAACATATTTAGCAATCAAAATCTACAGTTTTTATTTCAGTACAAGGTACCACTGAGATACAGGCCCTCACAGAATATAATTTTGCACCTAGTCATGTTGCAGTGGTAGGCAACAGCTCCCCCTACTGACCAACAGTGTACAGAGGAAAGTATGGTAGCTGATTGTACCCCTAAAAGCATTAAGATCTTACCCTTGTAGGTCTGTCTGTAAGAGGGGCAATATCTAGATAAGCACACACAAAAATCCACTTATCCACATTTTCACTCCTACCTCACATTCATAGGTTTGACAAATGCTGAGCACGTGGAGGGCAAGCTGATACAACTGAAAGTCACACTTTTTTATGTGTTTAGCAGGAGTTCAATGCAGGTGCACTAATGTGCATATTAAATAATAACCACATGAAGCTGTATCTCAGCCACAAGATTTTAATTTTACCTAGGTATAAAGTACTTAAGAATCAATAATGTCTGCGTTAAGTGTAAGTAAAATTGTATTTGTCATATCTTTATTAGTTTTTTAATATTTCAGACTTAAAAAAAAATTTCCTAAACTATTCAACTCATTTATTAGGTGTCTACTCCGGGCCAGACAGTGTGCTAAGTGCTGGGATGCAGCAGAGGGCCAAATAACCAGAATCTTTTCCTTCATGGAGATCACGTTCTCATGGGAGAAGTCAGTGCTCCCATCATTAATTCACTCTTCAGTTTCAGAAGGCTTCAATGTGTAAAACATTTATAAGTAACAGTAAGTTTTAATCCCTCCCTTAATGAAGGTTGGACATGTGAATTTTGATTCTTTTACTATTGTTTAAATACTGGCATTGACCTGTTCCTTGGTAAATTTGAGGCAGTATTGCTAGTTTCCTGCTGCTGTTTTTAAATGAGTCCAAAATTGCTAAATAGACAGAAATAGTATGGAACTCAGACATTATGTGATATGAAAAGTGGGGAAATCAGTGTGCTTGTGCCTTGGAATACAGGGGGAGATCTGCCTATGTGAGACAACTTACTCTGTTCAAGGTCTTTTTCAGTCTCCCCAAATAGGAGCCATCTTTATCCTTACCTGTATCCCCTCTTTCCATTAGTAGGGAGTTGACAGATAAATAGAAAATAAAGCATGATTTGCAAAATCTCCATTACTTTGAAAGGGCAGGAAAGATCATCCAAAAAATGCCTGCATACGGACCCTGGTAGGGGGTTGTGTTTAAGGTTCTCTTCTGTTCTTAAACTACTGAGATTAGACCTTTTTGAAGCCAAAAGGTAACTTTTCCAAGACTGCTATGAGCATTTTTATTAAATCAAGAACTGGCCACAGAACATGGTTGTGTTATTATTCCCTTGTCAGCCCAGTGTTGATCACCTTTGGGCCTGCAAGGGACTTACTGCCCATGCTCAGTACAAGGGAGGTACGAGGACCAGAGTTTCCTGTTGCTTCTGGTTCCTCCCAACAGCACACAATAAGCCATGGGTGAACTTGACAGTTACTGCCTCTCTCCACAATGGGTCTGTTGAGGTCTTATCCTGTAGAACATACCCAAGCAGCAAGCAACAGAGATTTATATTTAGTTAATGCAGTTTTAAGAGTCCTTTCTCATCTCTCATAGAATGTCTGTAAGAGGAAAGGAAGGACACCAAAGAGAGTATTTAAAGCATATCGTGACCAAGTAGTACAGAAGAACAAATGACTTCTCTACTCCTGAGCAAGGTACAGTGAGGGTAATGTCAGAATAGAAACTGTCATATAGAAAGGTAATTTTTATATAAAATAGGGAGTGGACCCACAGAGATGGAGGACATGCTTAGGGAGGGGAAGGGATGGAGAGAGGGAGAGAAACATCAATTAGTTGCCTCTTGTAGGCACCCCAACTGACTGAAGACCAAACCTGCAACCTAGCCATGTGTCCTGACTGGGAATTGAACCCATGACCTTTCAATTACAGGATGGCATTCCCACCAACTGAACTACAGTGGTCAAGGCTAAACAGCTCCTTTTAAATATTAAACTTTACTGCATTACTATCCACACATCTCTTCTCTTCCTCCCTCTGCTATTTTCATTCTTAGTTGGTGGAAGAGAAATAGTTCAGAACTCTTTGGAGCATCCTTTAGGTAAGTTACATATGCATTTCTTTCTTCAGCCTTCAAGATTCTTATTCTTGTGCTAAAGAATAATGTTTAATGTGAGTGTCATGTGGTTATTTCAACTGTTTTTCTTGCTCACAGAAAACTACTCTTTTAATAATGTATTTATATATGTTTTTATTGTTATCGAAGTACAATTATCTCCATTCCCCCCACCGTCACTCCCCCTGTATTTATATTTTTTAAAGTCTGACATATTTGGTTGAGTATAGGTGATTTATAGAATTTCCTATCTTTTCAAGTGTCAACATTAGTATTTGGTGCTGAAAGGGAAACAAAGGGCTTTCACGACTCCAATGCACTTTGGAAACTGACCGGCCCGAGACAGTCCCATGTTTTGGACATAGAACTCACCTGAGAGAAACATGAAGGGAGAATTAGAAACTGCCTGGAGGGTCAGTTTGACTAGTTCTCAGTACTCACAACTGAGTCAGTTTGAGAAGGTACACTTCTCGATTGCAATTTTAGTTGAAAATCCTTTTCCTGTACAATTACAAAATCAGCAATGCACCTGACGAAAGAGCAATGTTATATTTCTCTTGAGTTGCTTTTAAACTTTTTAAACTCAACTAGTTTGGGGGAATAAAGACTGTCTTCATTTTCTATTGCTGCTATAACAACTCACCACTAATTTAGTGGCTTAAAACAATGCGAATTTAGAGTTCTGCAGGTCACAAGTCCAAAACCATTCTCACTGGGTAAAAAATCGCGGTGTCAGCGAGGCGGCATTACTTTTCTGAAGGCCCTAGAAGGGAATCCACTTCTGCCCTTTGCAGCTTCTAAGGCTGCTCACATACCTTGGTTTGTGGTCCCCTTTCTCCAACTTTGAAGCCAACAACACAACATCTCTCCGACTCTGATCCCACCACCGCCTCTGCGTCTCTGCCTCTCCTGCCTCCCTCTTCTGCTTTTAAGAGCCCTGTGATCCCGTCAGGCTCACCCAGATAATCCAGGAGAGTTTCCTGATTTTAAGGTTAGCTAATTGGCAGCCTTAATTCTATCTGTGACATTATTTACCCTATGCCATGTAAGCTAATATACAGAATTCACAGATTCTGGGGATTAAGATGTCCATCGGGAGGGCATCTTTGGAATGCCTCAATTCTGTCTACCATGGTCAGTTTGTAACTTCACATAGCAGAACTTGAATCCAAACCTTCAACCTTGCTTCCAGATTACAGGGTGACTTAGCAGCTCATTTTGGCCACCTGCTAACCTGACCAAATGCTACAGCTGAATCCGTTATCTCTATGTTAGTAATTCACTCATTTATACTCCAGAATGCAGGTATGATTTCAATAACATCCCCTAGATAATGACTTTTAAATATTTAAGACCATAACTGATTTTGAAGTATCTTTTTCCATCTCAAAAACAAACATAACAATGTTTAAAAAATGAAAAATTCATTGTTCTGCCCTTTTTTCTCTACCTTCTTCCAATGTATATAGGCTATGGTAAGGAAAAATGATGAACTTATGGGAGAAAAGAAAAATCTCCTTCTCCAAGCAAACAAACTAAGAGAAACAGAGAGACAGAGAGACAGAGAGAGAGAGAAATGGAAGAGAGAAAATGTAGGTTAAAAATGTGTACTTTCCTTTCCACAGGCCTGGTAGAGTTCCCGATAGGGTTATTGTGTCCTTGCGATGCCATGGTTTAAAAATTCCATCTGCAGTTTTTGTGAATAATAAACCCTTATTTTTTCAACCACAATTTATAAAATGAAGTGTTAGATTCTGTTTATTTTAGAGGAATGAGACAGGGGGAAGACATAAGAGCATATAATTTCAACGCAATAAAGGAAGTGTATTCAGAAAGGTATTTATGGTGTATTAGGGAAGCGTGAAGAAAGGGTATCCTGGGGAAGAAAACTAAAGATACATGAATAACTTCTTACCAAGCTGATGCCTAAGCTGAGCCCTAACACAGAAGAAAGTGTGGATCAGGCTGTGGGGGGGAAGTGAGAAGACACGTCAGGCACAAGGAAAACCACGAAGGGCGGAAGAGAGACGTGAGGCGGTCCTTGGTGTACCAGGAACCCCGACCTTCCCATCTCAGCATGGTCGGCTTCTTTTCAGTTTTCAGGATTCATTTCAAACACAATCTCCTCTGAGCAACCTTCCCTAACCAGCCTTACCTGATCAGGCCTGCCCAGTAACTCATTACCATAGCACCCTACCGACTTCCTTCCTGGTATTTATTACAATCTTTAATTATGTTAGAGTATGTGTTCAGTTTGGTTTTGTGTTTGTTTTTTTGCTTTTCTTCTTCCTCACTATCAGACATACTATCATCATTGCATTTTTGGCTCTAATGTAAGTGTTCTTCAGGTAGTAAATTGTCAATAAATATTGAATGAATGAGTTGAACAATAAATAAGTAAATGGATAAAATATACTTTTGATCAATGCTGTGAGTATGCAAAATTCTAAAATGATTTGTTAATAAAATATCTCCAGTGATTTTTAATGGTACTTGTTTTTTTAAAGATATTATTTCTTTTTTTTTTTAGAGAGAGGGGAAGGGAGAGAGAGAGGGAAAGAAACATCAATGTGTGGATGCCTCTCCCACACCCCCTACTGGGGACCTGGCCCACAACCCAGGCATGCACCCCGGCTGGGAATCGAGCTGGTGATCCTTTGCTTCACAGTCCAGAGCTCAATCCACTGAGTCACAGCAGCCAGGGCTAATGATAACTGTTGTAAGTTCTTCCCTATTCTTCCTTTTATTTCAGCTGCTCGTAAACTGCACAAAAAATCACGTGAAGCTGGAAATAAACCCAGAAAGATTAGAAACTTCCACGTGACCATCCAAATGCAACTGTGTCCCCAGGGAGCATAATATCCTGTGGTTTGGATGTAGAAGCAGAACAAGAGTATAAATGAGCTTGGAAAAGTAATCCTGTCTCATGGCACTGGAATAACCAAAGTAATTTTAACATTAACCTGGTGGCCTTTCAAATAAATATCCTTCTCATATTTGAATTTGTAAAACAAGACAGAGTATTAAAAAGTTAAAACTAACATGTTGCTTGATATCCATAAAGAATATATTTGAAGGCATTTACCTTGTGGATATCCATGCATATATGTCATTTTCTTTTACAGATTTATTGTTTTCTCCTCAAAAAGACCTTTGAAAAATCATTTCACAATCATGTTGAGATATAAGTTCTGGCTATTAGGTAGAGCATCTTCTCTAGATTCATACTACACCACAGCTTGAAAATCTTCAAAGCTGTATCTTTGAAAGCCAAGATCTATTCTCTCTCTCTGACTTTTGAAGAAATAGCCAGATAGGCATCTTCCAGTTTAGAAGTCGACCAAATCACTGGGTGTAACTAGGACAAAGTTTATCTTGGGTGATAATGATTCAGATGTGATCCGAGGGTAAACCGACAGAGGGACAACACGGTAAAAGAAATAAGACAACAAGACTGTGATTATCTTCATGAGATCTTTGAATAGTATTTTAAAAACAAAACTTTGGAACTTAAAATAATTTTATACGTACCTATGTATGTATGTGTGGGTGTATGTGTGGGTATATGTGTGATATATGCAGAATTATATGCTATGAAATAATGACGCTGCTTTGTAGATCCTTTTCTCCATAACTACCTCCTCTCGTGTACACACAGTAGGTTATCTGCTGCTCTGGACCCTTTAAATGGCCGGCTCCCCTTCTACACAGAGCCACGGCAGGGTCACTGGCCATGGAGGGTAAAACCCAAACTTGGTGGTGACCCAGGGTTATTCCTGCTCAGGCCACTCCTTATCACTCCTCTGAGTGATTCTCACTCGGACCCCATGTCCAGGTGCGCTTCTACCTAGAAAAGGCCCAGCCCTGGCGCAGTGCCACACGTGGTTGGTCCAGCTCCCGCCATCAGCCTCATCGCCACTGTCTCACGGGGTTTTGGCTTCACCCTTAGAATGTTCTTTTCCTGAGGTGAAAAACCACTCTGGCCTGAGGCACCTGCTTGTCATCGTTTGAGTTAGTAGCCGATACCTGTTTACCTCCCCACCCCACATGTACACACACATGCCTTCTTAGACTGGACGTAAAGATTTTGTTTTCTAAGACTGTGTGTTTTATTTTCCTGTTTTTCCCACAGCCAGTGGCTTAGAGCCAGGCACACAGTAGGCACACTAGACACTCTTGACTAAGGCTCCGTTGTAACGTTCCACTAGGTGCACAAACACATACCCGAATGACTCTCCAGGCAAAACAAAATGTTTCCTACACATAACTTCACATGCAAGATAGTTTCTCTTTTTAAAAAATTTAGATTAAAATGGTAAAATTTATGTATAAGTAAGAAGCATATATCTGAAATTGATCTTTTTAGGATTAAAAACAGAAAACCTTTCTTTGCTGTCGTAATAAGGTGCTTTGTTCAAAAACAGAATCCTGAATTAGGCCCAAGAAGGATTTAAAAAAGTAAATCTTTAAACTAAAGATTTTACTTTTTAGATAAACTAAAAAGTAAACTGTTATGTTTATTTGAAGTTGGAACAGAAAAATTCAGAATGACAAAACCAGCCAGGCCAAAGCAGTAACCTCCTTAACCAATACTATCTTTTAAGACCACAGAAAAACTGGGAGTACATCTCATTTGCCTTCTCCTCTTCATCAGAAATCTTTTCCCTCAATAATCAATTTTATAATCGATTATTTTAAAACGTTTAAAATACATTTTAGAGAAAGGAAGGAAGAGAGAGAAATATGGAGAGAGAAAAAGAGATAGAGAGAGAGAGAGTGAGAGAGAGAGATCAAATTGTTCCACTTATTTATGTATTCATTGGTTGCTTCTTGTATGTGCCCTGACCGGAGATCAAACCCACAATCTGGGTGTATGGGAAGGAGAACGCTTTAACCAGCTAAGCTACAAGGCCAGGGCTATAACTGATCTTCCATTACTAGTGTAATTATTGATCTTCAGTGGTAAAAGTAACCATAAGGTGTCTCACAAATGGCATTAATACCCTTGCTATATATAAATGTTTAAATTCATTTCAGTATAACAAATATTTATTTTACTCNAATATCCTTCTCGTATTTGAATTTGTAAAACAAGACAGTGTATTAAAAAGTTAAAACTAACATGTTGTTTGATATCCATAAAGAATATATTTGAAGGCATTTACCTTGTGGATATCCAAATGCATATATGTCATTTTCTTTTACAGATTTATTTTTTTCTCCTCAAAAAGACCTTTAAAAAATCATTTCACAAACATGTTGAGATATAGGTTCTGGCTGTTAGGTAAAGCACCTTCTCTAGATCCGTATTATACCACAACTTAAGAATCTTCAAAGCTGTATCTTTGAAAGCCAAGATCTATTCTCTCTCTCCGACTTTTGAAGAAATAGCCAGATAGGCATCTTCCAGTTTAGAAGTCGACCAAATCACTGGGTGTAACTAGGACAACGTTTATCTTGGGTGATAATGATTCAGATGTGATCCGAGGGTAAACCGACAGAGGGACAACACAGTAAAAGAAATAAGACAACAAGACTGTGATTATCTCCATGAGATCTTTGAATAGTATTTTAAAAACAAAACTTTGGAACTTAAAATAATTTTATACATACCTATGTATGTATGTCTGGGTGTATGTGTGGGTATATGTGTGATATATGCAGAATTATATGCTAAGAAATAATGACGCTGCTTTGTAGATCCTTTTCTCCATAACTACCTCCTCTCGTGTACACACAGTAGGTTATCTGCTGCTCTGGACCCTTTAAATGGCCGGCTCCCCTTCTACACAGAGCCATGGCAGGGGTCACTGGCCATGGAGGGTAAAACCCAAACTTGGTGGTGACGGAGGGTTATTCCTGCTCAGGCCACTCCTTATCACTCTTCTGAGTGATTCTCACTCAGACCCCATGTCCAGGTGCGCTTCTACCTAGAAAAGGCCCAGCCCTGGCGCAGTGCCACACGTGATTGGTCCAGCTCCCGCCATCAACCTCATCGCCACTGTCTCACGGGGTTTTGGCTTCACCCTTAGAATGTTCTTTTCCTGAGGTGAAAAACCACTCTAGCCTGAGGCACCTGCTTGTCATCGCTTGAGTTAATAGCCGATACCTGTTTACCTCCCCACCCCCCATGTACACACACATGCCTTCTTAGACTGGACGTAAAGATTTTGTTTTCTAAGACTGTGTGTTTTATTTTCCTGTCTTTCCCACAGCCGGTGGCTTAGAGCCAGGCACACAGTAGGCACACTAGACACTCTTGACTAAGGCTCCGTTGTAACGTTCCACTAGGTGCACAAACACGTATCCGAATGACTCTCCAGGCAAAACAAAATGTTTCCTACACATAACTTCACATGCAAGATAGTTTCTCTTTTTAAAAAATTTAGATTAAAATGGTAAAATTTATGTATAAGTAAGAAGCATATATCTGAAATTGATCTTTTTAGGATTAAAAACAGAAAACCTTTCTTTGCTGTCGTAATAAGGTGCTTTGTTCAAAAACAGAATCCTGAATTAGGCCCAAGAAGGATTTAAAAAAGTAAATCTTTAAACTAAAGATTTTACTTTTTAGATAAACTAAAAAGTAAACTGTTATGTTTATTTGAAGTTGGAACAGAAAAATTCAGAATGACAAAACCAGCCAGGCCAAAGCAGTAACCTCCTTAACCAATACTATCTTTTAAGACCACAGAAAAACTGGGAGTACATCTCATTTGCCTTCTCCTCTTCATCAGAAATCTTTTCCCTCAATAATCAATTTTATAATCGATTATTTTAAAACTTTTAAAATCCATTTTAGAGAAAGGAAGGAAGAGAGAGAAATATGGAGAGAGAAAAAGAGATAGAGAGAGAGAGAGTGTGAGAGAGAGATCAAATTGTTCCACTTATGTATTCATTGGTTGCTTCTTGTATGTGCCCTGACCGGAGATCAAACCCACAATCTGGGTGTATGGGAAGGAGAACGCTTTAACCAGCTAAGCTACAAGGCCAGGGCTATAACTGATCTTCCATTACTAGTGTAATTATTGATCTTCAGTGGTAAAAGTAACCATAAGGTGTCTCACAAATGGCATTAATACCCTTGCTATATATAAATGTTTAAATTCATTTCAGTATAACAAATATTTATTTTACTCTTACTATCACAGCCTTCTTGAATTTACTTTCTCATTTACAAGATTCCTGCATATAAGCAATGTTCCATTTCCAACCTCAACTGTTGTGTTTCCAAGACCTCATGTGCAATAAGTGAATAAACGACCGAGACTGCTGCATATATTGTGGAGAGAGAGTGTTTCCTATGCTGGCACTGTAAATGTTCACCTCTGATACAAGAGAGAGCATGAAAAGAACTTTAAAGAGCTGAAAGTGTTCTGACAGTAGTCATATTATAACCGAATCGTGTTTCCAAAAATGCATATGGTATTCCCAAAATGCATCTTCATATTGAATATTTCTCTGTTTTTTTAAACTTTATGGGAGCTGACAAATCACCATGAATGGGAATATATCAAGGTGAGTTGCAAATTAATGACTTAGTAAGCTAGGTTCAAAGTTCAAGAAACCCATGAATATGTTCTAAGAAATGCTTAACTCTCACTTTGTAAAACTTATGAGATAATTTTATGGCAAAAATTAAACAAGTATGCAATTATAAATATGAATTTTAATTTAGCTTACTTTTGTCTCCTCATACTGATACTCTCATTCTACACTTCTTTAAAACACTAATGATTCATAGCATCATAGCAAATTAAACATGAGAACAATTGGCTAAAATAATTTTAACTTATCGTAGAAAATATCAACTGTAAATGTAAATTGTGACTTAAAGTATATATAAAAATATGATTCCCACTAGCTGTGACATTGATTGCTGAAAGTCTTAACACTGCAAATTTTAAGACTCTAGGCAATTAAAACTCATGGTGATATAGTGATGTTCCTATAACAATTAGACCTTTAGTTAAAATAATTGTGTTTTTTAATGGGAGAATAATTTTATTTATAGAAGACAAATGAATAATCAATGGTAGATGTGGTGTATATTTTGCTTATATGATACTTATACTTATATGAATAGATAAGATCTGGGAAAAGAATACAGTGGAAGCATCAGAATTATAATTGAAAATGCAAAATCTTTAAAGCCATTTTTAAGATTAAAACACAACACATGATGTATTCATTTATTGCACATTTATTTATTAAGCTAATGTTGACTACTTAGTTAATGAAATGTTCTTTTTATATTTATCCCTTTTTCCTTGTTGTCCATTTATAGTGCAAGTAGAAACTTTTTGTGAAACATATTTCCAAATATCCTTTCAAAGTCTGTGCATTATATTTTATAAAGTAATTCTTCAATCTGCTTTTCTCCCCTTAAATAAACTCATTTATTCAAAAAGACTTAACTACAACAGCAATGACCCCTCAATTCAGTTTTAAGCCATTTCCCACAACATTTCTGAAACATTTTTTAAAAAATGTATTTGAAACACACATCACAGAATTTAAAGTATTTTGTATTTCATACAGGGTTCTTTTCTTTTCATAAGTACATCTTATTGCTGCTTTTTAGCAAATGAGGGTATTATAGTTTGCCTCGACTTTGTAGATCATAAAACATTATTAGTGGGAAATTAAAACTAACCTTATATATTTCTTCTGACTATTAATACAGTAGAGGAAGGGGGACTGCACTGTTAGAACAACACATACCAAGGGCCATAGTCCCATTAAACAAAGAAAGAAAGAAAGAAACCATCCTTACCCTTCTCATCTTTACTAAATGAGAAACAGTAATTAGAGAGATTTTACAAAGTGAGAGTGAACCTAGGAGATTGAATGGTCCTCAGGGAAAAAAAATTGATTTATTGTTAAAAATTTCAGCAAGCAAGGTAAGTATCAATTGCAACGTTTAAATAAAACGTTGGTGTTGAAAACTAGAGGCGGGGGTTTTTATCCACTCGTTGTTTTTACTGCCTGGTCTAGTGTGCTGGGGCAAATGGCTCAGCAAATCAGAATAAACCAGAGCAAGGGACTTGTGAACTAGAAAGAACACCCGTGTTACTGAACTCGAGGGGTTTGCTGCTTGAGGTGCAGGATAGCTACACAGTAACTTTATTTACCTGCAGCAAGCAGAGCAGAAGGCAGATTCACGTCCAAAACTCTGGCTGCCAGAAGAGAGGTTTAACCATTGCTTCTATACACTATCTGGTCAATTGCCTGTGGATTTCTTCTTTGCATTTGGCAACACTTTCCCCAGTTGAGTTCCTGTCAAGTTCATCCTGTTCACAGCTGCATCTGCAAAACAAAACACGATTTTACATGTTTGCATTTGGCAAGAATAACATTTAGTAATAACTGTTAGAACTGTTCAGACATTGAGACCGTTGCCCTTCCTAGCTAAGATCAGTGCTAATTCAGACCAATGTTTTTCAAAACTTTTAGAAACTAGAGGCTTCCTTCTTCAAGGAAAATCCTATTTCCTAAAACCCAAAATATAAAACATTTTGAAACAAAAATATTAATGACCAACAGAGATACCTTGTTGGTGCTAGAATACAGCAACTAAAAGTCTAGAGGGACAAATACTTGAAAACTCGAGGGAAACTTGACCCTACTAGGGCCTACTTTACAAAATCCTCATGTGGTCTAATCCTCACATTTCAAGATTGGAAAAATAATGAGTTTACGTGACACTACCCATACTCACGGTCATAGTGAATAGTGAAATAGCATTCCTGAGCTTCCTATGGTTTTCAAGTACATCTTCCTCCAACCTATCTCTTCAGAGAAACATTTAGCAGATGTGCAGACAGTCTTACACAGGGGTGGGCAAAAGTAGGTTTACAGCTGTGGGTATTGCGATACAGTTTATTCTGTAAACCTACTTTTGCCCACCCTTGTATTTGCCTTCCCAAACCCAAATTCAACCTATAGCAAGATGATAAATTAAGTGTACATGTTTTTCATATCTTTTAGAAGAGGAAAGCATTGCCTATGTAGTGTATTAATTTGAAAGTATGCACAGTAATGTGATGAAAGTAACTTGGTGATATTTTAATACATACTTGTTCTTGGGCCTTTTCCTGTCATTAACCTGAAGTTTGTGTCTGTGGTGCTGTTGGTTAGAACATTGGGATCATAGGTTTAATTTCCGTGCGGGTTTTATGGCATAAGTCCCTCATTGGTCTTTAATTAAAGCAGCTAACTATCTTTCAAATGATAAAGGCAAGAAAGTGTTGATAAAGTGGTATCTTAAGTCTTCACAGCCTACTAAAAACTCGTGCTGAAGTTAGGATGTCCACTATCATCTTTATATATAAAGTGTCCTGTTGTTAGTATAAATGTTATAAATGTCTTCATAAGCATTTCAATGTCATGATTCTGTTTCAAATTTTATGCTTTTCTTTTCTTTCTTTCTTTTTTCTTTTGGCAATGGCTAATGGTTAATGTCAGGCAAAGTTAATGCCCAATTAATGGTCCAGTTTGTTCTCAGAATTAGTGTTTATAACTCTACCTGTGCGTGGAACTGCTGAGGTCTAGGACTCGAATAATTTAAATGGTTGGAGCTTAGAGAACATGCATGAGCAAATGACATTTAATGGAAAAATCTTAACAATAGACAGGTCTTAAAATAAAACAATTGAATAATTTGTTAAAATAGATGTCCAGATATATTTCCAAAAATTATCCATGTGTCAATAGAAAATGCAGGCAGTTTTAGCACAATTTTTATAGCCTTGAAAAGAAACAACATAACATTTGAGAAAAGACTTTTACTATTTATCCAATACAATTTTTATTTTGCTAAATAGTCATGAAAATAAAATTTGTATTATAATAGTACATAAGTAAATGAGAACAAAACACAGCAGTTTTCTTTAGTTTCATAAGGTGAGTTCAAAGATGACTTGGTGTTTCTATAGCCATAAAAGATGCAAAAACCAGGGTGCAGCCACCTGGTTTGAATTTATTCAAAAATTTACAAACCAACAATCTAAGTGTTATGTAAATATGAAACACAGTCAGTGTTACATGCACATTGAATCAGGAGAGAATAAAAATGCATCCACTGAGAATTCTACAATTTCAGAGTCATATGGTTTTCAAATGCAATGGCTTTCCTGATTCGTGAATCTTTCTCCTAACTCCCAGCCTTATCGGCCATTTAAGCTTTGTCCACGTGTTTCTAATGGTAGAAGACAAGTGTTGAATTGTGGTAAGTAGAAAGTTCAAAATTCTAATCAGTTTTCATCAGATCCACATTTTATACAGTGGTATTACAGCTGCACAGCAAAGAATCCACCACCTGCTTAGGAAGTAATGCTGAGATGTTTGAACACAAGAAAACAATCATATAAACACAAACACTTGATTTCATGAAGTATTTTGTAAGGATGTACCAGGGGATCTTGAAAGGTACTTCAAAGAGTTATGAATTTGAAACACAAAATTCTTGGATTTTATTGTTTATGTCCGTCACTTATTTTTTGCTTTCACTATGAGATCATAACTTTTAGTTTATCATATCTTATTAGAGATTTGCATAAAGAAGACAACCTCATAGCCCTGACTGGTGTGGCTCAGTGGATTGAGTGCCGCCCTGTGAACCTAGTGAACCTAAGGGTCACCGGTTTGATTCCCAGTCAGGGCACATGCCTGGGTTGCTGGCCAGGTCCCCAGTAGGGAAAGCACAAGAGGCAACCACACATTGATGTTTCTCTCCCTCTCCTTATCCCTTCCTTTCCCTTGATCTAAAAATAAATAAATAAATAAATATTTTTTAAAAAGACAATCTCATAAAAGCAAAGCAAAAAGAAGAATAAATAGTTTAAGACTTCAGTCATATTCCTTTGCCTTTTAATATACATTGCCAAATTTCTATCTATGTCTTAACATATTTATTTTGATTCTATGTGAGTACTAACTTTCTCAATGTTGTGATTTTATTTTTAGAAATCTGAGAATTTAAACTCATAACTAGTAAAAGAATCACCCCATTTTAATATATCAAAGGACATGAAAATATCATTTTCTTAAAAATAATGGGATTCCAAACTTTTAAAGCCATTTTACTTAACATACTATGTTACTCAGAATGCATTAATTTCAATATCAAAATGCACCATTATGATTCTCTTTGTCTTTGTACATTCACAAATTTTTATTGAATGTTTTACTATTTGCTGTTGTTAATCAGCTTTACTGTGTTATAACTTCAGTAAAATGAACTGTTCACTAAAATGAACTATTCACTAAAATGAACACCTTTTCTTTTTTCTTTTTAAATCAATCAATATTTTTACTTAGAGTATTTCATTGGATGCGTGTAACAATATAATACTACCATGAAAAAACACTATTTTCAGGGAGCTGTTGGTTGATTTTGCACATGTCAGTTTGGCATCCCTATGCGAACAACATTTTCCAGAAGTGTATGTACCAAAACATTAATAACAGTGGGATTAGGAAAATTTAAATTGCCATCCACATGCGATTGTCTAAGCACAATGTCATACACCTAAAACCAACACAAAATAACATTCAATGTAAATGCAGTTGAAAAATAAAATTTCAAAAATAAATAAATGGAAAATGAACTTTTTTCAATAGAACAAACTCTTTAAATGCATTCTTCAAGGAGTTTTAACAAATGTATATACGAGTGTAACAAACACCATGATCCACATGTAAACATTTCGTCTCTCTACACATGTATTGAAGCCACCTCTTGACAATTCTTAGAAGGTTTTTAATATAGTTCCAAGCTTATGTTGAAGAATACAATGGTTATAACTAAAACATTTTGGCTGTGCCCTTTCAACCAGGAGTTCCCCTGAGATTGTTTTGTGTGTCATCTCGGAGCAGTTGAGAGTAGAGCAAAATATGTATGATTTTAATTTCTATGGCATTATTAAATTCTAAACACTTTGGAAAAAAATTGGCAATTTGACAACCAATTTGGCAGCATGTTTAGTAGAATGACTACAATACTTAGAGAAAGCCATGTGTGCAATGGATTGTTTAAAACGAGAGGGCATAGGGTGGAGGGAAGGAGAGAAGAAGGAAGGAAGAAAGATAAAAAATAAAAAGGCAAATAATTTAATGCTCAACAATATAGGGACATATGTTTTGTAAACATAAACTGTGATTATTTGCTAGAGAAATTTGCAAGCATTTGATACTTATAGAGACTACATAACAATATGATAAAAAGTGTAATCAAGTAAAAGAAATTTTTATGAACACCATGATTACAATTATGTATATCATACACATGTAGAAAAATCAGAAATATTTAAATTTATGATTGTTTGAAGTCATTTAATTGTAGGTGACTTCATTGTATTCCTTCCAAACTTTCTACAATATATTCAAATTTTTGAGAAAGGAAAGAAAAGATACCTTACCTCAAAAATTGTCTCAGAGTAGTGTGCCTCAGAATCTTTCTGAAGCTACATATTGTAAGCCAAATAGTCTCATTGCTTTTAGATTTTCTTAGATGTAGATTTGATATGTTCTTTTTTTAAAAAATATTTTATTTATTTATTTATCTTCAGAGGGGAAGGAGAGAGGGAGAGAAACATCAATGTAAGGTTGCCTTTCATGTGCCCCCTCCTGGGAGTTGGCCTGCAGGGAACTGGCCTGCAACCCAGGCGTGTGCCCTGGCTGGAAATCGAACCGCGATCCTCTGGTTCGCAGGCCTGCGCTCAATCCACTGAGCTACACCAGCCAGGAGATTTGATATTTTCAAATGGCCATTATGAACTGTATCACAGCTACATTTAACACTACCACATACACTTCTGCCCCCACACTGCATTCTTCCTTGTTCTTATCAGAGAGGAGCTCAAGAGCACAAATGTCAGATCTGCCACCTGTTCCAAATCTTTTGGAATAAATTATTAATATTGCTGCATCTATTGCTATGATCTTGGACAGAACACTTCACTGTTCTGTGTATGTCTGCGTGTTTAAATACGGATGGAGGTTGGCTATATGACCTTTGATACCTCGTGCTGCAGTAATTCTAATTCCATCTCACTTGATTCTTTCACTTTAGAGCGAAGAGAACCAATGACAGCCAGTATGAATGCCGAATTATACCATTTATCCTTCACACAAAAGGCTGGCCGAATCTTTGTAAGGATAACAGCTGAAAGAAACTGCAGACACGGTACAGTCCGCCCTCTCCCAAGGAAACTGAGCTCTGGGAGGCAGTGCTCAAATTTTACTTGCAAAGTTAGTAATGAAACTGAGACTAGAAATCAAGCTTCTGGACCCTCTGTCCAGTATATGAAGTAATATCTACAGGGCGATTAGCAGAGTGGCTCGCTTGTAGTCATCCTAATAATTTTTTTCTACTCTACTCTGCACAGTGCACTTTTCTGCTATGTCTTGAGACAGGACATCCTGATTAACTATTTTCAAAGGTATTTTTAAAGAAAAATACTAGAATTTCAAGGGTGGGAATAGTAACACTGTTCATTTGCAAATAATTTCATGTTTTCCAAATATTTAATATACAATGCATTTATTAAGTTCCTATCATGTGTATCACTCTTGATACACAGATGAATGAAAACCTGGACTTTGTCCTCCAAAGGGTAATCATAATGGAAAACATGTTTGCACGTGTCCTTCAGGAGAAGGTGTTCTGCTTGAGAATCTATGTGCATATGCACCATTCAGTTCTCACCACATTGCTGTTATGTTTTCTCACCACCGCTTTTGTGAGAAAATAGAGTCTTGGGCAGTTGTGCAGCATCACGGCCAATTAGTGCAAAACTTCAGGATTCAATGGAGTCTGGGTGTGGAAATACTGTTAATATTAAGCTTTGGCATTTAAAGTATAAAATAATGCCTTCTCAATCCAATTGCACATGCGTCATTGCATTTACAGTGAAGATGCATGACCTGGTATGTACTTCTTTTTTCCTGTCTTTAATCTGTCCACATATCGTTAAGTGCTTATTTTAGACAATTGTGTATGAGAATTTTATATTGTTAAAATCACAAAGTATTTCTAATAAGTATAGGGAAATAAAGAAAAGTAACTACAAAAGCAATAGGAAATAAAAGGACCCTGAAGGAGAAATAGCAAGAAAATAAACAAAACTTTTGGGGAAAGAATAAGAGCTAGGGTTTTAAGTTTCTTGTAATTTGGGGCATTATAAACCAACGCCAGTAGGTGGTGCTAGAGTATATCTATTTTAGTATCCAAAAGGGCTAACTGGGTTTTTCTCCACAAAAACAAAACAAAAACCCCCCACAACCGATCAAACCCTGGGAGTTGAGCATTGATTGTTAGTGATGCTGGCTTTAAATTAAATTATATTTTCTGCCACGTTATGAGAAAGAGCCTTTTTGAAATGTGGTGTGGCTGTGAGGACATACTGGGATGCCCACATGCATTAAACCCTTTCATTACTTTTCCTCTGAGGTCTGTGCCACCATTTACAAGATGCTTTCCTTCCGTGGCCATCGCAGGAGTACAAAGTGGATGGGACTTTAGAGATTCCCAGTTCCACACAACCAACACAATGAAAACGGAGGTTTAAAGATGCTCACTTAGCCCTGGCTGGTATAGCTCAGTGGACTGAGCACGGGCCGGTGGAGCAAACGGTCACTGGTTTGATTCCTACTCAGGGCACATGCCTGGGTTGCAGGCCAGGTCCCCAGTAGAGGACACATGAGAAGCAACCACACACTGATGTTTCTCTCCCACTCTTTCTCCTTCCCTTCCCCTCTCTCTAAAAATAAATAAATAAAATATATTTTTTAAAAAGTTGCTCACTTGCCCAACCTATTTTTTCCTCAAACTGACATAAAAAATGAGAACAACGAAATGTCAATATCATATATTTCAGTTAAGAACACGAGCACAGTTAAAAAACAAAAATAAACCAACTTCTACATTTCTCAACTAATTAACCCAGTTATACATCCCCAGGAACCTGAAGACCTGACAGAACAGCCACAGTCAGTCTGGCTTCTTCACCCAGGTATCAGGACAACCAAAGGAAGCAGTTTCCCATAACCTTGAGAATGGGCCTGCATGCATAGGATGAAGCTCTGGTGCATAATATCTGTTGGCATCCTTCCAGCTTTGTCTGTGTTTCATATATAAGGTAGTTAGGGGCTTCTTGCTGAGAGAGAGAGGGCAGGGGACACACAGGACAAGTGACACACAGAGAGACACACAGCTTACAGCATGCGTGGCTCGCCCACCCTTGAATAAAGACATGTCTGGCATCCCAAAGGCTCCATGAATGTTCTTCTGTCTGCCCGAATACCGTGAGCCTGTCTGGCCTTGGATGTTGGCAACACACACTCCATGCCTGGCCTGAGTTAGTTTCCAACAAAACCTTATTCATTCAAGTATCATCTGTCTGATACTGATGATGCTACAAGGTAGACTTTCTAGTATGTCAGGAAATGATAAATTGTCATTTTCAGTACAACGATATCTTTAGTTTATTTATAAACGAGTATTTGACAAGGCATTTATAAAAAGTAAAAATAACTCCACAGTTTTCTTATCAAAAGCAACATTCATCTGCTTACATTTTTCCTGGCAAGATCTTTCTACCTCAGTCTCATCTGCATGAGTCAAAAGATGTTTCACTTCTTTAAAGTCCTGAAGGATTCAGCTGGGGTGTAGGAAGATTGCCAGAGAATACAAAGTATCTGCGTGTATAGAACAACATAAATTTTAAATACATGTGTGGTGACATTTGTAATTTGAACTTCCTTCTCCCAGTTTCAGATTTCAGGAATAAAGAACTGTGATTGTGCAGTAATAGGATTACGGAGGCTAGGCCACTGGTGGAGGTTTAGGGTGCTCCTGCAGTCACCCACAGATTGCACGGTATGTTAGTCTTGCGCTCCTTTATCAGGTATTTCGGGTTGTGAGTTGAGGGTACTCCAGTAAAAGTGGCGAGTCAGCACAATGGATTGAGATATTAAACTGTGTTTTGTCCTTGGTGCACTTTCCCCCACTTACCCCTTCCCACTCTGTTGCCTCACAGAAAGATGATGCTATAGCACAGAAACCATCGTTGTTTTTCTTGGACTCCTGGAAGGGGTTGTGCCTGGGAGGACAACAGGAGGTCAGCACCTTGCGGAAGAGAGGAGGTGGGAAGGGAGGCCTCCTCCAGGACCTGGAGCATGGGAAGGGTGGGTCTGGAAATTCCCTGTTGAGATCTCAGCTTTCTCCCTCACAGAAACCCAAGGATGTCAGATTTCAGTGACCTTTACGAGCCAAGACAAGGCATCTCAGAGGCAACTAAATGGGTGCAAGACCAAAGAACTTCACCAAAATGTCCTGTTTTTCCTAAGAAAGGTATAGGGCAGGGAGGACCTGAACAGGTTCAGATGGAATTATTATTGGATTGGAGCTCAGGGACACATTCAAGTTTATTTTTTAAATAAATACGTTTTCTGAGATTACAGACTAAATTTTATATTTTAGTTTAAGATTAGTTTCTCATTCTGAGATTCCCCACCCCCAGAAGGATTATTAATGTAAATAACTGTCCCTCTCAACAAAACAAAATAATGTTTGTTTAAAAGAAAAGAAAAAATGTGAGAAGATATAAAAACAACTCCTCTCTCTCTCTTTTGTAAATGTTCTTGCTTGGGGAACATATTGACTAGAGAATTGAATGAGATCATAAAAAATTCAAGTAAACGTCGTGCAACAAACCAGCTCGTGAGATAAGGGAATTCAAGAGTCCTAGAGTCTGTGGATCTTCACGCTCTCATTACCCACGGCATGAGCGGTGCAACGGGTCGTGCTTGTTGGGCTTTGGAATGTGAATCATCAGGCAGCACCCTCGTAGCTGAGTTATGCTGTGAAACAGAGAAGTGAGCGTTGGTAACCTTTAGTGTTAGGGGGACACGGAGGTGCCAGACAAAAACTGAGGCAAGAACCGATCTTGGGTCGCACCACTGCTGCTTTAGCTCGTTATATTCTCTTCAAACCTGCCTTGTGTCCGCTCCTTAACCCAACAAGGGGTGTGTAGCTTGTGCTTAGAAATTCTACGTGGTTAACTTTTTCTTCTTTCGTTCTGCCTCAACTACAGCTAAAGCCAAGCAGACAGCAAGCGCCCTCCCCATCTCCTATTTAATGGAAAGGCAGGGTTCTTTCCCTCCAGATTCTGCCCTTTAGAGAATCCCAGCATAGGCAGCTGCTGTTCAGGCCCCACACTTTGTTTCCTGTCCCAGGGGCAGGTCTAGTACTCACCACTCTGGACTGCTTTTTTTTTTTTAATGGTCTCAAGCCTCTACTCTCCTCTCATGCTTTAGAAACATGATCGTTGAATTAATTGTATTGACATTTTTCCATGTGCTTCACCGAAAAGATTTTTTGAATATCAGACCAGCTATCTTGACCCTGTTTTTCATTAAACGCATTTCAGTCTTTTGCCCACATCCCTGAACCAAAACTGATGTTAAAAGTAAAATCATGACTGTCACACAGATATGAAAATGAACACATGTTAAAGAACTTATTTTACTCGTATGATATGAGATGTTAAAAACCAAAATTCAACCAAGTAAGTTTGATCTAATTTACTTTATTAAAGCTATTCATGAACCAGGCAGCATCTACTCCAGTCACTCGAAGGATGCTCTAAGGGGTTGTCCAACATGGGAGGTGTTTATTGGAAGGATGGGACAAGTAAAAAGATTAATTTTAGACCAGGACATCTTTGGGGGGAAAGGGAATGGCCAGGGTTTTGATCAGGCAGATTGCTGGGGTTTTTCTGATGGGGAGGAGGGGGAGAAGGGGGAGGAGAAAGAAGAGGGCCCCCCGAAACAGATCACCTTGCCGGTGATTGACAGGAAAATACCAGACTGGTGATTAAAATTATGTTTTAGGAAAGGTAGAAACAGCAATTAGATCAGGTATTAATCAAGGTTTAGTAACATGGCATTAGTACGCATTTCTATGGTGTGAAGGAAAGTCAAAATCGAGGATTCCAATATCACAATTTTGTGACCAAGTACATGGAACTTTCTTCAGTCTGGTCTCTGACGCTGCTCAGCTGATTGGACCATGTTGTAGTTTAAACTCTGACCTGAAGAACTGCATTGTTTGCATTGTCCACTTCACTTTGAAACTTATTTACTAGTTTATTTTGCAGATTCCAAGGGAAACTGAGGTGTTGGTGCCTACCTTATGACCTCCCTCGTCCCTGCTTACCATGTATCGTGACTCCAACTGTTGACTCTACCTGCTGACTCCCAGTCAGCTAAAACTTCCCATTGTTCTTATCTGACAACCTCACTTCCTAACCACTGAGTCAGCAGACCCCTGAAAATCCAGTCACCCCCACCAATCAGAAAATGAATGATGGAAGTTTATAGTCTTATTTTCCTAGCAACCCATCCACCTCAAAACTCTTGTCTTTAAATCCTTGCCTTATTCTTCCCACCCTAGAGTGTGTCTTCTGCTCATGCTAAAGTCTTCATTATCTAATTTGCAAGTCATATTAGAATAAAACTCTAAACCACAGAAGAGTTCTGTGGAACTTTTGTTTACAAAATGAATTGCAAATAGAGACAAAACTGTGGTTTTTCCATAGCCGATTAAGTCACCACCAAACTGGACAGAAATGGTCAATTAAGTACTTCCAGACAAGTCAGAATTTACCTATCAGATACCTATATTTACAAAGAGTTGAAAGATAGAACTAGACTAAAATCTGATATCCCAGAAGGTCAGAAAATGCAGGATTCTACAGAAACATATTTCTTCTATACAAACTTTTCAAGGTTATTAATAACCTTTACACTGAAAAATGTAATGTGATTTCTTAGTAATTATCTTACTACAACTATTCAAAGCTTTTGACATAACTAATGACTCACAGCTTTTTGAAGAAAATTTTCTTTGCTGTCTTCTTTGCTGGTTTCTCTTCATTATTTTCATATACTCTTCTCCATATACTAGGTGATTTCATTTAGTCCAAAGGGTTTAAATACCAAATATCTACTCAAAATTCCTAATATTATATCTTCATGTAACAGTGGCAAATTGTAATGGTGAGAAATCATAACCCACCCCACCATTTTTTAACCTTGTTTCTGTAAGTGCAGGCTCTGACCAACATGTAGATGAACAGCGTGTTTGTATGAGTCCTAGGAAGTACCTTTGAAAAATACAGACTCCAACCCTCAGGCTTCCCTGCTCAGGAGATTTGCTGACCTTTAGTTGTGGAGCCAGGATGACGTGAAGCCAACGACTAAACAGGATGACACACACAGGACCATCACTTGAGGACCATCACATCACTTATCAGAACGGGCTGTGCTGCTCGGCAAGTAGAGAACTTTGTACCCCTTCTTTGATCTCTGTTCCCTTCCCGTCTCCCTCCTTATCACAATCTCTGCCTCCACTGAGATGTGGAAAAGGGCGTTGAGACACGACTCCCCCATCTTCCCAGGAGCTGGGCTTTGGGACATGAGTTTTCCATCTTCCAAGTGGCAGGCACGTGAAAACAAACCACTTTCCTTTACACCAGCACCTGCCCCTTGAGCACTGGCTTTTGCAGTGGCAGGTAGTTGGACCTGCTTAACAGTCCTGACTTCTCCTTGGTACTACTGACATACATTTTTCAACTTCACCTCTACTGTCAATTTGTCATCTTAATACTGTCTTACTCAAAACTGAACTTTGATTTCTTTGAATCTATCCTGTTTTATACTCACACATACACGCATACACATACTATCTTCATGCAGTTCTATTCACCCAAGCAAAGTCTACAGAACAGCAATTTTCAACCTTTTCCATCTCACAGTACACATAAACTGATTACTAAAATTCTGTGGCCCACCAAAAAATATATTTTATATTTTACCAACATGACAAAAATAGTTATATTCTGATTCACTCACAGCAGATAACTATTGTTGTGATGCCTGTTGTCATTTTTTATTTGACAGTGTAAGGGTAAAGAGGTAAGTGTCTCTGACTAAATAGTCAGGTGTTGCATGTTTAAAATTTTTTTTTTGTAGCACCGTGGTTGAAAATCACTGCTGTAGAGTCATCCTGAATATCTTCCATTCGTCCCTCAGGCCATCCTTCCCCCTTCTCCACCCTGGTTCATGACAATGCAAACTGACCTGTAGGAATTAAATCAAGGTTCTCCCTTGTCCTTTATCTCACAGCTGGTTCCAGTTAATAAGGAGTTTTTGCTGAATATTGGAGGGAGCAAGGAGAGTGAGGTCAAATTGATCCCCTTGTCTATGTTCCTGTGGGGTAGATTTGAGCTAGTTACTCTCCCTAAGGCTGGTCTGAAGGTTTTAATTTTTGTATACTAAACTTTTAACTTCCAAGTTTGAATATCTACATGATCTCTTTATTCTTTAGGGCATTGTACTATTCCTTGTGTTTTCTTATACCCTGCTTACATCTTTCTAAATAGTTCTTTTTATTAAAAACACTTCTAATTATCTTTTTTTTTATTCTTACCTTAGGACATGTTTATTGATTTTAAAGAGAGGGGATGGAGGGAAAAAGAGAGAAAGAGAAACATGTATGTGAGAAAGAAACATTAATCAGTTGCCTTTGGCATATGTCCTGAATACAGACCAAACCCACAACTTAGGCATGTTCTCTAACTGGGAAAGGAACCAGTGATCTTTCTGTTTTATGGTACAATGTTCCAACCAACTGAGCCACACTGGCCAGGGCTAATGACCTTAAGTTAATGTACCATACATTTTCTGATGGAACACTGATAGATACAAGCCCTCTGTTTCACATCCAACAAATACTCATGTATTTTCAAAATATATCCAGAGTTCAACCACTTCTCACTCAAAGTTCCCTGGTTCACCACCATTGTCTCTTGTCTATGTTTTTCAATAACCATTTCACTGGTTTTGCCCTAGAATTTGAAAAAAACCAGAAAAGTGTGCTATAGAAAATAAATAACTTTCTCTTTCAACATAAAATTTGCTTTTTCTAATCTGATTTTGTCAAGAACATTAATGACCTCCACACTGAAAAGTTCCATGTTATTTCTCGAGAACCACTGTGCAAGTTTGTCATAGCCCTTTGCTCTTCTATATACAGTTTATTCTCATACACAGAGTATTTTTTGAAACCAATACCATATCCCTCATGATCCAGCCCCCACCACTCTCTTCTTTCTTTCTTGGATCTTCATTCTACTCCAGTCCTCCTGACCTTCTCGCTACCTCTTTAATATACTTAGAACGTTCTTGTTTTAGAGCCTTTTTTGCTTGTCTGGAATCTGCTTCCCTTAGATTCCCATTTAGTCCCTACTTCACTACAACTCTCTGCATGAAAGTCACCTTTTCAAAGGGGACTTTCCTCAGTATCACATGAAAGAGCATCCTCAGCCCTCTTCACTGCTACTTACTACCCTCCTTACTCGGCTTCTCTTTGCTTCATACTGCTTACCACTACTTGACATACATCTAAGTTCCATGATAGCAAGATTTTGGCTATTTTTTCTGATGATGTTTCTGCTGTGTCTATAAAAGTGCCTGGACTGTGGTCACACCCAACTAAACATGCGTGGAGTGAAAGGAAAGAACAAATAAGTGATTATCAAATGGTACAAAAATTATCTTCTGAAACCCTGAGTGATAAATGGTCAGTCTTATCCTGTTGGTGTCTCAACCATTTTTCAACAGAAAGCAAAGGCATCTCTTCAATATCATCTCAGGCATAATCAAGCATTTGAAAGCTACTGGTTGGTCTCAAAGTCACTCTAAAGCTGAACACAGACAAACTCTGAGTTGTGCCATGATTTGTCAGGAAGCCAGTAATGAGGAAACAAGTTGGCTGGATAAACAAGATGGATACAGAAGACACCTCAGAGCACCACAGTGGGTTCAAGCAAAGAAGACACCTCAGAGCACCACAGTGGGTTTAATTAACAAAATTGTGGTTGTCAAGTGAATTTCCAAATTCTACATTAGAAGGAAATATTAATAGATCAATTTTATACTGTACAGACAATAAAAGTATGCTTCATCATACTTTCACATAACTGAATTATTTTGTATTTACAGTCTTATATTGAGCCTCCCTGTTTTTCCTTATATCAGTATCTCTTTTTCATTGATTGATTTTAAAGAGAGAAAGAGAAGAGGAGAAAGAAAGAGAGAAACTGACTTGCCATTCTACTTATTTGTGCATTCATTGGTTGTTTCTAGTATGTGCCCTGATTGGGAATCAAACCCACAACCCTGGAGTATGCAATGTAGCAGGTAGCTGTAACTGAGCTACCTGGCCAGGGCTATGTCAGTATTTCTTAAAACTCAACTCTTTAGTGAAGCAATCTCAGTTTCATCTTACACATCTTTGATAACATTTCAACATTCTTTTATATTCAATTCTACATTAAATTATTTTCCCCATGATAGTAGCAGAATGTAACCTGGAATTTTTCTGAAGATTCCCAGCATCAGCATCAGCTGAAAGAGTCAAATTCAAATTTCCATGCCTGCTTTATTTGATAAGAAAAGAAAAATAAGACCAACTTAAACTCACTTAAATCAAATAGAAATAGGGGGAATAGTGAATATCTCTTCCCAGTAGTTCTTGAAAAATCCTAAAATTAATTGTGATTAGACACCTTCTGGAAATCAATAGCTTTTTGTCTACTCTAATAATAACAAATTTGAAACTAAAGTGGAAAGAACACATCCATTTATATTAGAGACAAAACAATACAATTCTGAGAGCTAAATGTAGTGCAAGTAGTATAAGACATAAAAGTTAAATTATGAAATCCAAATAAAGTGCAGATACAAAATGATTCTGGAATTTATATGAATCTATAAGAACAGAGATTCAAAAGTATTGAATCTCTGAATATTGAAGGAACAATAAGAAGACTAAGTAGTAGACTTCTGAATAGTAAGATAACAATAAAGTCAAAAGTGTACAATATTGGCACAAAACTATGTAAATATATTAAACAATCATAAAAAATAAAATTACAATCTCAAATATGTCTATAAATTAAGTGTGGAAAAAGTTTTATTTTTTAGAGACTAGTTATTGAAGGATAATTGCATATAGAACTCACTTTTGGAATAATAGGATCCCCTAACAGCTGAAAGAGTAATTTCAAACTTTCTCAGTGAAATGCTGGAAGAATGTCACTGTTAAACCTTAAGCTTTTATTACCAAAAATACCTTTCTAATGAAATGATACCTTCTATAAAATTAAGAATTACTACTATAATTCTTCATTTTAAAACAAGTAAAAATGAATAGAACTTTATTAGTTGAAAAATACAGAGAGGGTGAAATAGAGCAAATGAAATACAAAAGCAATGGAAAATAATAAATGATTTCAAAATCTTCTCCCCAGGGCTTTCTTTTCGCCTCAAGTTTGGAAGGGCCAAGGGACTTACACTATTGACCAAGAAGGAATTCTAGTAATGTGACAATAGAGAGAACACTCTGTTTCTTCAGTTTTCAATTATTGCAATGAAAAGTAGAATTCTGAAAAATAAAATAAAAGGCATACACCACAAGATAAACAAATATAAACAACCACTTCTAGACCACCTCTAAAATTATGAACAAGCCACAGATGTTATAATAACAGATATTTTGAAAGCAAAAATTGTTTTGATTGATAAGGAAAATCTTGTAGCATCTCTTCCCAAAGAAGTAGGAAAAAGATGGCGTTAGCAAAAACTGCTCTATCAGAGGCCGTTTATCAGAATTGTGAGCTCAGATTCTTTGTAGTATTTGGAGGGAGGTGGCTGAGGGTTGGGAGATCACTCACTTTTGAAGGAGTTCAATGGATGAATACACTCAGTCTGCCCTAGATTCATTTCACTAAGGGATAATGAGATAAGCAATATTACCAAAACCAAGTTCACTTAAGGTAATAAGCCAGGGATATATCTAACCATCTGTCTCTTGCCATCACAGTGGCTAAAACAAAAATGCAGAAAATAACAACTGTTGAAAAGGATGTGAGAAAAACAAGAGAACGCTTTTACCTTGTTGGTGAAACTATAAATTGATACAACCATGCTGAAAACTAGCTGAAAGTTCTAAGGTTAACCATATGAATGTTTTAGGACTCAGCAATTCCAGGCTGGCATTCATATGGCTAACAGGAATATGCACATACATTCACCAAAAAAATGTGCACTGGAATGGTCACAGAAGCACTATTTATAATGGACCCATCTAAGAACTACATAAATGGCTTCTATCAACAGAATAAATTAATAAATTGTGATATATTCCCCTACTGGAACAGCATAGCAATGAGAATGAATAAAATAATTACATATGACATAATCAATCTTGCAAATAGAATTGTGGATAAATCTTATAAGCACAATGTGTTACAAAAGAAGTCAACCACAAAAGAGTACATGCTGTTTCATTCCTTTATTTATTTACTTTTCACTTTGGTTAATTTTTTGCTTGTTTCATAAATTACTTTATTGTTGTTCAATTACAGTTGTCTGCATTTTTCCCCACCCTACCTGCCACACCCTCTCCAGACTGACCTCATTCCCTTACTTCCACCCTCCTCCTTGTTTTTGTCCATATGTCCTTTGTAGTAGCTTCTGAAATACCTTCTCCCCACAGTCCCCTTACCCCTCCACTCTGGCTATTGTTAGATTGTTCTTAATTTCAATGTCTCTGGTTATATTTTGTTTGCTTTTTTCTTTTGTTGATTATGTTCCAGATAAAAGTGAGATCATATGGTATTTGTCCCTCACTGCCTGGCTTATTTCACTTAGCATAGTGCTCTCCAGTTCCATCCATGCTGTTGCAAATGGTAAGAGCTCCTTCTTTCTTTCTGCTGCATAGAATTCCATTGTGTAAAGGTACCATAGTTTTTTGATCCACTCATTTGCTGATGTGCACTTAGGTTGCTTCCAGCACTTGGCTATTGTAAATTATGCTGCTGTGAACATCGGGGTACACTGGTTCTTTTGAATTGGTGTTTGAGGGCTCCTGTACCCTAAGAGCCCTCATTTCCTTATTTAAAATTTAAAACAGACAAAACAAATATACGGCATCGGAGGTCAGGATGATGGTTATCCTTGGGGCAAAGATACTGGAAACTGGAAGGAGGATGAAGGACAGGGGGTGTGGAATGCTGATGATGTTCAGCTTGTAAAACTTCATGAAGGTTTAAGCTTCTATTTTGTGTACTTTCCTGTGCACTTTAATAAAAAGTTCCCTGACAAATTTTTGCTTGTAGAATAAAGCAGAAAGCAGTGGGAAGAAAAAGTGAGCAAGGTAACTTTCTTTAAATGGAAGGAATCGTTTATAAAAATTTTTAACTAAAAAGAAAACAGTAGCTTTTCATATAAAAAGTAACTGGGTTCATGTCTATCTTGCTCAACAGTCTGGGAAAACACCACCTTTGATTTTTACTATCAAAGGTCATTATTGCTCTTGTTCTGAAGAACAGTTTTCATATACTTGGCCCCTTCCCCCAATTTTCTGAAATAGGTAGAGTGGGAATACTGCTAACTAAAAAGATATCATCTTGTAAAATCACCTCACCACTGATGGCAATTTAAACTTTGGAAAACCTTTTCACATATTACCAATAGGAGTCCAGTGAAGGGGACTGCCAGTAAGTATTATGAATGGGAATGAGTCACCTGAGTACATGGTAAAAGACTTTACATTCCAGACACTAAATAAGCTAAGCAAGCACTACTAAGACAATAAAAGTTGTGCCCTCCAAAGGTGTTAAAATCTCTTCCCAAGACACTGAATTTATAAACTGCTCTGTTCTCACCTACTCTGAGATAACAAATCCCTGGGAAATTCTAAACCCCTAGATGGAAGTCGAAATGTCAGGCAGATGAGTAAGTGGCACAGCAAAACCTAATGAAGACCTCTAGAAAATAGTACCAAATAGACCAAGCTGGCTTCAAAGAATCAAAGAATGAAAATTCCTTAGAAGAGTGATGAGCTGTGCAAACAGGTACATTAGCAGAACTATACAAATACATATGTGATCCAAAAAAAGTATTCACCCTGTTAAAGACTTTACAAAAAGAGAGAACTGCATATTGTGTATATACACATACACAATTATCATTATTTGCCTCTGCATCTAACGAGCATCTGAAGTTAGGGATCACATTTTAGTCATTTTTTTATGTCTGGCATCTTTAGATGAATACATTTGCTAAAAATTAAATAAAGTATTATGTAAGTGTGTAGAGCTTCTTAATCAATTAGTGAATAATCCAAGATTTTTAACATTTTATATAAAGTTTCTTTTCTTTTCCATGTTCTCAATTGTCAGCTTTTGTTCTGCTTTAAACAATGCAGAACTTCTATAACCTCATGTTTTAACTCCTGGTTTGTCTAGTTGAAGAGTTTGAAGATTCACTCTTTCTGGACCACAACCATGAATTTTATGATAAATACTCACCATCTTTAAGCACTTCTTCACCTTTTCACAGAAAGACGAGTCCACAGAAATGGAGGTAATTTATAATGAATGCAATACTATATTTAGAGCAGAAGCCTAAACAGAAATATTTTAAAAATCATGTTTTCATCAGCATTCTATTTACATGTTACATCTTACACTTCCCATGTAAGCATTTATATATTTTTAACAAAATCAGTAAAAACATTTATGCATGGTCCACAGAATACTAAATTTTGTGTTTGTTATTCCCATGTATGTGTTAATACTATTACTGTATATGCATGCATCCACCACTTACTGCAGTTCTTTTCATTTATTAAAAATACTTATATAAATAATGTCTCTACCCTGTGCACTAACGCAATGCACTTCTGTTTCACGGAATATGATTTGGAGTTTTAGCCATGTCGATTCAAGTAAAGCTAGTGTACTTGTTTGCACCACTGTATTTATTACATGATTACAACATAATTACATTCATCTAGTATTGTGTTTTGAGCATTCAGTTTTCTCGTTTCTCGGTATCAAATGAAAAGGAAAGCTGTACTGGACAATACATGCTTTCTCGTGAGTCTGTGACTTTCTTTAATGGCATTGCTGAATATCAAGTAAGTACATCATCAAGTTTAATACAAATTTCTAAATGGTTTATTAAACATTCCAAATTTTATATTGGTGGTACCATTTACACTGCAAACAAGAGTGAATGCATATTCTCATTTCTCCAAATACTCACCAGTATCACTATTGTCAGACAGTTCAAATGTTGCCAGTTTCCTGTGTGTGAAATGGTATTTTAGTTTAATATTTACTGTACTGATTATTACTGAGGTAAGCAACTTTTCATGTTGGTTGGCCCTTTATAATTTTGCCTATTCATAAACTTGGCCTATTTTGAAGAGACAAGGTGCCAATTCTATTTTTTCTATTTACTTGAATAAATTGTTTTTGATTCTGGATACCACTTCACTTCTGTGACAAGTATTGCCAATATTCTTCCCCACTCCATGGCTTGTTTTTACTTTTGTTTATTGAGTCTTTCATTGAGCAGAAGTTTTAAATTTCCAAGTAGTAAATGAGTTAAGAATTTTTATGGGTTGTATTTTCTGTATTATGTTTAAAAAATCTTTTCTTCCTCTTCTAAACATTTTAACATTTGGCTTTAATTATCTAGGTCTTTAATCTATCTGAAATAATTTTCTGAGTGATGCAACTTTAGAACACATTTCAATTACTTCTTAAGTAAGTAGCTGATTTTCCTAGGTCCATCCTGCTTATATATACTGCTTCTAGATTTCTGGTGCGGGGGGTGGAGAGATGGGGGACAAAGAAGCAAAGTTCTAAGCTCTAGGCAAAGTAGAATAATTTTGCCCATTCAGGTGCCATCAGCATTGTCTTCAAATTAAGAGATATATATACTCTGAAGCCACTGCCTTGGATGGCAAAGGTCAGTCCTAGGGTAGAAAGTGACAATTCAGGAGTTATGCATGGGGCAAGGGTCAGATAAACCACACCTGTCTAAGACTGAGAGGTTAGTTTGTTTGTTTGACCAGCCTCAGTGTGCAAAAGCTGGTGTGAGGAGTGCTCATGGGGACTGGAACAGTGGGGCGGGTACAGGGAGGAGGAATCGCACTTGTCTACGGGGAGCACGTGAGGTCCTGGGGCAGTCTGCGCTAGGCAGTCAGTGACAGGACATGATTTTGAGGGGGGTGTAGTCCCTTCCAATATTCCCCAAACCTTCAAGTCAGCTTTCTTTAGAACTACCCTTCTGAGGTATGCCACTGAAAAAATCGGTAAATCCTCCAAACCCATCCTTGGGTGTAAACATTGCAGGGTGAAAGCAGAGATACCATCTTTCCACCAGAGTGGGCAAAAATGACAGATGCCATTAGACAACCAACGATCCTGGTAAAGTCAATGACAAGGTCAGCTGCTGATACGCATGTATGTTGGCAAGATGGAGAGGTCGAAGTGGGAGAAACACAATGGCTTGTTGAATCGCATTTGAGATGTTGCCCTTGGAGACGCCTAGGACACACTTTAACAGTGGTCCTGGGGAGAGAGTTAGGGACTTATTTCCAGTTGGAATCTGGTACTAAAAATTTGTCAGTTTAAAAAATGAATTAAGGTCTTATTTGCTGGGGCCTGGATCTTAGAGATTAAACAAGTGTGAGAAGACTGAACAGATTTTCAGTCTGAGATGTACGCAACAAGATAAAAATAAAAAATATAAGCAAAGATGCTAGAAATACTACCCATACTAGGAAATCTCAGGCACTCCTTTTTGCTAAAGATTTTCCTGCCCTCGCACTAGATCCATTCATTTAATCATTAATTAATTTCCACAATGACTAACCAATCATTTATTGATTGTCTACAGTGTTCCTGAAACAGTGCTGGACAGACTGGGTCCTAAATCTGTGGAGCTTGGAGGGAGCAGAGAAGTTCTCATTAAAATAATGAATGAAAGTAGGCACTGGGGCAGGAATGGAGGATGTGATCAAGAGTCCATCAAATGAGAACTGCCCCATGCAGTAAATTTAGAAATAAGTGTCAGTACAAAGCCTGAGAAAGATAAAATTATGATTTGAAAAGGTATTTTAAAACATCATCAACTCAGAAATACTCTTATTAAGTTCCACTAATATGAGCATTTTGGACCTCGATCATCTTACTTTTCTGGAAAACCCATTTATACAACATGCTTCTGTGCAAAAGGGTAGCAGACAAAGGCAATGGTGTCATGTGTAGGTGGGCAGTTTACTACTGGTGGGGTCTGATCATCATAGTGAATTCAGGTAAACTAGTCTCTGTAAATAACGTGATGAAGGAGGGAAGGAGACCTACACGCGCTTATGATTTTTTATTTATTTAGGTTTTCTCCATGTTAGAAGTGTGTGTCACAGAGAGTCTGTTGTCTGCATCCTGCATTTTATTGTTTTCCAAAGAGAAAACCAGTGGTGTGTTCCACACAATTTGTTTTTATAGCCTGCTAAGCCATAAAACAACTCCTTTCCAGCTATTTCTGATTCAAAGTATATACAGTACAGTGGGTTTTTTGTTGTTGTTGTTGTTCATTTAAAGTATGAATCTGAGAGTTCATGGGAAAGTGCCCTGTGTATCCACCCCTCTGGAGGCCTGGGATTTCTGTAGATTTTATAGCCTGATGAATAATTCTGCAGACAGTAAAACCCCCAAAGACTTCTTTTGCCTCTCCAAAATGATTCTGATTTCTTATTCTGTCATGTGGATTGGTATCACATCTGAACTACAGGCTTACCTGGAAAGAAGGTAGAGAATGGCAATGTGGGGATATGTAAATGCCTTTACAAATTTTGATGCAGGATTTCTTCTTTGAAGAGCACTTGGAACCAGACACATTGCATCCCAGTTGCATTATTCAGTGGATCACGTTCCTAGGTCTTCATCTTCGTGATGTTACCAAGAACCCCAAGGGAGGCCATGGAGTTCTAAGTAGCCATACGTACTTGTGTGTAGCCAGATATCTAATTTGTGTAACTCTGGGTGTTTTTTTTTTTTTTGCTTTATATACAATGACTTAAAGGATTTAATTCATCTTGGTTTAACACTGATGCATGTATCTCTATATTATCAACTGCTCTGCAGTCATAATGAGTTTTGTGTGTTGTTTCCAGCTAATATTTTAAGGTATTTGTTAATATAAGTTACTTTGATGTAATATTTTTACACTGTGTAGCTTCTGATTACATTTCATAAAATAAATTATTAAGGCTAAGCAAATGCATACAATTAAGAATAATTCATCTTTACATATTAAATAACAAAGAAAGTTATTCCTATTTTGCTTTTATACTTTTCTTATTTGATTCTTATCCATGCTTCTAAAAGTACATAAAAGGCAAACATGAGCTGTACAAAAAGCCCAGTAGTTCACTAGTTATTATGCCTCAGAGCATAGTAACAGTCAAGACTAGCATTTTACAATACAGTGTGTTAAAATAGAAGTGCCAAATCATATATGCTTACTGCTAAAAAAAAGAGGTTAGAAAGGTACAATTCTTTAAAGAAAATACCAGATAATCAGAAACCAAGATTCTTGTAGTGTTCTAGTCATTCCCATTATTGTTGAAGGCACAGAAGATTCGGCAGTTTCTTACAGAAAAAAAAAAGGCAAACATAGTTTTCTTTTAACATACTGTCAGGGTCATAATAATTCCAAAAGTTTTCACACACACACATACACACACAAAATCAACCAATCCCATTTGCTTATTCCCAAGGATAATGCTGAGTTTGTTTATATTTGAAAAGAAACACTAAGTCCTGACTTTAACCCTCAATGAGTCTGAACTGTTTCACTTCTCTGCTTTCATTGCTGCAGCCCGGTCAGCGTGGTCATTGTGCAGAGCCACCCCTCCCTAACTGCTCTCCCATTTAAATTGGACCCCAAATATGCTTTTATGCACCAGCTAGATTTCCAAGCCCTTTTAATGCAAGTCCTCTTAAAGCCACAATCTGAAATACGTGGTTTTTCACTGTCTATTTTATGTTCCTTATGTCACTTAGCTCATTAACAAATTCAAGTAAAGAAATACACTCATAATGCTGGGTACTACACTAGAAAATACTTTTAAATAATTGCTATCTTTTTTTTTCATGTCATCCTGAGTTGCACTGTGCCCCTCTCCCATTCCCCAAATTCATGTTGAAGTACTAACCCCCAGTACCTCAGAGTGAAATTGTATTTCACTGAAGGTTAGGTCTTTAAAGAGTTAACTTACAATATGGCCAGTAGGATGAGGCTCTATATCATATGACTGGTGTCCTTATGAGATAAAGGAGAGACACAAGGGGTGTGTGCACACAGAGAAAAGACCATGTCAGGACCCGACGAGAAGACGACCAACCACAAAAGAAGAGAGGACTCTGGAGAAACCAACCCTGTGGACACCCTGATCTTGAGAAAATACATTTCTGTTGTTCAAGCCACGCAGACTGTAGTATTTTGTTATGGAAGCCCTAGCAGGCTGATGCACATGTAATAGGTGTCAAAATCAATTGGTAGCATTGTAAAAACCCCACTTTGCCCTGGTGTTAAATTCTTAATACAGAAAATGTAAGAGCCAATATAAAAACAGATTTTGAAGACATTCCCCCTCATGTCCTTTTCTCTGCTTCTCTGAAACCAGCTCAGCTAATCGAGTACCACTGAAATGTTCTCTGCTCTTCTAAGCCACTCTTTCTCCCTTCTCTGGAAATCTTAAGCACCAATTTCCCAGACTACTGGAAAAAACATATGTTTGACATCAGAACCTTGTTCTCATTCTGAACTCTGTCTTTAAAACCAGTGTTAGTATACCTGTCCATTTGAAGTTGGTGTAAAGGAATGTAGACAGAGCCTCCTTACCTATTCATTCAATCCACCACACATCTTTCTCTTCCTTTCATGTTCACTGTGATGCATGGGACCCCACCACATGAAGCAGGGTTACAATCCCTGAATCACATCACACTTTATTATTATCTTAAAATATCCTTATGAGACAGATCTCTCACATTAGAATTGAAGCTATACCACATACTTTAAAAAACACTTCCTATATTAGGATGATAGATAAAGGATTGAACTAATAGCATGGCTTAGGGTACAATCTTTAAATTGTTTATTAAATGAATTTGAATCACATAATTTTTCTGACTTAAATCAGAAACCCGCCTCCAGCTGAGAACCTAAGACATGCCAGCGGCGGAGCGGGGCTCTGCCCGGAGCTCGTAGGGCGTGGGCTTCATGGCCAACCCATATGTGGGCTTCAGGTCCAGCTCGGTGCCAGGGCATTTTTTCAGCTTGAGCTGCTGCAGAACTGTGACGATGAAGATGAATATCTCATTTCTCGCGATGTCTTCTCCAAGACACTTCCGGATTCCCATTCCAAATATCAGAACCTGGTCAACAAGGCTTTTATTCAGTTCCTTGTTTTCATTTAGGAATCTCTCAGGACTAAATAAACTAGGATTATCCCAGATAGTTCTGTGTAAAATAGACAAAAGTTACATTTTAAAAAGAAATCATTTGATCATTTTGCCATTTTTGCCAACTTCTGCACAATAATATTTTTTGCATGACATGCTTTGTTCAAGTTTGGAATATACTTTAGAAACATTATATAATATGCATGTATAAATATTCATACATATATACATATATGTACATATAAATTATATATGTATATAGTTATTATGAATATATGTATATACAATTCTTTAATTTATTGGCATTTTTAGAAGCCATAAACAATTACTACAATTATTTTTAGTTTTCACTAAAATAATTTCTAATTCATTAAATACTGAATAAAATCCTTGAAAATTTATTTCAATTTTTTATTATGCAAAATGAAGAGTTCTACAAAATTCTCCTATGAATATTCCAAAATTTTGTTATAAGTAAAAAGAATAAATATTCAATGTTCTTTGCTTTAAACAAAATAAGCATACTTCTCACTTTGGTATAATTGTATTGAGTAGAAGGTCTTCATGCATCATCACAGACAGCAGTCAGGTGACCAGAAAGCAGCCCTGGCTGAGGGGTTGCCCACAGTTCCAAGCCTGTCCTGCATCTGGTTCTCTCTTCTCCTCCCACCTTTTGTTTCAGGCACTGAATCTGGCTTTTCCATGACAACTCATGCTAGCATGCTTTCAATACACCCTAAGGCATACATTGGATAGCCAGTTGACTTTACCAAGAACTGGGCTTTTTTGTGTGTCAATGTCACTCTCTTTCTAGAATATTTGTTTTCTTTCTTCACCGAAGTCACAGGTCTGGAGACCTACAAGTCATATTCAGTCTTTCAATAAATTTTGCTTTGCTCTCACAGTCTTTTAAAAGTAATTCATTGTCTCTAACATTTAAACATCAGAAGAGTCCATATGAAAATTTCCATTTCCAAGTTCTATCTTACAACTGAAAGAGCCGACAACATTGGGACAATGTCCTGCTTGTTCTCTGTTTCCTGCGCTGAATTACACACAACAGATGAACCCCTCCACAGTGGCCCAACAAGGGCAATTCTCTCATCTTTGTATTTCCCACTGCTCAGGAGGTGCGTAAGTTAGTGACCTCTGTTTTACTAAGTAGGAATAATTTCCTCATTACATCAAGTCTTGAATCACATGCTCATTTACCTTAAATAAGTGCCTCTATACAAGCAGTATTTCTTTATAAGCACCTGTGTTAACACGGTTTATTTGAGCATTACACAATATTCAATATAGTCATGCATTCTTAGGACACTAGAACACTTGGGACACTTGAGGTAGTGCTGAGAACAAATGCCATTAAGTTTACTCTGACTATATTTTTCTTATAGTGAGTTTTTAAATGCTTAGTTTTATTCAGCATAATCACAAATTGTGAAGAGTGGAAGTAACCTGGCTCAGTGGATTGAGTGCCAGCCTGGAAAACAAAGGGTCACCGGTTCAATTCCCAGTCAGGTCACATGCCTGGGTTGCAGGTTAGGTCCCCCATAAGGGGCACGTGAGAGGCAACTGCATGTTGATGTTTCTCTTCCTCTCTTTCTCCTTCCCTTTCCCTATGTCTAAAAATAAACAAACAAAATCTGAAAAAAAACCCACAAGGATTGAGATATCAATCTTTCTGACAGTAAATTTTATGATGGGTCAGACTGTGCAGTGCAGTCCACCATTTTGCTGGTTGTGAAGGTGCTGTTAGGTACACAGGACAATCACCTCTCTCCCAAACAGCCTGGAGCATGAGACATCAGTCAGAGGAACGGCCCACTGAGTGCATAATAATGCAATTTCTACCAGTTTCCTGATCACATCAAGCTCTGGGCAGACCACATGGAGATTCAATGTCTGTCAAACAGGATATACACACTGAATGTGAGTTCTTCTTTTGCTACTTACTGAACATGTGACCTTAGGCAATTTGTTTCACCTGGCTGAAAGTTTCTTCAGTTGTAAAATTGGTATCATGGAAGCACCACTGCAGAGGATTATTGTTGAGGCTCAGAGGGACATTTTAAGGTTTTGTACCCAACAAAGTAGAGTCTATAAATAGTAGCTGACATCATCATTGTTCCTACCACCACTATCACCACTGCCATCATCCTCACTTTCACTGCGTGAGGTATTTTCATTTCAGTCCTCCCCTTTATAGCTGATACGGATGAGACTCCAGTTGTATTTTATTTCCAAATATTTATTGAGTGGCTACTATGTGCCAGGCACTGCTCTAGGTGCCGAGATAGAGGGAAACCAAAACAAACAGAAAGAAATATATTCTGCTTTGTCTTTCATATTCTTTGGGGGGATTTCATGCTACATTTCAAATTTCAGCGGCCCTAACCTATACAGAGGGTGAGCCCCAAAAGTGCTTGGTCCACATCTCCCCCAGTATGCCCACTTTTGAAATCGGACTTGCCCTAAATGAATCTATATTAAGATGTTATTCCTCTCATTGCCAGTGAGGAGAGAAACCTGAATTTTCTTCCAATTTCTTTCAAGAGAAATAAAAGGAATGATGTTTAGTTAAGGATGTGTATCTTCCCCTGATTAATAAGTAACAAACAACCAAACAAATTTAACCCCAAGAAATGATTTTGGTGACTTACTCATCATGATTTACTTGATACATGTTAATAAAGGTGCATGTTTTCCTGGGAATGAAATAACCATTCAGGGTAGTGTCCTCTGTGGTGCTGGGAAAGCAAAGTACATCATTATCATTTCAGCACATTCTTGAATTTGAATAATCCATCCCTACTAATGTCTTTTTGGAAACTATAGTGATATGAAATCTTTATAAATCTTCATTGTTTCATTAACTAATACATCTTCCACCTATTGCCAAATTAGTAATTTATTTCTTTTCTTGCATTTGTAAAATATATTGAGCACTTATCATATTTAAGACATTTGCTATGAGTGAAAATCTCAATGAAAAATTATCTCAATATTTCTCTGACAAAGTTGCCCATAAGTAGACACATCAAATTATATCAGGAAACTGTAATGAAATCATTACTTTCTGTGTGCCTTGTGTGTTTTGGCTTTTATCAATAGATTAAGAAAACAAAACATAACATCTTTTAGTATCTGGTAGAAGGAACAATGGAACTGGAACTAGAAAATCTGAACTCCAGACACTGCTCACTGTGAACTGTTGGGCAAATCTCATATCTACTCTATGATTTCGTTTTCTAGCTATGAAATAATGTTGTTTGTGTTGGATGATCTCTAAGTTGTTGTTAGAACAAATAATCTATTTTTCTAGTGCTATACTCAAACTTCTTTATGCAAACTGTATACCTTTGTTTTTTTATACCTCTTTAATTACTCATGGACTAGATTAAATCATGTTATATTCCCATGTGGCACTCCCTAAATTCCAAGCTGGCCCCCACATTTACTTCTGCCCCAAAGGAACAGCAGGGACATTTCTATTTGATGTGTTTGAGAGAAGAATCTGAAGACACTTGGCTTAGCCACTTCTGCATTCTTTCTTCTGATAAGCCAACCTGTAGAGAAGGTACATCTCATCTACCATCACTAATCAGATGAGCTTGGAGAAGCAGCTTTCATGCTTCCATAGGAGACTACTGTTGTTTCAACTTGCCAGAGACTGAGTGGCAAACTATGTCTAATTAAGGTGAGAAGTACAAGGAAGCCTACTTGACCCATCTCTAAGCCAAATTGTGTGAACTACCTCTGATCATTACGAAAGCTCATGTTTGAATTTCTATCTGATCTATGCTCATTTTATAGCTAGTATTGAACTTTAGCAAGTAATATGGACATTATTCATTGGGTACCCTGAAAATCCAATAAGGGGGATGCCAGGAAAGGAATATATCAATTTTGGAGGAAAGATTACCTCCTCCTAGCATGGTTACTTGCTTATTTCAATACATCCTTGTCCACATGTTCTCTGTGTATTCAGTTGTTTCAATTCTATTATATGTTGAAAGCTTTATGCTCCTATTATATGGAAACTTAGCATGTAAAATTTTATTTTATTTATTAAATGCGAGTATTTTAAAGGAGGATTCAATATATAAAAGCATTAATTGTAGGCTTTTTCTCTCTCCATATATAGTCCTGAAACTTTTGTATGAAAGTGCATTTTCACATAACTATTAGGAAACATACATGTAATACATATTAGGGTACTTTTAGTCTTGTGTAGTGTGTGTTCATGTGTTTGTTGTAGGTAATAGCAAAACTGTTGTCCCTTTTTACCAATGATTATTTCTTTTAGCTTCTTTTAATTTATTTTAATATATTTTCTGCTTTCTGATCCCATGTGTTTTTAAATGGAACACAGTAAAATTCCAGGTATAGACAATTTAGTCCCAAAGAACATACATGTCTTTTATGTGTATGCAAAAATTCTTGTTTCATATCACACTACTCTTTCTATCACACACTGGTATATAAAATTGTTCTTTTATATACCATTTCTTCACTTTTAGTAATATAATGAACAGCTATGTTTGAAGATGAATTTTCCTATCAAATGTGTCCTCAGATGCATTTTCCGGTCTCCGAAGTAAATGATCACTGTCATTTAATCCAAATGGTGCCTGTCAATTTTGCAGAGCCTCTCTGTTCCTGATTATTTAGTAATGCTTATAGGTCATACTCTTTTATGAGGAACTCATGTCACCTTATGAAAGTCACTGGGACAGAGGAATGGCTTCTTTAAAAATAGGACCTAACCTGAAGATGAAATTTACTTCAAACAGAAAGTGGGTCTGCAGAAAAGGGATCACTGTGAGTTAATAGCATTGCGCGTGAATATGGAAAACAAAGTAAGGAGACACAATGCAGGGAAATGTGTTGCTCGGTGTCTGGCCTTCACTCTGTTGAGGTGGTCTGGCTTTTTAGGACACCTCAGCTGAAGGCACCACCTCCTACTGCACCAATAACCAGGATTACCTCAGCTTCCTGGAGTGAGAGACATTCCCATTTCCTCACGGTTGAAAGGCTGGACGCAAAAAAGCACTGAGATTTTCATTTTTTAATTTTAATTGTATGGAATAGAAATAGTTCAAAGTACCGGAACTTTGATTGCTCACATTTAAATTTAATAAAGCTTAATCTATGCTGACATGCATTTGTGAGCTGGAAAGTCTGGTATAAAGTTCAGTAAACTTTCAAATATCTATAAATAGAAACTCTGTTTAATCTATTTGTGGTAACACTGGCCTCCTTAGTCGATTGACCAGCAGAATTCTAAGCTACTGAAAAGGATGCCACATCAGCAGGTGGCTAAGACTCTTCATAGGAGGAAGTTAAGTGAGTTTGTAAGACATTTCATAGCCAATAATATATTATGGTTGTATTATCCATTCTCTGGAACTTCCATATCCTTTTCTTCCCTTAATTAGTATATGTAAGATAAAAATTAATGGTATCAAAATTTAGTTACGAAAACAGTCACAAAATATGCTGTTGTGCTCTGTAAAATTGTCATTAGACAATTTCAAAATAAAATAAGCTTTAAAATAATACATTAATACTAACATAATACATATTTTAAAGGACCTAAAGTATTTGAATGCCTTAGACTCCTCATTCCCCTCCACCCACCATTGACTGCCTTACAAAGTAGAATCACAAGCTTACCAATGTGGGATAGTAAAAGGGAGGAAGGAGGCATGTCTAAATATTTCATTTATGAAAGCTTCTGTGTAGGGTAAAATTTTCCTGTCTTCAAATCTGGGTGATTTAAGCCCAATGTTTCCATCTGAAAGAGAAGGTGTTTATTTAATAAGAAAAATGACAATCATAAGGATTATATTTTTCATCTCAAAGCATGTTACCAATTTCTTCTTGAATTCTGGTTTGAATTTCAGGATAGTATATCAAATAAAGAAAGCTCCAATACAAACAAGTTGATACAGTTTCAAAACCTGAAAAAAATTAGACAAAAATGTCATGGAGAAAATCATTAGCAAAATTGGTATCCTCATTTACTTCATATCTGAATATTATGAATCCAGGGAAAAGAATCTAAATATAACTAATAATTAGTAAACTCACAGTGAAGTAATCACTATGTATTAAAATTTGTTTCAGAATATAGGCTTAACTACTCGCCCTTTAGGATAGTCACTATCAAGAGGACAGAAAACAGTAAATGTTGGTGAGGATATTCAGAATTGGAATCTTTATGCATTGCTAGTTTCTAGTTAAACTGGTACAGTCACTATGAAAAACAGTATAAACTTCCTCAAAAAATAATGGGAATTATCATATAATCCAAAAATCCCACTTCTGTGTATAGCAGATCCCAAATAATTGAAAACTGGGCCTCACAGAGATATTTGCACACCCAAGTACTTTGCAGCAATACCCACAATAGCTAAGAGGTGAAAACAACCCCCATGTCCATTGATGGATGCATGGATAGACAAAACATGGTATATACATGCGATAGAATATTATGCAGTCTTAAAAAGGAGGTCCTGTCACTTGCTACAACATGTATGCACTCAAAGATGTTATGTTGAATGAAACAAGTCAGTCACAAAAGGAAAAATAGTATATGATTTCACTCATATGAGGCATCTAAAGTAGTCAAATAATAGAAACAGAAATTAAAAAATAGTTGCTAGGGATGGGGAAAGAGATGGGATAATTGGCATTTAATGGACATAGAGTTCAGTTTTGCAAATGAAAAAAGGCTAGAGACTTCTGGTGAAGATGGAGGTGCAGGTAAACACTCTTCTCCTCTTTGCACACCCACACGAAAAATTACTAATAGATCTTAAAACAACATCCAGAACTATCAGAAAATCAAGCTGTGTGGAAGCCTAACAACCAAGGATTTAGAGAAGCCACATTCATCCAGATGGGTAGGAGAGGTGGAGACATGGTGTGGCCCAGAGAGGCAGCAGAACAGGCGGTCCCACATTCTCATGTGGTGGATAAAAATCAGGAAGGATACCTCAGGAGTGAGGGATCCCAGCCCTAGGCAAGACCACACAGCCTAGGTTTCTAGAACCAGGAAGGTGAATCCCCATAATTTCTGGCTGTAAAAACCAGTGGAGGTGGGGGAAGCAGAAGAAACTGCCAGATTTTCAGGAGACTCCACTTAAAGGGCCCTCATGGACTTATAAATTACACAGACTGTTCTGGGATTCAGCACCAAGGAAACAGCTAGAAGAACACCAGTCATAAATGGGCAGTAAGTGAAGTCATTAGAAACAGGGTAAGTAGTAAGCAAACCTCCAGAAGCCAGGCAGCACTACTGTCCCCTCTCTAAGCTCTCCACCCACACAGAACTACAAAGCAGTGAAACGGGATACGAGACCCCGGCAATTACCTAAGGCTTCACCCCACACAATTTGCAGGTGCCTTTTCTACAGTAGCCCACACCACAATAGGGAGTGACAGCAGGTCTACCTGATACACAGAAACAAACACAGAGGGGCTGCTAAATTCAGGAGACAAAGAAATATGGCCCAAATGAAAGAAAAGAACAAAACTGCAGAAAAAGAACTAAATGAAATGGAAATAACCAACTTATCAGTTGCAGAGTTCAAAATACTGGTTATCAGGATGCTCAAAGAACCCACTGAGTATGGCAACAACATAAAAAAGATCCAGGAAGAAATGAAGGTCACATTAAGTGAAATAAAGAAAAATCCATGGGGAACCAACAGTGGAGTGGATGAAGCCAAAATTCAAATCAATGACTTTGTACATAAGAAGGAAATAAGCATTCAACCAGAACAGCAAGAAAAGAAAATAATTTTTAAAAATGAGGAGAGTATAAGGAGCCTCTGGGACATCTCCAAATGTATCAACATTTTAATCATAGGGGTGACAGAAGGAGAAGAGGAAGAGAAAAAAATTGAAACTTTATTTGAAAAAATAATAAAAGAAAACTTTCCTAAGCTGGTGTGAGAAATAGACATATGAATCCAGGAAGCACAGAGAGTCCCAATCAAGTTGGACCCAAAGAGGACCACACCAAGACACATCATAATTAAAATCCAAAGGTTAAAGATAAACAGAGAATCTTAAAAGCAGAGAGTTACTTACAAAGGAGTTTCCATAAGAATGGCAGCTGATTTCTCAAAAGAAACTCTGCAGGCAAGAAGGGGCTGGCAAGAAGTATTCAAGGTGATGAGTAGCAAGGACCTACAACCTAGATTATTCTATCCAGCAAAGCTATCATTTAGAATGGAGGGGCAGATAAGGTGCTTCTCAGACAAGGTAAACTTAAAAGAGTTCATTATCACCAAGCCCATTACTACATTAAATGTTAAAGGGACTTATTTAAGAAAAAGAAGATCAAAACTATGAACATTAAAATGGCAACAAACTTACAACTATCAAAAACTGAATTTAAAAAATAAACAACCAGAACAGGAACAGAATCATAGATATGGAGATCATTTGGAGGGTTATTAGCTGGGAGGGGGAAGGAGAAGAAGAAGGGAAATAGTTCAGGGATTAAAAAGCATAATTGCTAGGTACAAAATACACTGGTTAAGAATAGTATAGAAAATGGAGAAACCAAAGAACTTAAAGGTGCATCCTATGTACATGAACTAAGGGAGGGATTCCTAGAAAGAATGCTGGTACTGGTGGAGGGGGGAAAAAGAGAAAAATTAGGACAACTGTAATAGCATCATCAATAAAATATATTTTTAAAAAAGAAAAAGAAAACAGACTAGAGATCTGTTACACAACAATGTGAACACACATAATATCACTAAACTGTATACTTAAAAATGTTTAAGATAGTCAATTTAATGTTTATGAGTTTAAAACCACTACAAAATAAATTAAAATTAAAAATACATAGTTATTATTTATGACAAGTGAAAACAATGAAGATATTTCATTATATCATGTTAATAATTGCTATGATCTATGTAGCAATAATAATTATAATTTATAAGTGACCACTGAGTGATTACTCAGTTCTATCTATATAGGGTGTATATAATTATGCTTATTTTACTGAAGATAAAAATGTGCTTTAAAGATATTATGAGCCTTGCCAAAGGTGACTCAGAGCAGAAGCAGAGTCAGCACTTAAACTTGGACTTATCAGGATTAAAAAGCCCGATGTTTGAATTAGCATAGCACATAATGGAGGACTGAGTACATTCGATTTTTTAATACTAATTTTTAGTGTACTTGTTGTTATGGTTTAAAATTCATTCTTTGAACAGGGTATCATAACTTTTGAGATTATTTATACATTGACTAAATACTTTTCATTATTGAAAATAAAAGGAAGAAAAAATGTCACATATTTTTTTCGCAGGAGCAATTTTAACACTATGTCAAAAATAAGATCACTTCTCAAAAACTTCACACTCAAAAATGCCACATTAAAAATGTTTTCTAGACTGTTTCAAGTATGAATTCACCTCTATGATAACCAAATGTCAAAATTAATGATGGTATTTGTGTTTTCTAGAAAATAAAATCTAGTAGCAGAATTAGTGTTTAAATCAACATATCTTTTCTCATTTTTTTTACATTTTTATTATTATTATATTACAGTTGTCCGAATTTTTACCTCTGTGCCCCGCTCTACCCAGCACATCTTTTTCCCAGGTTTCTATGGTGATGATAACAATGATGACAGCAAACTTTAATCACTTGATTGCTTTGTTATTGCGATGCGGCTATAATTCATCTTATTTTAAAGATGAGAAACTAGCAGCAAAGATGTGGTTAAATATTTCACCAGGGCCACAAAGAGATAAAGCTAACACCCAAAATCAAGCCTGTGTGCTCTGGAGCATAGAGACTTAACCATTTGTTTCTTTTCTAAACAACTTGCAACACAACATGAACAAGAAATACACCCAGATGTAGCTGCAGGGCAGAGGAAACTCCTTTCCCAGTCTCTCTTCTCAAGACCTGATTTTCAGATCTCACCAAAAAATTACTCATCCTAATAGGTGAATTTGGCAAAGCAGTGGGATAGGAAGTCAATATTCAGAAATCTAAGGCATTTTTGTACAACAACAATGAAATATCATAAACAGAAATCAGGAAAAAAATCACATTTGAAATAGCAACAAGAAAAATAAAGTACCTAGGAATAAACTTAACCAAAGAGGTAAAAGATTTGTACTCAGAAAACTACACAACACTGAAGAAAGAAATTAAGGAAGACATAAATAAATGGAAGCATATACCATGTTCATGGATTGGAAAAATTAACATCATTAAAATATGCATACTACCCAAAGCAATTTATACATTCAAGGCAATCCCTATTAACATACCAATGGCATATTTTGCAGATATAGAACAAACATTTCAAAAATTTATATGGAACCATAAACAAACCCAAAGAGCTACAGCAATTTTGATAAAGAAGAACAAAGTAGAAGAGATCACAATACTTCACATCAAACTATAGTACAAGGTCACTGTAACCAAAACAGTCTGGTACTGGCACAAGAACAGACACATAGATCAATGGAAGAGACTAGAGAGTCCAGAAATAAGCCCACGTTTCTACAGTCAATCAGTATTCAACAAAGGGAGAAAAAAAATGGATTAAAAAATAGCCTCTTCAACAAATGGTGTTGGGAGAGCTGGACAGCTACATGCAATAAAATGATATCTAACCACCAACTTACACCATGCACAAAAATAAACTCAAGATAGATAAAAGACTTAAACATAAGTCACAATACCATGAAAGTCCTAGAGGAGAGCATAGACAGGAAAATCTCACATATTCCGTGCAGCAATATTTTCACTATGTCCCCTAGAACAAGGGACAGAAAGGAAAGAGTAAAAAAATGGGACTTCATCAAAATAAAAAGCTTCTGCATGGCTAAATAAAACACGTGCAAAATGAATAGGAAAGCAACTAAATGAGGAAATATATTTGCAAATGATACCTCAGACAAGGGTTTGATTTCCCAAATATATAAAGAACTCACATGACTCCACTCCAGGCAGACAAAAAATCCGATTGAAAAATAGGCAAAGGACCCGAACAGACACTTCTCCAAGGAAGACATACAGAGGTCCCATAGGTATATGAAAGGATGCTCACTGTCACTAGCCATCAGAAAGATGCAAATTAAAACCACCATGAGATACCACTTCACACCAGTCACAATGGTCATCATAAACAAATCAACAAAGAAGTGCTGGTAAGGTTGTGGAGAAAAGTGAACCCTAGTATATTGTTGGTGGGAACGCAGACTGGAGCAGCCACTGTGAAAAACAGTGACAGGACATTTTATCCAAGACCTGGGACTATCTAGTTATGTTACAGATCTCATATTTTTATCATTGTGAATTTTGCTTTATATATCAAGGCTTAAGCAATATATTACCTATCTTGGTAGATTATGTAAAAATTGAGGTCATAAGAAATATTTGTGGAAGATCCTGCCTATATCCAAAGGAGAAATCAAATTATCTCTATGATCAATTTGAAAAGTTAAATATGGAAATATAAATGTTAATAATAAGGAAGAGCTGTTGAAACAGTGTTTGCAAAATTTATCTATTAAAATATGTGCTTTAGAGACCAACTGTTTTCTTCTAGTATTCTATTACATATCACTAGAGAACCAACACACATATGTGGAAGTTTATGTCCTATTAATTTTCTTTATTACCCTTATTTTCATTCAAAACACAAACTTGATCAGATATATTTGTTGAATGAATAAATGCATTACACAATAAAGTATTATACTAAATGTGCTTTGTTTTGCACACATTTATACAAATGATGTTTAACTGTGTTGTGCACATCTGGTGTTACTAATCTATATCACAGTCATTTCTGTCATTTGCCATAATTTTATATTTGTTGATTTTTTTCAGGATCTTGACAGTATTATGTACTTCTGAAATATATTATCTCCACAAATCACGGTGAAAATAAAGTCTACTTGATGTGTTAATCACACCCACACACACCCACTCTTTAGTATTCATGGTGTTCAGGCTTTAAAAAATGATTCTCATAAAATGTAACAATAGTATTTAGCTTTAGACAGTTGGCAGAAGAAATGATAAGTACAGAGTGATCACATCTGCATAATAAATAATGAGTGCATCCATCAAATTGAAATCATGGTCACAATAATATACATATATACGTAGGCGGTGCAGAGGGGAAGCAGGGTTATTCACATAGGAAAAATAATACAAATCAAAACAAATGCCTCTTGTTTGTGAGAAAATTTAGGAAAACAGATGCATATGTTCTAGAAAAAATGAACCAATTTGCCGATAAATATAGTATAAAGAAAAAAGGAAAAAATTACTTTGAAAAATACTTCCCCTAAAATAAAATTGTGAAAACACCTTGAGTATTTTGACGTTTCTCTCCATGTCTCTCTCCATCCCTTTCTCTCTCTCTAAAAATAAAGAAAATCTTTTTAAAAAGATCATGATAATATAAGAATACATGGTAATCCATGACAATATAAAGCCTGCTTTACAAAAACACCTAAAGCAAAGAAAACAACCCTTTTAAACAGATGAAGAATAAGCGTCAATGGGTTGAGAGTGGGATGCAGGGATACAGAGTAATAAGCAAGCAAAGGAGGACAGGTATTTCATGAACATGGAGACCACGATTAACTCAATTCTCGACCCCTGAGAGGAAAATAAAGTTTTCTGAATGACATGGGAAGAAGGCAGATTGCCAAATTGTGAAATCAGAGTGAGAAAACTACACAAAATGGCTGAGATCAAAAAAGTGAAATACTCGAAACTGCAAACAGTAGAGCACAAAAATAGCAATTAATCCTTACTTCCCTTACATTTCGACAAATACTCTCACGTACCAGCTCCGAAGAGGTCATTCACAGTGCTTATGATTTCATCATCATTTAAAGTGGCCGTTTTAGTAGTGGCACATTTGTTATGGCATGTACTAATCAGAGCATCAGTAATGTCTCGCATATGGGCCTGAGGAGACAAATCTTAGCGTGATTATTGATCCCTATTTACATTTTATGCCATATGTGAACCTCATGAACCATGTTGTATAAAATGAACTCAATTTGCCTAGGAATATGAAGACTATAGTAGATCATTTTTAACCTTACAGCCAGTTTTGCTTGTCAAGTTTTAATGCTCAAGTTTAAAAGAATGTAGAATAGAAAACCCAGAGAGCATGCTCAGTTTTCTTTTTAAAGTTCCTTCCAATCAATAACAAAGTTTCTATGGCTAGAAGCATAGTTGAAAAAAATTAAAGATTAGCTTACCATGTAGACATTGCTGGATAATCAACATAATCAGAGGTTTCTAAAGCCATTGTAAGAAGTTTACTGTAATCAGCATTCAGAAAGCGATGAGGCTGAAGTAGGTTATGGAGTAGGAAGAAAAACTTAGAACTTTACAAATTCTTTTACTTACTGTGTTTGTTCTAATAGTCCTAAATGGTACCTTGAAACAGATTTTTTATTGCCTCTTCTTTTTCACTGGAAGGGACCTAACTCCTTACATCTCTTCATTTGCTCAATCATCCATCTTTTCATTTTTATGTTTTCATGATGTCATCATCTCAGCAAATCAGCCTTCAGCAGCTACCACTCTTTATAGTACATACATGTTTCATGAGAGAAAGTTACTTTTCTGTGGACCATAAAAAATGGACCAAAAACATCACAGTGGCCTCACAAAAGGTCCATTTTTGTCACCTGAAGTAACTTCTCAAAGTTTATTTCTATATAGTAAAAGGACTCAAGTAGAAAAAGAGGGTAAATTGGGACCAACCTATATAATATTTTTTTAGTTATTCAAAACACTTTCTGAAAATAATGCTGACACTTTTAAGACCTCATAGTTTCAGATATGAAATGAAAAAGAAAAATTCAGTGGTTGATTTTTTTTCAAAGAACTTACCTACGTGGTAATTATTCATCATCCAACTACAGCTTCACAATTCAAGTATGTACTTTAGCACACACTAGAGAAATTTCTGAGGTCTCAAAGAATTCAGAACTGTTCTTAAAGTTCCTACATTAAAATGAAGTAATACTGCCGTATAATCTCACTGACTGAAACTAATATTTTTTAATAGTTTGTGTAAGGGTCGTTATGGCAAAATTATAGTGAAAAGAACCAAGGACAAATACATACAACTTTCTGGGTACTCAATACATCTCATCATTATCTTTTGCTTCTTACCAAGTCCCTTGTCCTGGTATAAATTTAAATCCTACCTTATCATATGTAGTAAGATGATCTTGTACATGTCGTGCAACAAACTGATTGAAGGCCCTATAAAACTCTCGAGGAGCATTTACAATCTGCAGTGGAAGGTAGCGAAAACACGGTATGAAATCGGCAGGATTAGCGGCACTGGAGGCCTTGAGTAAGTCATCGTTAGTTTTAACTATCCTAAGAAACTCCTCGTCGCCATGGTCATATCTCTTGCCAAAGCAGAGGGCACAGACAATGTTGGCTACTGCACATGTGACGGCATTTCTGGGATCAAAGCTGCCATTCTTAGAAGTCAACTCTGCAAAGACTTCAACCAGCTGAGCAGCTTCCTTGATGGCGTGTTCCTCAAATAAGCAAGAGCAGGTGGAGGATTTTGCTTCTGCTTTAGAGAAAGTCCGTAAAGCATTAGAGGCTATTTTCTTATGAAGCTTCCAACTCTCGCCATAATTGACAGAAAATGAAAGACTCTTTCCTTCTGCTAAGAAAGAAAATGTGTGCATGTTAGGTCTGCCTGCAAAAGGCTCTCCATTCTTGAGTAGTACTTGCTTCACCATTTCCATTCCGTTCACCACCACGACAGGCACCATGCCAAGTTTGATGAGAAAAACATCTCCATATTTCTTCCTCATCTCTATGAATGTAAGGTAAGGATGCTCTCCAAGCTGAAGAAGATTTCCTATGATGGGAAAGGACCATGGGCCAGGAGGAGACACCTGCTTTCTCCCCTGACTCCCTAGTGCTCTCACAAAAATAAAAACCACCACCAAAATTATGAGAGAAGTGGTCACCTCTCCAGGAGCAGTTGCCATGTCAAATATCATTTTCAGGAATAAAGCACCTAAAATAAAAATATATATAACCTTAGTTTTACCATTCTAAGCATAGACTAAGAGTCTTTCTCCCTTTAAACAGTTAAATGAAAAGTACAGACTCTTTGCAGTCAGTTGAAAACTATTCTTAACCAATGTACCAAGAGGATAAAATCACATTCTTCCAAAACGCATTTTACCTTTATTCCAATTCTATTATTTTCACAATTCTAAACACCAGACCAAATTGTTTCATGTCAGTCATTGATACAATAGACAGAAGAAGACAATTTTTATGTAGAAAGCACCTTGGTGGTTGGGAAAGAGCTTAAGGCCATAGATGCTAATTTCATACTCATTATTAGCCAAGGATCTTCATCTTGTCACTTAATCTAAATTCATCCCAGTTTTCTTATCAAAATATCTTATCTGACAGGATTAGTCATTCATTCTTTCAAAAATATTTATTGACTTTCCCCATCCCATGTCAGGCACTAAAAAATACAAAATTTCACAGACTCGTGAGGAAACTAGATAAACAACAATAAGATTACAAAGTGGCAAATGCTATAGAGAGTTGAGTACAGAGCCATCTGTCATTGTTTAAGGATCAAAATAAATCATTAAGGGGATGGACTCACATGAATAAGTATGAAGGACACATGGGCAATAACTAAGACGGGGGGCGGAGATGGGAGGGGGGTGGGGAGCACTGGGGGGGTGCAGGGCTGGGAATACAAGAAAGAAAACTGTACTTGAACTAAAGTTAAATAAATAAATTTTTAAAAAAGTACTTAGTGAATTATAACTATTTAGTGAATATCTAATTGTTTGTCTTCCTAGCCTGTCCTTACACTCCCCAAGCCTCTTAAAAGGGTGACCTACTGAAGCTACATATCCTGCTCCATAACTTGCCCTTGTAGCCATAGGTGACTGAGCCAAGAATGGGCCACGGACCCAAAATGCACCTTCCTTAGGAAGTGGGAATTGGAACTGTGAAAGATCATCTCCTCTTTGGGCAGCTGTATCTACAAAATCTAAGTTTGAAGATATGATTTGGGGACCTTTAACCCACCGGAAGGACATGAGAAACTGAAAGAAGGTCTGAAAAATAAATGAAATAGAAAGGAAAAGAAATAATAGACTGAGGAAGGCCTCATGACCTTGCATTCACTACTTCTAATACCTTTATGAGATCTAGTCCTTGGACTGAATTCTTCCCCGCTTAAACTAACTATAATTTGTTTCTATTACTTGCATCAAAGAGGGACCTAACCAAAAAATAAAGTTTCATATACATGCAGAATACATTTGTCAGTCATTTTATTTTATAGCAACTATAGAGGGAATAAAAAACCTTCCTTTAGAAGCATACATAACTAAACTGTTCACATTTCTCAAATTATTTCAGGACAAGTAACATTGGGAGGCATTAAAATTGTTCACCAGTGTGAATGTCCAGTTCTCACTAGATTTACACTAGACATTTTAAATACATATGCAAGCAAACCCTTGTCCCCTGTCTTATCTGATTGCTTCACTTTTCTATGTTCACCAATAAAATGTGGCTAACTGCACTGACTTGGTTGGCATTGGTTACTAAAAACTGAACTTTGGAATTAAAAGTGAGAGGTCAACATTTTTATGGGAAAAAAAAAACCCTGAAAACACATTTAAATTAAAAAGAAAAGCAGTCCCTAATCAATGCAACAGCTACAACTTGCAAAAGATTTCATTTTCTTGCTGTTCAGAGGAAACAATGGGAGCTTCGTTGTGTTTCTGCTTTGCAACATGCTGATTTTGCAAAACATTTTCCATTAAAAATAACTATGACCTTGGACCGTACACTTACCATGTGTCCGATCCAGAACCAAGCATTAAATCTACACTGTTTTTTAAAACTCACCCTTCTGAGAGAATTATAGAGAAGCTTAGAGAGATAAAGTCATTTCCATTTCCTTCCCATATTTTCTGAGCTGAATACAATGCATCAATAACCTTTTGCACTTTTTTTTACAAAATTTAATTTCTCTTGGGCATTCTCCAAGTTGCCAGTTTGCATACTGAGAATCATTAGTGGCATTTCCAAAGCTGGATACTAAATAGGTGAGAAGTGGTTGTATCGGAAAGAACTTCGGGCACTCGTAAGGATGACTGGGTTTCCTGACTCACTCCAGCCCTGTTCAGCTGTGAGACTTCAGCTAAATCACATCTGCCTTCGCCTCATTCTCCTTTTCTATAAAATGACCACTTCGGCCTGGAAAACTTTGAAAGCCAGCTGCAGTCTTCAGTAATCAAAGCTAGCAGGGAAAACGAGGCAGAAGCACAAGTGTGAGGCACGGGGTTAATTACCCAACAATATTATGTTGCCAGAGTTTCCAGGGCAGTTTACAGTTCATCAACAAATGTAAGTAACTGTGATCACCGTGAATTCTTGTTCAGCCTGGGCTCTTCTAGCTCCATTTATTAAAATATCTTTGGCTGCTTTCCAGGGCCAGCGTATTGCCAGCTTTCCCAGCAACTTTCTTGGAAAGCTCTGAAGGTATATTCTGTTTCTGTTGTTTTGGGGGTGAATTAGGGCTGAGGACAGGGAGTAAAAGGTCCCCTAAGGGTGAGCTGCTGCATTGTCAAAGATTCCAGGGGAACTCTAGATACCAGCCAGGTAAGAAGAGCATGCATAGGTTGAGGATTTTGTACTGATTCTCAAATGTAGACACACATTATATGCCATCTCCCCACCCCCGCAAGCTGGTTAAACCAATGCAATGATCACATCCTGAACAAACCAGTTACATCTAAATTTCTAGGGATGGATACATTTTTAAAAAGCTCCTCGGTATGACTAAGGAGAATTCCAAGCTGAGGACCTTTTTGAAGGAATAACAACCTGCAAGAGATCAACAAATCCATTCATCCCAAGTTCAGTGAAGCTTGGAAAGCTCACCTGTGCCCAGAAATCTTGCAGGTCAGTGTGAGGAGTCTGCAGAAGGGTCTAACCACTGAGAAAAATTTTGGAGGAAGCAGAAGGTATCCTAGGAAACAGTAGTCTGTTCACAGCGGCTGCAGGCCTCATGAAAGGCTGGGAGAGAACTTTCCAGGTAGAGACCTGGGAGGGGAGGGCCTTGGACCCATGTGGGGAGGAGTCTGGAACTGGATTAGGACATTCCAGAGCTAGAGGGAGGGGTGAAGAAGCCTCTGCAGCCAAAATTGGGCCCAGGAAGCTGGAAAATTCCAGTGTGAATGGAAGGAGAGGGACAGATGGAGCAAGGGGTCCTGGCAAAAAGAGGAGGATGGAAATTGATCTTGGAAAGAAGCAGGGCAGGGGAGGGTGGATGGGAAGACTAATCATTTCTAAATTGTTTGTGACAAGCAGGAGTAGTTTCAAAAGGTAGCAAAGAAACGGGGAGGAAAAATAGGATTGTACAGAGCAATTGCTTTGCTGTGAGCTTCAGGAAACCAGGAGAATGCACCACACGCTAGACAAGGAGTTGGGGAGTGGAGGGTGCGGGGGAGATGAGTGGAATTAAAAATCTAGGAAGCTTAGGTTTCTCAGGTAGATTTGGCAAATTCCTCGGGACAGATTTGTATTTCTACAACTAGAACAGTCAACCTCTGAGGATAATTATAGCTTTGATCTGAGAATATATTCTCACCTAGGTCAGGGCACTTTTTCTACCTGAAGTGTACTTTCTCTACCTGTTACTAAGTGACACATGGTTTGGGGATATCTTCCTGTCAAGATGTCTGCAGCTTATTATATAACAAACTTTAAAAAAAGTTTGAGTCTTTGGCTTGGAAAATATTTGAGGTTTCGAGGTCAGTTTTGAATGAGAATATCCAAGAAGGATCACTGTTAGTAGTATGCTCTCACATAGGGAAGAAAGCCAGCCCCCAAAATGAGTGCTAAAAATAATATATTTACTAAAGGAAAAATTTTCAGGCCCCAAGCTTTAGTGTCAAGTTCACACACACACACAGACAATACATTTCTAAATATCTAGACTCTAAAAATTCAAAAAAAATCTGTCAAAAGCCTCAAACCATGCAAACTTTTTGACCCGCTAGCAGTACTTATGCTAATAATCATGTCATACCTAGCAACTGAAAAAAGTATTCCTAATGTTTTCCCATGAAGTGTCACCTTCTCTGATATAACTAACCCCACATTGGATTAAAGTATAGAAACTATGCAGCCATAGCAGAAACTCTGTGCAAGCACCCATAATTTAGACTGCTGCTAATAATTGCTTGATAGTGTGTTATGTGAACGCTTTGATAGAAGATAATGAGAATTGCCTTGGACTGAATGGCCAGGGGTGGGGTATCAGTTTCCTAGGGATGCTGTAACAAATTGCCATGAACTTGGTGGGTTACAACAACAGAAAAAGATGAACTCTCGGTCTGAAGGCCAAAAGTCTGAGATCAAGGTGTTAGCAGGGCCCTGCTCCTTCTAAAGGCTGACTTTTCCACGTCTTGGGGGCCCCAGGTGTTTCTTGACTTGTGGCTGCACATACTAGACAGGGACCAGTATAATCCCTGCCTGTTTTCACATGGTCTTCTCTTCTCCCTGTCTTTCCTGTGTGTCTTTTATAGGGATGCCTATCATTGGATTTAGGGCTCAATTGGGTAACCCAGAGGGATCATCCTTAATTTATTAAGGAAAATCCTTAATTTATTACATTTGCAATGGTCCTTTTGTCAAATAAGGTCATAGTCACAGGGTCTGGAGTGTAGACACATCTTTTTGGAGGCCACCATGCAACCAATTACAGGTGTGATATCACATTCACTACCATTGCCCTATAGTGAAGAGTTGAACTCAGGTCATTCAGATTCTATTTTCCTTTTTGTTTTTTCTCCTGGCAAGTAGTTTAGCAGGGTCTTCATTTATCCTGGGTTCCAGTACAAGCTCTGTTATTTCATAGGTTCATGTATCTGAATATTTTAATAAATCCTTCTCTACTTCAGTAATCCTTCTCAGTAAAATGAGGACTTCTTGCAGTACCTATCTCAGCAGTTAGTTAAAAGAATTATTTTATCTGTAAAACACTTAATATTTGGCATGCAATGATTATTTTAAAACAGCAATAGCTTCAAGTTTATAGAAAAGGATTGTTATACTCATAGAGATGAATAGGGGGCAGGGTGCTTAGTGGAGAAGGTGATATTCAAAATAAATTATAAAGCATATATGGGAAGAGTTCCTAAGCAGAGAAGAACATTTGAAAATGTAGAGAGGTTTTAAAAATAGCTTTGCAGGATTAGGAAATAAAGTGAGGTAGAAGGTGAGCCTGCAAATATGTACCTAAGTATGTTCCTAGTGGCTTGGTCCAGTGGATTCAGCCACTTACATATTTTTCCTGGCATTTTTATTCAGAATTGCCATTATCTGGATGTGGTCCCCATTAAATTGTTCCTGGCCTATTTTTTACATTAGTTAAGATTACATTCACAGCCAGTATGAACAACAACATTTAAATGGCTTAACTAAATAGAGTTTATATTTCTTACACAAGATACCTCAAGGTAAGTGGCTGCTTCCATTGGTTCAGTAGCTCTGTGACAGTTAGAATGATATTTCTACCACCCTTTGCTCCTTTCCTTTTGGCTGCTACGTGGCTGCTGCAGTTCTATCCATCACATCAGAACAATTAGAAGGGGGAAAGAGCATGTCAGCCACATCTGCACTATTCTATTATTCAAGAAACCATAAGTTTCCCAGAAACCAACAGCAGAAATGTGCTTAAGTCTCATTACTATCACAGAAGATGAGAAAGCATTTGGGTTGCCATGCATTCACTGCAAAGGAAAGAAGGCCTAGCCCTGGATGGTGTGGGCCAGTGGGTTGAGTGCTGGCCTATGAGCCAAAGGGTTATCTGTTTGATTCCCAGTCAGGGTACATGCCCGGGTCGCAGGTCAGGTCCCCAGTAGTGGGTGCATGAGAGGCAACCACACCTTGATGTTTCTCTCCCTCTCTTTCTTCCTTCCTCCCCCTCTCTCTAAAAATAAATAAATAAAATCTTTAAAATAAAAAGAAGGCTTAATTAGTAAGATGAGGTAGACTGGATATTGGGAGTACAATTAACATTATCTGTCACACATTGTGTCTAGTGGTCTTGTCTCCAGTTTCTCCCCCAAGGCATGCTTCACTCTGACAGTCTAATCAGCTTTACATAGATGAATCTGATTATATTATTTTACTAACTTTCAGTCAGCATGCAGAGTACACTGCATGTCATTCAGTACCATCTGTGACTGACTTATTTGCCTTTTCAGTGTTATCTGTTGCTATTCGACTCCCTTATGTTTTGTAACATATCTGCTTCAATTCTCTCTCCCTTCTCTTAGTCACTGTGCACCTAGGATTTTGTCTGGAAATAGAAGATGCTCAATATAGATGTGTGGTATTATGAATGAAAGACTTCCTCATACACCCAAAGTTTTACCCTGCTTCTATGCTTTAGTTTCTACTGTTCTCTTTGCCTGGTATGCCATTACAATTTACATTCAATTTTATCCACAGGATATATGATTCTTTGAAACCTCATCTTGCTTGTTCTTTTTTCCCTTTTCTGTCTGTTGCAGTGGGTACTGTGGTGTCTTGCCAACATCTGCACTTCAGGATTAATGCACGCATCTTGACAATTGTTGAGAATTTCTGCTACTGATAGCTCTCAACCCCTGAAAATTTTGCCTTTAGTTTCAAAAAATCCCCTAGCTCAAGACATCCTTTTTTCCTAGGATGGCCTGCAGTATGATTAGCTGGGGCACAGAAACAGAAGCCCTGCTGTGTTGGCTCAATTTGGAATGAAGGCTCATTCTAGCTCCATTGTTCCCCAGAGGATCAACTGAGACTTTTGTTGAAAGAGCATCTGTATTGTGGATCATGTTCCTATTCTGCCCCAATCTGCTTTCCCTACTTCCTAACAAAGGTCTGTTCTGATTGATCAGCTCAATGAAACTTCAATGGAGAAATTTCCATTCAGAACAAATTTCCAGGGAATCCAATCAAAAACAGCTCCATTGGTATTGTGACAATCTGTCCATAGTCTTTTGGCCAATACTGGCCATGTAGGGATATTTAGCATCTTCAAAAACAGACTGTCTCCTGCAGTCAGCTCTGCTGTGCAAGTCTGAATGGCTGCCATGTCAGAAGGATTATTTGTCTTGCATTCAAAGAAAGAAAGAAAGATTGTCTAGAGAAAGTACTATTAGGAAGACTTGTCACCTCCAAAAAACTAGACATTTAATTTTATGTTGCTCCTTTTATGTTTTTATATTTTTATTAAGGATATTTTATTGATTGTGTTATTACAGTTGTCCCATTTTTCCCCTTTGCCCCCTAACCCAGTACCCCAGCAATCCCCCACTTATTTCATGTCCATAGATCATACATACGAGTCTTGTGGCTTCTCCATTTCCTATATTATTTTCAACATACCCCTGTCTATTTTGTACCTACCAATTATGCTTCTTATTCCTTGTATCTCTTCCCCCATTCTCCTCCTTCCCTCTCCCCATGGATAACCCTCCATGTGATGTCCATTTCTGTGATTCTGTTCCTGTTCTGATTATTTGCTGTATTTGTTTTTTTAAGTTCCATCTCTTGATAGTTGTGAGTTTGTTGACATTTTACGGTTCATAGCTTTGATCTTCTTTTTCTTAGATAAATCCCTTTAACATTTCATATAATAAGGACTTGATGATGATGAAGTACTTTAACTACCTTGTCTGGACAGCACTTTATCTGCCTTTCAATTCTAAATTGTCAAAATGAACATTAAACACAAATGTCTTTATCCATACAGATGACTTACATTAATTTTAGTGTTGACCTCCCTTCCGATCATACCCAAATATACCCATTCTCACCACAGACATAAATACCTACCTGTATACACACACAACAGTGTTCTTGACAGTGAGTAGGAAGTCTCCAAGAAGCCTCAAACAAAGGCCACCTACATTGGCCCATTCTCAAAAAAGCAGCTTAAATCTTCTTGCTTTGTATGCATATAGAATAAAATCAATTTACTGCCCACTTTTATAGATGAAATAGAGTTTGGTACAAAAGCTAAAGATAACCATATGTGGATAAAACATAGCAGATGTTGGCTACCTAGGTTTCTTTGCCCCACCAAGATTACTATGACTCCTAACAGGGAACTCCAAGGCCAGGAAATGATTGTGGCTCATAAAGTGAGTTACAGTTGGTGACTGTGTTAGACAATAGAGTATCAATAGCAAAACCTGTGTATAAATTTTGGCTCCCCCAAAACTCAACTACTAATAGCCTACCATTGACAGTCTTACTGTAACACAAACAACTGATTAATATATTTATATGTATATATATTTTATACCATGTCCTGACAATAAAGTGAGCTATAGAAAAGAAAATGTTATTAAGAAAAACATTAGGAGGAGAAAATATATTTATAGTATTTATTTCATAAGTGGATTCACCCACCGTGACTCATGTGGCTCAGTTGGTTGGGCATTGTCCTGCAAAGAGAAAAATCACTGGTTTGATTTCTGGTCAGGGCACATGCTTAGGCTGAAGGTTCAATCCCAGGTCAGGTATGTATGAAAGGCAAGTGATAGGTGTTCTTCTCTCTCATCCGTGTTTCCCTCTCATTCTTTCTCCCTCCCTTTTCCTCTCTCTAAAAAATAAATAAGTAAATAAAATTAAAAAAATTTTTAATGGATTCACTCAATTCAAATCCATATTGTTTAAGGGACAACTTAAACTGTATATGTCAAATGCCTGATTCATAGTAGAGACTCGATTAGTAATAGTTGCCATTGCTGTTATTATGAATATCATTGTTGTTGCTGCTGTTACATCAAGAAGTATAATATTGAAAACCACATGATCGATTTGGTCAGTGCAGCCATTCAAAATAGAGAATTCATGGAAAAGGAAAGAGGAATTTTATTCCACAGCACAAGAAATTTCTTTTCTTAAAAATGTAAAGTATTACCATATTTCTACATTTTTCTTTACTCGTAATGACTCAATCTGAAAGGAAGAACTTTTTCTTCTATATCCCACTTAGGTATGATGAAATGTAAATTTTAATTTAGCTGCACCCACTTCATTTCTAAAAAACTCAATTTTCTGTTGCATAAATTATACCATTAATTTTGCCTTCAGATAGACGACACTTGGTCTGTGGCATATTCTACAGTGTGTTATTTTTTTTCTGAGACACAAGAATTTTTTCTCAAATAATGTGCAATATTTTTCATTCTGATAAATTCCACATTACTAGTATGAAAAACTACTACCAGACATTGCACACATTGAAAGTAAAGGGAGCATTAGTGAGTTTTTCTTTAATTTCTCATGCATGTGTGCTCAGGCTTGAAAAATCATAGTCACAAGTATTGGTTTGCGATGTGGTTTTATTAGCTTAATATATTTTATATCTAATACACGGGACCATGGCAAAGAAATAAAATCAATCAGCTAGTAAGTTTCCATTATCAAACCAATATTTAATAAGAAGCTGTCACACAGGATAAACTTAGAATTAAATATTCAGAATTCCATAATACTGATTTTTAAAATATGGTAAGCACTTATGCAATTTAAAAATGTGACTTTCTGGTTAATTTAGGATTTTGATTAACTGTTTATATACATATTGATTAATTGTTTTAAAAAATTCATTTCATTCTAAAATTGCATTGGATGTAAATAGCATTTTCCAGTATGAGACTGGTGCTGCTCTACAATTTTGAGCGAATCAATGTCTACATTAACAGAATGAAGAGATAAAAATACAAGAATATCTCAACAGATGTACAAGAAGCATTTGACAACATTCAACACTTTTCATGATAAACACACTCAACAAACTAGGAATAGAAGAACTACCTCAACATAATAAAATCCATGTGTAGAAAGCCCATAGCTAACCTCATGCTCAATGGCAGAAGACTGGAAGCTTTTCCTCTAAGATCAGGAATAACACAAGGATGCCTACTTTTGCCATTTGTATTCAACGTAATACTTTAAGTTCTAATCAGAGCTATTAGACAAGAAAAAAATTAAAGGCACCCAAATTACAAAGGAAAAATATCACAAATGACATAATCTTGTATTTAGGAAACCTGCGCAATTCCATTTTAAAAAATAGATCTAATCAATGTATTCAGTAAAGGTGTAGAATACAAATCAACACACAAAAGTCAGTTGTGTTTCTATACATTAAAAATGAAAAATCTGAAAAAGTAATAAAAAAACAATTTCATCAAAACAGTATTATCAAAAAAATAAGATACTTAGAAATAAACTTAACCAAGAAAGTGAAAGCCTTGTACACTGAAAACTATAAAACACTGCTGAAAGAAATTAAATAAGACAAAAGTAAATAAAATGGCATCCCATGTTCATGAATCAAAATTCCAATGGTTGTTATTGCAGAAAAAAATGCATCTGAAAAGTCATATAGAATCATAACGAGACCTGAATGACCACAACAATCTTGAAAAAGAACAAAGCTATAGTTTTCACACTTTCCAATTTCAAGATTTACTACAAAACTATAGTAATCAAAAGTCAGACACATAGACCATTAGAATAGAATGGATAGTCAAATGATCAAATGGTATCAGCACCATGGTGAAAAATTATTTGACCATATATGTGACCATAAAAATTTAAACTTTTGTGCATCAAAGCGCACTATCAACAGAGTGATGAGGCAACTCACAAAATGGGAGAAAATATTTGCACACCATGTGTCTGACAAGGAATTAATGTATAGAAGATATAAGGAATTCCTGCAACCCAACAACAATAATATCTTAAGAGAAAAATATGGGCAAAGGACTTAAAGATATAAAATTATAATTTTCAAACATATAAATGTGACCCAAACCCACATGAAAGACCCTCAACATCACTAGTCAACAAGGAATGGCAAATCATACCACAATGAGCTAGCACTTCACACATATGAGAATGGCTATTATAAAACCAAAACAAAATGAAACAAAAATCCCGGGAAATGACAGGTGTGTCAAGGTTGAGGAGAAATTGGAAACTTTTTGCGTTGCTGATGGGAAAGGAATTTGAAATGGTGCCAGCAGCTGTGGAAAACAGCACAGCAGTTTTTCAAAAAAATTAAACATTTAATGACCCTATGGTTCTAAAAGACACTCTCTTTAAGCGACTTTAATTAGGCTTACCTGAGCCCTCTTGACTAGGCCTTGTCCTGGGTCCTGTCTTCAGTTGGCCCACTCCAGTCATGGAGAGAATTCTGCCATGTCAGCTTAGAGAGAATGTCTTACGCTTGACATCTGATCAAATTCCTAGTCCCTCACACTTGATAACTGACTACCCAGGTCTGCCTTCAGAATTCTGTTAAATCACGTTAGCATGAATTCCTTTATCCTTTATGTCTCTTGTTAGCAATTTTCTATCAACTAAACCCTTTAATCAGCTGATTGGCGATAAATTCCCAGCTTTTCTTGCCCAGTCTCTCTCCCCCATTGTGATAGTCTTGACATCTATCACAATAGCCCTGAATAAAGTCTTTCTTACTGGTTAAAAGTGTCAGAATGTTTTCTTCAACATGATCTAGGAATTCACTTTTAGGTATATAACCCAAAATAATCAATGGACTCAAACATATTTGCACACCCGTGTGCATAGCGGCCTTATTCGCTACAACCAAAAGGTGAAAGCAACCCAAGAGGCCATTGATGGATGAATGGATAAACAAAATATAGTCTGTGCATACAATAAAATACTATTTAACTTTTAAAAGGAAGGAAATGATGACCTATGCCATGACATGAATAAACCTTGAGGGCATTATCCTAAGTGAAATAAGCCAGTAACAGAAGGAAGAATATTGTCTAATTCCACTTATATGAGGTGCCAAGAGTAGTTAAACTCATAGAGGCAAAAAGGTAGTTCTTAGGGCCTGGGTGTGGGAAAGAATGGGAAGTTGCTGTTTAGTACTTAATATCACTGAACTGTACACTTAAATATGGTACAAATGCTAACTTTTATAATATATATATGCTTGCCACAATAAATAGGTGAGACTGAAATTCTCAAGTGAAAAATTATCATTCTCAATACATTACATCTTGATTTTGTCAGTAATATCATGACATGGTTCCAACTTATTTAGTATGTACTCCTCGTTCCATTGATGCCATGGTATAAATTTTAAAAATGAACATGTGGTCAAAATTGTCTTTCAAGCATCACCTTGTGTTGATTAATTTTTTTAGTTTAATTATTTGTGTATTACTTCTAAACATTTCAGAGATAAGTGAGCTGGGGTTTATTTTTACCCTTTATCATAATAGTATAGTGTTTGAATATTTGACCTTTTCTTAATTAGATACAAAAGCCACTCTTTCTTTATAAAAATAATTTCGAAAACAGTACTTGACCCTAGGAGTAATTGCTATGACTATATTAATAGATCTGGATTTGACTTGAGACTACAATGAATCCATTATAAGGGCTGTAAACAAACTCAAGGAGGTATCTAGTTTATGTGTTCTGTGGAGGACACACCCATTCCAGGAAGATGGCCCTTTATTATCTCCTTCACTTTTCCAAGACTCTCAGTGGAGTCTATTCCATTTCTTAATAATACTATTCCTGGTTCAAAATGCCCTTGTTTAACAATATGCTCTTTGTAAAATTCATTCCCTCTTATTCTTCCTACTTAGGAAATAATGTGGTCTGTTCCTATAATTCATGTTTCAATAAAAGAAATGTGCTCATCTCCGTTAGGAGATTGTGCTATTTTGAAGAGGAAATCAGGTTTATTTAGTCTGTGAGTTAGTTCCCTTGGTATGTGAATGTGTTGAACTCAGCAGGGGCAAACTTTCTGTCAAAGAGCATCATTACCAACAGATGAAGAACCAAGAGGGCAACCTTAAATTCGGAGATAGACTTTGATGGCTAATTTAGGGGCTATGCTTCTCATACATTTAGCTATCTGGCGAAACTAAAAATGTAGATAGAAAGTTTGCAAAAATATCTCTTTCTGTGGTAGAAAAACTAAAAAGTGTTTGATTAAAAAAATTATATCCCAAATCATTTGAAACTGGTCTTCTTTAAAAAAAATAGACTATCTTTAATTAATGTCCCAGTGAAAAAATCCTGAGCTGGGGGTACAAGGATGCAAAGGGTGCAAAATGTGGACTGGCAAGGGCAACGTAAGGTGTTGAGATTTTATGAAGGTTCTAATGGTTTTTTTAAATTTTATTTATTTATCTTTAGAGGGGAAGGGAAGGAGAGAGGGAGAGAGATATCAGTGTATGGTTGCCTCTCATGGGTCCCCTGCTGGGAACTGGCCTGCATGTGCCCTGACTGGGAATCGAACCTTGATCGTGTGGTTCGCAGGCCTGTGCTCAATCCACTGAACTACACCAGCCAGGCTTATTAGTGCTCTGGATACAAATAAGAGAGCCTTTGAGTGGTCTGCTTCTAACCCTGTTTTTCCAACTGCCCTGTTGGTTTCCCTTTCTGCAGAAATCCAGGTATTGCTGAAGTAGTTATAGTGTGTTATTGCAGTATTATCTAGAATGTAAAATTTTCGAAGGATTATTTACAGTTTTATACAAATGATCTCATTTAACCCTTAATACAAGATTTTTGAGTTCATTATAATTACACCCGTTCTTGAAAATATTTCTCTGGGGTTCAATGGTATTTTTGCAACGATATACAAAGAAGTCCCCTAAACCCTCCAAGCAGTTACTAAATGGCATCATTCACCACCTTGGCATTATCATTCTCTTTCTCTCAGCTTTTAGAAGCAAGTTGCAGACGTCCTTGATGCCCCTTTCCCTCTAAATGTTCCAGAGTGTATTTCTTAAAAACAAAGACAGTCTCTTACATAACTACAGTCCAATTAAAGTCAGGAAGTCAACACTGATGCAATATTTTCTTACCCAAATTGCCAGATAATGTCCTTTATAGCAAAAGAAATTCATTACATTTAGCTGTCTAGAATTGTCACACAGTTTTCCATCGTCTTTGTGATTTTTAGCATTACAAAGATTACAGGCTCATTATTAGACTGTCATTAAATATAAATTCATGTGATGTTTCTTCATGATGATGTTCAGATTATACATTTTTGCCAGAGCGTTCCAACGGTGGTTCGTATCTCTATCACGGTCACACAGCTCATTAACATGGGGCCCGCACGTAAGCCCGAGGGAGGACCCAAAGGCCACGCCCTCAACATCGGCGCGTAACCTCATGAGTAATTACAGAACTAGCAAAATCCATAATTTCTATAATTATCACTGAAGATTTACTCCAACCTCTGCCACAGAATGGATTAAGAGCAGGCAAACCAAATGATGTAGTAGTATAGACCTATTATAGGAAATATACACTCATTTCCTATTGTGTGGGAAATACGATCCAAAAAGTTAATAGAAAATTTTAGAAGTTTGAAAGTTAGAAAACTATAGAAAAGTTAACTATAGAAAAATTTAAAGTTTAATAGAAAACTTTATCAAAGATGCATTTTGTGTGTCTTAGACTATCAGTTTTATGATTCCTTACTTTACTTGCTTTTTTGGTGTCTGTCTTGTCTTCTTGCCCTAAAAATTTGTTACACATAATGAAAAGGTCAGTGTGATTCTACAATACTTCAATTTACATTGGTGTATTTCAAAAGAACATAATTTAAACATTATAATCCAAATCCCCTGCATTGGAGAAATCCAATCCCTAAAATCTTGCATAAAGGTGGTGATTTCTATGTAACATCTGACTGTTCTAATTATTTCAAAATCCAACCAATTATCAAAATAGATTTAAAAGTAGTTTCATGGATCAATATCAATAAATAAGCCTCCATATTTTCAAAACTCTACACATCTTGGGCTAATTTTTCTAATGCCATTATTATGATGTGAATTGAAACTTAAGGCAATAATTAATACTTTGAATTATCATTGATATTTTGTCCATAAGTATCTTTAATATCAGTTCTACAAATTGAAGCTTACATTTATTCTGATTATTTTCATTTAAAAATTTCAGTTTCTATACTCTTTTGAAATCACAATTGACTTGATTTTGACTGGTAAAAGTAAAAAGCCCCTGAAACAAGCATGGCTTCTTAGTGTGCATTGGAATTGCATATACAAGAATAAATACATTAAAAATTTTTAAATCTATAAGAATTATACCATATCTCAAATATCACCATTCACTCTCAACACTGAGGTCCTGGAATATTCCATGGAATGGAATAGTTTGCAAAATATTCCATTTCACATTATGGCATTTCTGTATACAGTAGGGCTGGCTACAAATTAAATCCAGCCAGCAAAAAATGTTTTGGTTGGTTCACACATTTTAATCAATGGCCTACATTTAGGCATTAGAAATTCTCACATAAAACCTCAGCTTGTCTTGAAAGATCAAAAGATTTAGCAATATCAGGGCTATGGTTGGAAGGAGCTGGGGTGGCTGATTTGCTTGGATGGGTCCTGTGTGTAAATTTTTCTCTTTGTTTGTCTCCGCTATCAGATGTGAGTTCCCCAGGTACATCATATCATGTGTGTGTGTGTGTGTGTGTGTGTGTGTGTGTGTGTGTGTGTGTTAGGGGGGTCAGGACTCAATTGATATACATGAGACAAGTGCATAAATTATAAATGGGCCCCACTGTTTAAGGTTATCTGTGAAGATAGCTTAAATAACTATAAAGTTTGGTTCTCTGTTCTCCTCCCCACTGCATTTAGAGTTTTTCCCACAGGAATCATATCTAAGCTCACATTTCAGCGATCATCTCCACCATAAAGCATAAAGCTGAATTTGCAAGCCTGGCCTGTTGCCTGGATTCTAATCAGAAATCTCTAACCGTCCCTCAACAACTCAGTCTGTGTCAAGAACTTATTCTGTTATCTAGCCAAAACATACTTTCCAACTGACTGCCCAATATTTTTAATACCTCCATTACCCTTCCATGCATATAACCTTGAAGTCTCAGCAATTTTAGATTCCTCCTTGTCCCTCACCAGCCACATTCAGCGAGTTATTAAATGTAGTTTATTCATTCTTCAATATATTAAATGTCTCCATTTTACTGTTCCGCTTCTATTCAAGGTCAAGTTTTATCATCATGACAAACACTTAATTGCTCTCCTTGCCTCAAGCTTTTCAATATAAATTTATTTATAATATCAACAAATGTCTATCAAATGCTCACCACTGTCTTAGAATTTAGGAAATACAGCAGTGAACAAAAGTGATAGAGTCCCTACCTTTATGAAACTGTCAGATAGTAATAAATTATATGAAGGGAAGCAGAGTAGGAGAATAGGGAATGATGAATTAAAGAACTACATTTAAAAAACAATTGTAATTCTTTTCACATTTTTATTTATATTCAATGAAAGGAAATTTATTGCATATAGTTTCCCAGAATGAACTTCCTGAAACATTTCACAGTATGGCATTTCTGTATTCAAACACACTTAACAAATTCACCTATAAAACAAGGGGAATATAAATGAAAGTAGTTAGTTCCGGTTGGATAATCTGGCCCCAAGTATTCCTTTTTACCTTTAGTCTATAAACACAAAATTCTAGACATACGGTTAACTTTCTGGCTTTATGCTTTTCTACTTTATGGGCCCCTTGCCATTATGTACGCATCTCTCTGAAGCACCCAACCCTTCAGATCTCAGGACAAAAGCCTTTCTCCTTTCTCCCTGCTCTAGGTCATCCAGTATGACACAGAATCTACCACCTTGTAATTAACTATCTCCTTGTGGTCATATTTTATCTTCCCATATGGATGGCACACTTTTGAAAGGCAACTGTCTTGTATTACATTGCACTCTTTCCAGTACCTTATGAAATGGTTGGCTCAGAAACATGTGTTTGTGAAGTAAGGGCTGACCAGTTAGTTACCTGAGTTGACCACAACCAGCCTCTGTGGTTCTCCCTGGGCACATGCCAGAATCATCTGCTCTTGTCTCTTGGTGACATTAGGCCCATACCTGAAACAGAGTCATGACCTGAATTTGCCACTGGAATATGTATTTTATCTTTCCCTTGAAAACAGCGTGCCACCGTAATCCAAATAGATCTTAATTTTCTGCCTAGGATGACCTGCTTTGTTTTTTCAGGACGTTAGCTTTGCACACCTGCCACAAGGGGGAGCAGCAACTCTGTTTGAGAAACCAAAATGACCGCCTTTTTCATTCCCTTACAGCTGCCACCCTGATGTTTTTCTGTCCCCCCTGTTTGTTCCCATGAAGTTTTCTATTTTTATTCTTTTCTTTTACATGTATTTCTCACAACTGAAGGGACACTTCTTCACTTTAAAAAGGAAATTTTCCAATCTGCGCCCTGCCAGATAGGGAGGGTGCCGGTGACTAGTTCTCTCTCAGGGTTGTTGTTGTCCGCCCTTGATCTCAGAGACCAGGGCCCAGTGGAGGGCCTGCCGCAGCCTCTGCCTGCTCCTTTGTACCTTGTTGATCTGCAGTCGCCTCCTCTCCTCAACCTCTGGTCATTCAGTGTCTGCTACACTCTCTGGAGTCCTGCCTTCTTATATGCTGGGTCCCTGTTGGGCATCCGCTGCGCTCCACCACAGATCAACCAGGTCCTTCTCCAGTGTGTGGAGGGAAGCAAAATCCTTTGTCCTACTCTACCGCCATCTCAGACAAAGGTTTAATATCCAAATTATACAAAGAACTCACTCGACTCCACTCAAAGAAGACGAGCAACCCAATTAAAAAATGGGCAAAGGACTTGAACGGACATTTCTCCAAGGAGGACATACAGAGGATCCAGAGACACATGAAAAGATGCTCTATATTGCTAGCTATCAGAGAGATGCTAATTAAAACCACAATGAGATACCACTTTACACCAGTCAGAATGGCTATCATAAACAAAGAAACAAACAAGTGCTGGAGAGGTTGTGGGGGAAAGGGGGCCCTAGTTCACTGTTGGTGGGATTGCAGACTGGTACAACCACTATGGAAAACAGTATGGAATTTTCTAAGAAAACTGAAAATGAACGTGCCTTTTGACCCAGCAATTCCACTATTAGGAGTATATCCTAAGAACCCTGAAACACCAATCCAAAAGAACCTATGCACACCAATGTTCATAGCAGCACAATTCACGATAGCCAAGAGTTAGAAGCAACCTAGATGCCCATCAGTAAATGACTGGATCACAAAACTATGGTACATTTACACAATGGAATTCTATGCTGCAGAAAGGAAGAAGGAGCTCCTACCCTTTGCAACATCATGGATGGAACTGGAAAGCATTATACTGAGTGAAATAAGCCAGGCGGTGAAAGACAAATACCATATGATATCACTGTTAACAGGAATCTAAACAACAAAACAAACAAGCAAGCAAAATATGACCAATGACACTCAAATATGTAACAGGCTGACAGGATCCAGAGGGGAGAGGGGAGAGAATCATAGGGGAAAAGGGGATGGACTCATATGAATAAGTATAAAGGACACATGGACAATAATTAAGGCGGGGGATGGAAATGGGAGGGTGGTGGGGAGCACTGGGGGGGGCAGGGCAGGGAATATAAAACAGAAAACTGTACTTGAATAAGAATTAAATAAAAAATATATATATAATATAGCAAAAAAGGAAATTTTGTCATAGTTTTTAAATTTCTATTCTTCTGGACACTAATAGTTTAATTTGTATGTAGATTCTTAATTCCCTATTTTTAAGGAAGTAGATATCTAATGTAGAACCAGTCCTTGGAAAAGTACTTATTATTGGATAGGACAATTCAAGGGGAAACCAGAAAACAGCTTTCGGTCAATATCTGACATGGATGGCAGGTAACAGATATTTTTGTCCCTCAGTTTAACTCAAGTATTGAGAGAAAATAGATACTTAATGTTTGCCAAATATGAAAAGTTTTTAACTAAAACTGGGTGTTATGCTACTAGACACATGTAAAATTATAGGTGTGTATGTATGTATAAATATAAAATAGAACTAGCAGGAGTATTAGAAATAATCTAGACCAAAGTCTTCCAGTTAACAGATAAGGAAGTGAGGTAATAAATCACAGAGAGGTCAAATGATAAGGGGATCTAGTTCAAGACCTCATTGAGGTTCAAGGCTCTTTCCTTGAAGTTCTATCATCTTTCTTGTAATCATAATGTGAAACCTGGAGCTAAAATAATTTTTTCACACATATGACAATATTATGCTAAAGATTATTAAAACAATGTTGCTTTGAGTTCTTAATACTCTACAACACCTTATATCCACACAGTACTGAGGATTGCCCTGCAGTTCTTGAAGTTGTTCAAGTAGATTTATCTGTGCTGAGTTGGAGCCTCAGACAATATGAAGTACATGTTACATAACAGTAATAATAATAATAATAATAATAAATAGTAAAATTTCAATTTACATCAAGAAAACCATATGTGTAAATTCATAGATAGAGTTCTGTAATTATGCAGTTGAAATTGTTAACCATGATAGTATGGAAAAAGAGGGAGACAGGAGCAGGTAAAATATTTTCCAAGAAGGCTTTCACTTTATTCTGCATTTTTCCATAATATCTGAGTTTTTGCAAAACACATGCATAATTTTTGAACTGATGATCATATAAAAGGCAAAAATTTAAACTATAAAAGGAAACACTACATTAACTATGGGAAAAATATTTTTATGTGAGGACATTGAACTTAATTTAAAAAAAAACAAAGACATCCATTATTTTCCCACTGAAAATACATCTGTCAGTGATTAACCAGCATTATAATAAGAGCTCAAAACTTAGTCCTAATGCTGACTCTGTATTAAATTATGGCTAACAAAGAATGGACTTGTTTTACAGGAATGATTAAAATTTTTCATGAGCTACTTCCTAATACATCAACTACATTAAATCTACTATAACCACAGTGAATGTCTTGAAGAGCTGAAGACATCTAGGTTTTAATACTGCTCAAAGCTCAAGGTCAGAAGTTTTTTACCCTCTACAAATACTTGGTCCGTGAGAATGGCCAAGTTCTGGGAAGCTTCTTCTAGGCAGTCCTCTATCAACTTCTTACTGGTGTCTCCTTATGTAAACTAACCACTTGTTAGCCAAAGAACATTTAAGCATGACCCATGGACATGGGAAGAAGGTGGGATTGGGGGGAGGTATGAAAACAAAAAGAAAAATCTGGAACTGTAATGGCATAAACAGTAAAAAAGTAATTATGTTATTGAATTTTTAAATTTAAATTTAGCTTCATAGTTCCTCCTTTCCTAAAATTAGAACATAACAAAGTAATTTTGAATGCTTTATAGGTTTTTTTCATCCTTTATATAATTTTGATATTTTCCTTAAAGGAGAACATTGATTCCCTCCCTTCCCCAACTCCTCACATTACTATAAAGGATTTCTCTGACTTAGAACAGCATTAGACAAACACTTCTAGTCCCTCTCTCTACTGGGCCATTTCTCCCTTGGATGAAGGAGTAACCCACCTCACTGGTGAACTAGGTGGCAATCTGGTGTCCATCAGGGTCAGGTTTCTCTATTTAATGTGATGATTGACGTTGGAGTCCTTGTCCAGAAATGGCCCTGCACTTTGCCTATTGCTCTTTTCCCCTCATAATAGTTGGCCCCTAAGTGGAACACGCTTTCCTTCTCCAGCTCTTCTGTGTCCATTTGGTGGGGGCCTGTGAGGGCTGTCTGCCATTTTCTAGTTTTTCCACCTTAGATTGCGAGATCAAATCTCAATGAGAGGAGGCCATTCACATGCAAACACAAACAATGGCTGTGTTTGAATCATAGGCTGTTGGGAACCGCCCTGCCTGGTTTCAGAAGCTGTAGACCGCCCCCCCCCNAAGCTGTAACCCGCCCCCCCCCCCCCCATCTCCATGGCTAAGGCTGAGCGAGCAACCTTGAGACCATAAGCCACAAAGGAGACAAAGCTTTTCCTCCTGGCAGGAGCACCGCCTCTGCCCCCTTTCACTACACCCTGCTTGGTTTCAGGTGGATGACTGGTTAGCCAATGACAGATAAGATTTCTCAAAGGAGGGATGACCTAAGACAGGCATGGTTGAGAAGGGGTCATCAGGGAAGTATTTAAGAGACTATAGAAAAGGGGTGATAGACCCTAACCCCTTGGCTTTGACATAGCCTGAGTTCTTGTTCTGTCTGTAAGAAGTTTCCTAATCATTTGGCTGCCTTACTTCCCCTGCCTGACAAAAGCCTGAAACAATGCCAGAGGCAGGTGTGGCCCAGTTCTGGAATGGGCAGTTCCCTGGAGCCATCAGGCCTAAGAAAGAATGCATAAAATCCTGTAAAGCCTGCTTTGCTAAGAATGCCCTCAATTTAAATGTTAAGGGTCCAAGCATAAAATGAGTTTGTTTCCCAAAGTTTTATGGCCCTTTGGCTACCTGACCCTGACTCAGAATAAGCCCTCAGAGTCTTTTGAATATTATCTGTTGTTTGATCTTTACTACCTGACAATAATTGATGAGCTTTATGCCCTGACAATAATTGATGTATATGCCCTGTGTTCCTATGCAAATTAAACCCAATAAAAGCCCATTGAGGAACAGGCTCAAGGCCCTTCTCTTCTGAGAGATTTTGATGTAGACTCTGGCCAGCAGTGTCTGCGATGTTGTGGGTGAGACAACACAAATTCACAGGGACTCCTAAAGTCCTATGAAGAAAAAGGGATGGCACAGCCACTCTCTCAAGGGGAGAGTGCCTCGACACTTGTCTTGACAAGCTTTTATTGCTAATAGCATACATCAAAGAAGGTTCTCATTCCTTATGCTCGGGTTTGCTTTAGGTGATTACTTTTACAGATAACAAAGGAAAGGATGTTACCGATTACTTCCTACAGATTAACAAGGAAACAATGTTGCAAATGCCAGAGAACACTGGGAGTAATTGGTCTGGTTACATTCCATCCTTGGGAGAATTAGCACAGACTTCAGGAAGTTACTTTAAAGATATGCAGTAAGCATTTGCAGCTTCAGTTCAGGGTGAGGAAGTTTTAGTAAAAGCAAGCCTCAAAGCAGCCTGGTTATAACCCAGGCCTGGTTTCCCACGGGAAAGCTGATCCATGGGTTTGGCTTCCTGTGTGCCCACTCGCACCTATCAGCTTTCCAGTAGGGCTGGGCTACATTTGCCATTCCATGCAGATAGGTTCCCTACAGATTGGCCACCTTTCCTCCCCAAGTAGAACATGTCTTGGTAGACTTACTCTCACTCGCAGCAGCCAGGGGGGTGGCTAAGCAGGTGGAGCTCCCCCACAGTAGGCTACAGTTTGCCAGTCTCTGTCCTGGCAATATGCAGAAATAACATTGTGCATATTGTAACCCTATTTTCCTCTCTACTCTCTTAGGCAGAATATTTCCACTGCCACAGCCATTCCAATGACACTTACTCCATGCTTTTATACTTATGATAGTCTTCCCCACCTTGGGACATTCACAAATATCCTTCCTTATGCCTAGCTATTCACCTAGTCAGGTCTTAATCACTCTTCAGATTATCAGCCACTTACTCAAGGAAGCCTTGCCATCTGTGGCCTCCCCGCCTGCCTCAGTATAGTCTCTTGCAATTATTTGAGTAGTGTTAGTTTCTCCACTTTATTGTGACCTGTGCCTGTCTTCTCAAGTCCTCTCTTCCTAAAATGTGTCTAACAGTACTTCCCTCTGCCATTTCCCATATCAATATCCCTTTTTCTGTGCACTTGGAAAAAGTTCTGTTGTTTCTATCTTGCCTCTCTGTTCTTTGCACATGTCTGTCTTTTCTGGTAAGTGTCCTTCTAGCTTCCCTTTGACCCCCAATTGCTCATGTCACAGATTTGTCAAATGTCTCCAGCTGAAAACCTCCTGGAACACACTAGTGGTGGAAAGTAGTTGCTTTTATTGACTTGTTGCATGGAGGGAGACAGTACACTCTTGGAAACCATAAAGACATCTCAGAAGAAGGGTGTGTAAAAGGACTCGGGAGAGTTCAAAGAAGCAGGGCTTTTGCTCTGGGTTGGTTGCTACTGTTAGGAAGTGAAACTAATTCATTGATTGGGCATCTTTTTTTAATATATATATTTTATTGATTATACCATTACAGTTGTTCTATTCCCCCCTTCATTCCCCTCTACCCACACCCCCCTCCCCCACCATTCTCCCCCCCCTTAGTTTATAACCATGTGTCTCAAGTTCTTTAGATTCTACATTTCCCCTACTATTCTTGCCCTCCCCCTATCTATTTTCTGCCTACCATCTATGCTATTTTCTGTGCCTTCTCCCCTCTTCTCCTCCTCCCACTCCCCTGTTGCTAACCCTCCATGTGTTCTTCATTTCTATGGTTCCACTCCTGATCTAGCTGTCCTCTTGGTTTGCTTTTGTTTTAGGTGTGGCTGTTAATAACTGTGAATTTGCTGTCCTTTCACTGTTCATATTTTTCATCTTCTTTTGCTTATATAAGTCCCTTTAGCATTTCATATAATAAGGGCTTGGTGATGATGAACTCCTTGAATTTGACCTTATCTGAGAAGCACTTTATCCGTCCTTCCATTCTAAATGAAAGCTTTGCTGGATAAAGAAATCTTGGCTGTAGGTCTTTGGATTTCATGACTTGGAATACTTCTTTCCAGCCCCTTCTTCCTTGTAAGGTCTCTTTTGAGAAATCCGCTGACAGTCTGATGGGTACTCCTTTGTAGGTGACTGTCCCCTTATCTCTTGCTGCTTCTAGGATTCTCTCCTTCATTTTAATCTTGGCTAATGTAATGATGATGTGCCTTGGTGTGTTCTGCAGGAGCCAGCTACGATAGGAGCCAGCTGCAAGTAGAAATTCCAACAGGATATAGTTAAGGCCCCCACCCCAGAATGTAGTCAGTGTACAAGGCCAGTCAGGCATGAAGCTAGATAAGGGGAATGTACAAGGCCAGTCAGGCATGAAGCTAGATAAGGAGAATGTGGAAGGCCAGTAGGAGGGAAAAAAAAAGAAAAATATGTTCTGCCTTCCAACAAGAGGGTCCCACCAATGAGTAAGGAGGCTATTGTTCAATGGCACCAATTGCTAACAGCCACATCTGCTTCTGTATATTGCTTGCTTGCAGTATTTTATAAAAACCCTTTAGTCTGTAAGCCAGGCGCGACTTCCATATTGTAGCTCTGAGGAGCTACGGTGACTCCGGTCACAGTTGGGGAAGTTCGCCCCTGCGCAGGTTAAAAGTTTGGCCAATAAATAACATCTAAATGCTCTAAGTGCCTGGACATTTGGTTACTCGCTCTTCGAATGTAACATGTTCCTTCTTGGGTCCAACTTCTTTGGAACTCTCTGAGCTTCCTGGATTTCCTGGAAGTCTATTTCCTTTGCCAGATTGAGGAAGTTCTCCTTTATTATTTGTTCAAATAAGTTTTCCACTTGTGGCTGTTTCTTTTCCTCTTCTGGTACCCCTATAATTCGGATGTTGGAACGTTTAAAGATGTCCTGGAGGTTCCTAAGCCTCTCCTCATTTTTTTGAATTCTCATTTCTTCATTCCTTTCTGGTAGGATGTTTCATTCTTCCTTTTGGTCCATTCCATTGATTTGAGTCCCAGTTTCCTTCCCATTGCTATTGGTTTCCTGGACATCTCCCTTCATTTCAATTAGTTTAGCCTTCATATGTTCCTCTAATTTGTGACTATAATCAACCAGTTCTGTGAGCATCCTGATCACCAGTGTTTTGAACTGTGCATCTGAGAGGCTGCCTATTTCTTGGTCGCTTAGAGTTATCGGCTCTGGGTCTTTGAGTTCTTCTTGAGCCATCTTTTGGACTGTTTGTGCCTGTTACGTAGCAGGATCGGAGCTCTAGGTGTTCACCAGAGAAGGGCAACTCAGTTGCTGGGTTGCGACGCTGCACGTGGGGGCGGGATCAAAGAGGAGCAAGGGCGGTCTGGTCTGCCGCCTCCACCGTCACCGCAGCTGCCACCATCACTGGGGCCTGCGCATTTCATCCCACTGCACGTGAATGTGCGACTGCGGTCAGCCCTCCACCACTGGGTTCGCCTGCTGGGGCCTTCGCAGTCCATCTCACTGTGCGTGAATGTGTGACCTCGGTCAGTCTGCCCCGAACCCTGACTGGGTCCGTGCTGCCTGCGTGCCTGGGTCGGGGGATCTTCCTGCCCGACCCTGCTCCACTGCTGGCTCCCCCCCTCTTACTAGTCCCGGTTGAACGGTTCGTTGTTGTAGGACTTCCGTATAATTCAGTTTTCTGTTCTTTGGCTGTGTCTTTTTTTACTAAACCTTTGTTGTATTCAAACTTGGTTGTGGGAGAAGGCACAGTGTTTCCACCTATGCCTCCATCTTGGCGGAAGTCTCTGATTGGGCATCTTAATAATTATTTTCTAGGGAGTAGAGAAGAAAGGAATAAAGATACACCTGTAATTGGTAAAATGGCACTGGTTATTCAAATTAGCCAGATTGGGGAGACACTTTTTTTAAAATCATTTGGACAACGCTCTTATTTTTTATCTGTTAAGACATGATTACAGAATGTTCTTGTGTGTACCTTGATTCAAAAAGGTCACAGGGCCTTGCCTGATTTTGTCATTGTTTGAAATTGTTTGTTTTCAAAGGGAGGACACAGTGACCCAGCTGAGAGCAGCAAGCCAATTACCAGCAACACCAAGGCCTCATGGTGGTGCCAGGTAGCTGTTGGCTTTCAGAAGCTGATGTTCTTTTTCTCAGAGAGAGTGCTCGCAGGGAAGAGTGGGTGACCAGGAAGGGTGTCCACACACACAAAGGCTCTCTGTGCCCAGTTCTGGGTCTGGTTATCTGTGTCCAGGCTGGCCGAACTTGGCCAGCATGTAATGGAATTTCGAGAATGAATACTTTTATTATTTTTTATTTTGTCCTAGTTGAAAAGACACATTAACTTATGAAGTCAGATAAATGAAATTCCTCACTTATTGAAAAATGCATGGCATTCTTTGGCCTGTGCTCATCACAGATAAGAATTTGAAAGCTTGACAGCCTTCAAGAATGTCCCTCAGATATATCCTTTACAAAATCTCTTGCATAATTTTGCCAAAATTATGTATGTTATCAACTGAGAAGACAATTAAATTCTGGACAAAAGCCAATACACCAGCATTAATTATTGGCTGTAGCCATTGCCCCTGGGTATGACATGTGACAAGAATCCATGAGAAGAAGCCACGTGTAAAGTGCAGCCTGAGGGTTGTGAGAAGGAAGGGTCTGTGTCCTGTTGGCAGAGTTTGAAGTTTCATGTGAATGAGATGGTTTGGTGATACAGCATTGCCTAAGCTTGCCTTGGCGAATAGGAGCATAAAACACCCAACTCACGCAAATCCCTTTGGGATCAGTGAAGCACAAGTTATGGAGGTTTCTGGAAGTCTCTATTTTATACATACTTGTGGGGAAAATGGTTTTGATCCTATCTGAGTCTACGCAAAGGCAGGGATTAGTCACCAGGCAGAAGTTGACTGGAACAAAATGCTAAGCCAGTGATTGTACATACAACTTCTTGGTTGGGAGAAATTGTGTTAAATTTGAAATAACTTTGTATGCTTCAAGTATCACACACATACAGTGAATTTGTATTAATAGCATTACTATGTATAATTTAATCACACCAAAACCTACAGGTGTGTAAATATTAGCATGTGCTCAATTATCTGGAAGAGAAAACATTGGAAGTAATTCTTGAGCAGAAAATAGAGAATTACAAAAATAAAAGTATTTAAGTTGAGACCTAAGGAATATATGGAATCCTGATCCTTCACACATGTTTTTCTCTAAGAATTATAAAATACCAAATTTAGAAATCTAGTAGTCAGCATTTCAATGAATAATGGCTCATTACTTAAGAATGGGATAATTAAAGAGGAGATAAAATTCCATAAAAACATCATGTTTAAAAACAACAACTATGAAATAGAAAACTATTCAGTACATCAAATTTGAAATTTTGAGATAGGAAATCTAATGGCCAGGTTGCAAAATGTATTGGGCTTTGGTGTTTGAAAAGGAAGTGATTTCCAATATAGAAAAATCATGTTACCACATTCAAGCACAATACATGGACCAGAGTTTTAAGTGGTTTTGACAAGAATGAAAGTCTGAGAAGAGGGAGCATAGAAGGAAGAGACATAAATCGTGGTAAAAGGGTTAGCACAATTTAAGCAATTAAAGTGATGGTAACTTTAATCGTGAAAATTTATTAATGCTAGGAGATGACCCATTGTCCAATAATATCTGTTTTTCTCTCATTCTCTCTCTGCTCTTGACTCCAAATCCAGTTGGACTGAGAGTAAAAAATATCACCACACATTAGCCTGGAAGCCTAGACTAACCTGAATTAAGGTTAGCCTAGAGCAACATCTCAAACCGCCCTGGTGAAACATATACACTCATGGAACGGATGAATGAATACCAGGGAGCAGAAAGGTTCCTGCAGATATGATGAAAGCAAATAAAAGTTATTTTGTATTTCTAAGTAGCTAGAGTTTGTTCCATCAGGGCCCAACTCATTTTCTAAAATAGCTACATACTGGGCATTTACTATTATCTATTTCTATAAGGTTAGGGGCATTAATCAATATTTAACTTCTTACTTTTATTATTTTACTTCAGAAATTGAAAGAGTCTCTGAGTTCAGGGCCAAAAGGTAGATTTAACTTAGTTCCTACACAGGTCAGTAAAGAAGGCAGCACACTGCACTGGAAATAGCTCACGGTTAGAAGTTAGGAATCCTCAGTTCTCGTCTGTGCCTGCCGCAAAATATTCAGTGTAAACATCATTAAGTGTTTGAGCTCAAGAATGTTTTGATATGCTTACACGATACAAAAAGTTTCCAAAGTGAAAACACAAAACAAAACATAAGTGTATTTGAATAAAGATAAATGATTCCTTCAAATCTAACAAGCCATTTGACTAACAAAATACCTGACTCAAAAGCAGTTTAAAAAAATTAGAGCATGTTTTCTAGGTGATACAGGGTGCAGCCAAGGGGGGGGGGGGGGCA